>NW_028245657.1:0-324858 GCF_964263255.1 Lissotriton vulgaris
AATTAAATACCATTTGGAGGCATTTAATGTTCGAGCAAAAACGGCTGATTTTCGACAAAAGAGATAACACCCCCCCATTACGTCATGCTTCAGAAATGTGGAAAATGGTCCGTTTTCAAATGTTTTATTTTTGAACGTCAGTTCACATTTGTAGGTGGATCATCAGTGTTAGAGCTAAAATTAGCATGTTTAAAGTGATTTTCATGCTTCCAGGGGCCCAAAACACAAGATTTATGGAATGGTTAAAAGTGCATGAAAATGGCCAATTTACTCACTCTGAGTTCTCAAAAAGGGTTTCTTCACCCCGGGAAGTTAATTAAATACCATTTGGAGGCATTTAATGTTCGAGCAAAAACGGCTGATTTTCGACAAAAGAGATAACACCCCCCCATTACGTCATGCTTCAGAAATGTGGAAAATGGTCCGTTTTCAAATGTTTTATTTTTGAACGTCAGTTCACATTTGTAGGTGGATCATCAGTGTTAGAGCTAAAATTAGCATGTTTAAAGTGATTTTCATGCTTCCAGGGGCTCGGGAAGTTAATTAAATACCATTTGGAGGCATTTAATGTTCGAGCAAAAACGGCTGATTTTCGACAAAAGAGATAACACCCCCCATTACGTCATGCTTCAGAAATGTGGAAAATGGTCCGTTTTCAAATGTTTTATTTTTGAACGTCAGTTCACATTTGTAGGTGGATCATCAGTGTTAGAGCTAAAATTAGCATGTTTAAAGTGATTTTCATGCTTCCAGGGGCCCAAAACACAAGATTTATGGAATGGTTAAAAGTGCATGAAAATGGCCAATTTACTCACTCTGAGTTCTCAAAAAGGGTTTCTTCACCCCGGGAAGTTAATTAAATACCATTTGGAGGCATTTAATGTTCGAGCAAAAACGGCTGATTTTCGACAAAGAGATAACACCCCCCCATTACGTCATGCTTCAGAAATGTGGAAAATGGTCCGTTTTCAAATGTTTTATTTTTGAACGTCAGTTCACATTTGTAGGTGGATCATCAGTGTTAGAGCTAAAATTAGCATGTTTAAAGTGATTTTCATGCTTCCAGGGGCCCAAAACACAAGATTTATGGAATGGTTAAAAGTGCATGAAAATGGCCAATTTACTCACTCTGAGTTCTCAAAAAGGGTTTCTTCACCCCGGGAAGTTAATTAAATACCATTTGGAGGCATTTAATGTTCGAGCAAAAACGGCTGATTTTCGACAAAAGAGATAACACCCCCCCATTACGTCATGCTTCAGAAATGTGGAAAATGGTCCGTTTTCAAATGTTTTATTTTTGAACGTCATTTCACATTTGTAGGTGGATCATCAGTGTTAGAGCTAAAATTAGCATGTTTAAAGTGATTTTCATGCTTCCAGGGGCTCGGGAAGTTAATTAAATACCATTTGGAGGCATTTAATGTTCGAGCAAAACGGCTGATTTTCGACAAAAGAGATAACACCCCCCCATTACGTCATGCTTCAGAAATGTGGAAAATGGTCCGTTTTCAAATGTTTTATTTTTGAACGTCAGTTCACATTTGTAGGTGGATCATCAGTGTTAGAGCTAAAACTAGCATGTTTAAAGTGATTTTCATGCTTCCAGGGGCCCCAAAACACAAGATTTATGGAATGGTTAAAAGTGCATGAAAATGGCCAATTTACTCACTCTGAGTTCTCAAAAAGGGTTTCTTCACCCCGGAAGTTAATTAAATACCATTTGGAGGCATTTAATGTTCGAGCAAAAACGGCTGATTTTCGACAAAAGAGATAACACCCCCCATTACGTCATGCTTCAGAAATGTGGAAAATGGTCCGTTTTCAAATGTTTTATTTTTGAACGTCAGTTCACATTTGTAGGTGGATCATCAGTGTTAGAGCTAAAATTAGCATGTTTAAAGTGATTTTCATGCTTCCAGGGCTCGGGAAGTTAATTAAATACCATTTGGAGGCATTTAATGTTCGAGCAAAAACGGCTGATTTTCGACAAAAGAGATAACACCCCCCCATTACGTCATGCTTCAGAAATGTGGAAAATGGTCCGTTTTCAAATGTTTTATTTTTGAACGTCAGTTCACATTTGTAGGTGGATCATCAGTGTTAGAGCTAAAATTAGCATGTTTAAAGTGATTTTCATGCTTCCAGGGGCTCGGGAAGTTAATTAAATACCATTTGGAGGCATTTAATGTTCGAGCAAAAACGGCTGATTTTCGACAAAAGAGATAACACCCCCCCATTACGTCATGCTTCAGAAATGTGGAAAATGGTCCGTTTTCAAATGTTTTATTTTTGAACGTCAGTTCACATTTGTAGGTGGATCATCAGTGTTAGAGCTAAAATTAGCATGTTTAAAGTGATTTTCATGCTTCCAGGGGCCCAAAACACAAGATTTATGGAATGGTTAAAAGTGCATGAAAATGGCCAATTTACTCAGCTCTGAGTTCTCAAAAAGGGTTTCTTCACCCCGGGAAGTTAATTAAATACCATTTGGAGGCATTTAATGTTCGAGCAAAAACGGCTGATTTTCGACAAAAGAGATAACACCCCCCCATTACGTCATGCTTCAGAAATGTGGAAAATGGTCCGTTTTCAAAATGTTTTATTTTGAACGTCAGTTCACATTTGTAGGTGGATCATCAGTGTTAGAGCTAAAATTAGCATGTTTAAAGTGATTTTCATGCTTCCAGGGGCTCGGGAAGTTAATTAAATACCATTTGGAGGCATTTAATGTTCGAGCAAAAACGGCTGATTTTCGACAAAAGAGATAACACCCCCCCATTACGTCATGCTTCAGAAATGTGGAAAATGGTCCGTTTTCAAATGTTTTATTTTTGAACGTCAGTTCACATTTGTAGGTGGATCATCTGTGTTAGAGCTAAAATTAGCATGTTTAAAGTGATTTTCATGCTTCCAGGGGCCCAAAACACAAGATTTATGGAATGGTTAAAAGTGCATGAAAATGGCCAATTTACTCACTCTGAGTTCTCAAAAAGGGTTTCTTCACCCCGGGAAGTTAATTAAATACCATTTGGAGGCATTTAATGTTCGAGCAAAAACGGCTGATTTTCGACAAAAGAGATAACACCCTCCCATTACGTCATGCTTCAGAAATGTGGAAAATGGTCCGTTTTCAAATGTTTTATTTTTGAACGTCAGTTCACATTTGTAGGTGGATCATCAGTGTTAGAGCTAAAATTAGCATGTTTAAAGTGATTTTCATGCTTCCAGGGGCCCAAAACACAAGATTTATGGAATGGTTAAAAGTGCATGAAAAATGGCCAATTTACTCACTCTGAGTTCTCAAAAAGGGTTTCTTCACCCCGGGAAGTTAATTAAATACCATTTGGAGGCATTTAATGTTCGAGCAAAAACGGCTGATTTTCGACAAAAGAGATAACACCCCCCCATTACGTCATGCTTCAGAAATGTGGAAAATGGTCCGTTTTCAAATGTTTTATTTTTGAACGTCAGTTCACATTTGTAGGTGGATCATCAGTGTTAGAGCTAAAATTAGCATGTTTAAAGTGATTTTCATGCTTCCAGGGGCCCAAAACACAAGATTTATGGAATGGTTAAAAGTGCATGAAAATGGCCAATTTACTCACTCTGAGTTCTCAAAAAGGGTTTCTTCACCCCGGGAAGTTAATTAAATACCATTTGGAGGCATTTAATGTTCGAGCAAAAACGGCTGATTTTCGACAAAAGAGATAACACCCCCCCATTACGTCATGCTTCAGAAATGTGGAAAATGGTCCGTTTTCAAATGTTTTATTTTTGAACGTCAGTTCACATTTGTAGGTGGATCATCAGTGTTAGAGCTAAAATTAGCATGTTTAAAGTGATTTTCATGCTTCCAGGGGCCCAAAACACAAGATTTATGGAATGGTTAAAAGTGCATGAAAATGGCCAATTTACTCACTCTGAGTTCTCAAAAAGGGTTTCTTCACCCGGGAAGTTAATTAAATACCATTTGGAGGCATTTAATGTTCGAGCAAAAACAGCTGATTTTCGACAAAAGAGATAACACCCCCCCATTACGTCATGCTTCAGAAATGTGGAAAATGGTCCGTTTTCAAATGTTTTATTTTTGAACGTCAGTTCACATTTGTAGGTGGATCATCAGTGTTAGAGCTAAAATTAGCATGTTTAAAGTGATTTTCATGCTTCCAGGGGCTCGGGAAGTTAATTAAATACCATTTGGAGGCATTTAATGTTCGAGCAAAAACGGCTGATTTTCGACAAAAGAGATAACACCCCCCCATTACGTCATGCTTCAGAAATGTGGAAAATGGTCCGTTTTCAAATGTTTTATTTTTGAACGTCAGTTCACATTTGTAGGTGGATCATCAGTGTTAGAGCTAAAATTAGCATGTTTAAAGTGATTTTCATGCTTCCAGGGGCTCGGGAAGTTAATTAAATACCATTTGGAGGCATTTAATGTTCGAGCAAAAACGGCTGATTTTCGACAAAAGAGATAACACCCCCCATTACGTCATGCTTCAGAAATGTGGAAAATGGTCCGTTTTCAAATGTTTTATTTTTGAACGTCAGTTCACATTTGTAGGTGGATCATCAGTGTTAGAGCTAAAATTAGCATGTTTAAAGTGATTTTCATGCTTCCAGGGGCCCAAAACACAAGATTTATGGAATGGTTAAAAGTGCATGAAAATGGCCAATTTACTCACTCTGAGTTCTCAAAAGGGTTTCTTCACCCCGGGAAGTTAATTAAATACCATTTGGAGGCATTTAATGTTCGAGCAAAAACGGCTGATTTTCGACAAAAGAGATAACACCCCCCCATTACGTCATGCTTCAGAAATGTGGAAAATGGTCCGTTTTCAAATGTTTTATTTTTGAACGTCAGTTCACATTTGTAGGTGGATCATCAGTGTTAGAGCTAAAATTAGCATGTTTAAAGTGATTTTCATGCTTCCAGGGGCTCGGGAAGTTAATTAAATACCATTTGGAGGCATTTAATGTTCGAGCAAAAACGGCTGATTTTCGACAAAAGAGATAACACCCCCCCATTACGTCATGCTTCAGAAATGTGGAAAATGGTCCGTTTTCAAATGTTTTATTTTTGAACGTCAGTTCACATTTGTAGGTGGATCATCAGTGTTAGAGCTAAAATTAGCATGTTTAAAGTGATTTTCATGCTTCCAGGGGCCCAAAACACAAGATTTATGGAATGGTTAAAAGTGCATGAAAATGGCCAATTTACTCACTCTGAGTTCTCAAAAAGGGTTTCTTCACCCCGGGAAGTTAATTAAATACCATTTGGAGGCATTTAATGTTCGAGCAAAAACAGCTGATTTTCGACAAAAGAGATAACACCCCCCCATTACGTCATGCTTCAGAAATGTGGAAAATGGTCCGTTTTCAAATGTTTTATTTTTGAACGTCAGTTCACATTTGTAGGTGGATCATCAGTGTTAGAGCTAAAATTAGCATGTTTAAAGTGATTTTCATGCTTCCAGGGGCTCGGGAAGTTAATTAAATACCATTTGGAGGCATTTAATGTTCGAGCAAAAACGGCTGATTTTCGACAAAAGAGATAACACCCCCCCATTACGTCATGCTTCAGAAATGTGGAAAATGGTCCGTTTTCAAATGTTTTATTTTTGAACGTCAGTTCACATTTGTAGGTGGATCATCAGTGTTAGAGCTAAAATTAGCATGTTTAAAGTGATTTTCATGCTTCCCAGGGGCCCCGGGGAAGTTAATTAAATACCATTTGGAGGCATTTAATGTTCGAGCAAAAACGGCTGATTTTCGACAAAAGAGATAACACCCCCCCATTACGTCATGCTTCAGAAATGTGGAAAATGGTCCGTTTTCAAATGTTTTATTTTTGAACGTCAGTTCACATTTGTAGGTGGATCATCAGTGTTAGAGCTAAAATTAGCATGTTTAAAGTGATTTTCATGCTTCCAGGGGCCCAAAACACAAGATTTATGGAATGGTTAAAAGTGCATGAAAATGGCCAATTTACTCACTCTGAGTTCTCAAAAAGGGTTTCTTCACCCCGGGAAGTTAATTAAATACCATTTGGAGGCATTTAATGTTCGAGCAAAAACGGCTGATTTTCGACAAAAGAGATAACACCCCCCCATTACGTCATGCTTCAGAAATGTGGAAAATGGTCCGTTTTCAAATGTTTTATTTTTGAACGTCAGTTCACATTTGTAGGTGGATCATCAGTGTTAGAGCTAAAATTAGCATGTTTAAAGTGATTTTCATGCTTCCAGGGGCTCGGGAAGTTAATTAAATACCATTTGGAGGCATTTAATGTTCGAGCAAAAACGGCTGATTTTCGACAAAAGAGATAACACCCCCCCATTACGTCATGCTTCAGAAATGTGGAAAATGGTCCGTTTTCAAATGTTTTATTTTTGAACGTCAGTTCACATTTGTAGGTGGATCATCAGTGTTAGAGCTAAAATTAGCATGTTTAAAGTGATTTTCATGCTTCCAGGGGCCCAAAACACAAGATTTATGGAATGGTTAAAAGTGCATGAAAATGGCCAATTTACTCACTCTGAGTTCTCAAAAAGGGTTTCTTCACCCCGGGAAGTTAATTAAATACCATTTGGAGGCATTTAATGTTCGAGCAAAAACGGCTGATTTTCGACAAAAGAGATAACACCCCCCCATTACGTCATGCTTCAGAAATGTGGAAAATGGTCCGTTTTCAAATGTTTTATTTTTGAACGTCAGTTCACATTTGTAGGTGGATCATCAGTGTTAGAGCTAAAATTAGCATGTTTAAAGTGATTTTCATGCTTCCAGGGGCTCGGGAAGTTAATTAAATACCATTTGGAGGCATTTAATGTTCGAGCAAAAACGGCTGATTTTCGACAAAAGAGATAACACCCCCCCATTACGTCATGCTTCAGAAATGTGGAAAATGGTCCGTTTTCAAATGTTTTATTTTTGAACGTCAGTTCACATTTGTAGGTGGATCATCAGTGTTAGAGCTAAAATTAGCATGTTTAAAGTGATTTTCATGCTTCCAGGGGCCCAAAACACAAGATTTATGGAATGGTTCAAAGTGCATGAAAATGGCCAATTTACTCACTCTGAGTTCTCAAAAAGGGTTTCTTCACCCCGGGAAGTTAATTAAATACCATTTGGAGGCATTTAATGTTCGAGCAAAAACGGCTGATTTTCGACAAAAGAGATAACACCCCCCCATTACGTCATGCTTCAGAAATGTGGAAAATGGTCCGTTTTCAAATGTTTTATTTTTGAACGTCAGTTCACATTTGTAGGTGGATCATCAGTGTTAGAGCTAAAATTAGCATGTTTAAAGTGATTTTCATGCTTCCAGGGGCTCGGGAAGTTAATTAAATACCATTTGGAGGCATTTAATGTTCGAGCAAAAACGGCTGATTTTCGACAAAAGAGATAACACCCCCCCATTACGTCATGCTTCAGAAATGTGGAAAATGGTCCGTTTTCAAATGTTTTATTTTTGAACGTCAGTTCACATTTGTAGGTGGATCATCAGTGTTAGAGCTAAAATTAGCATGTTTAAAGTGATTTTCATGCTTCCAGGGGCTCGGGAAGTTAATTAAATACCATTTGGAGGCATTTAATGTTCGAGCAAAAACGGCTGATTTTCGACAAAAGAGATAACACCCCCCCATTACGTCATGCTTCAGAAATGTGGAAAATGGTCCGTTTTCAAATGTTTTATTTTTGAACGTCAGTTCACATTTGTAGGTGGATCATCAGTGTTAGAGCTAAAATTAGCATGTTTAAAGTGATTTTCATGCTTCCAGGGGCCCAAAACACAAGATTTATGGAATGGTTAAAAGTGCATGAAAATGGCCAATTTACTCACTCTGAGTTCTCAAAAAGGGTTTCTTCACCCCGGGAAGTTAATTAAATACCATTTGGAGGCATTTAATGTTCGAGCAAAAACGGCTGATTTTCGACAAAAGAGATAACACCCCCCCATTACGTCATGCTTCAGAAATGTGGAAAATGGTCCGTTTTCAAATGTTTTATTTTTGAACGTCAGTTCACATTTGTAGGTGGATCATCAGTGTTAGAGCTAAAATTAGCATGTTTAAAGTGATTTTCATGCTTCCAGGGGCTCGGGAAGTTAATTAAATACCATTTGGAGGCATTTAATGTTCGAGCAAAAACGGCTGATTTTCGACAAAAGAGATAACACCCCCCCATTACGTCATGCTTCAGAAATGTGGAAAATGGTCCGTTTTCAAATGTTTTATTTTTGAACGTCAGTTCACATTTGTAGGTGGATCATCAGTGTTAGAGCTAAAATTAGCATGTTTAAAGTGATTTTCATGCTTCCAGGGGCTCGGGAAGTTAATTAAATACCATTTGGAGGCATTTAATGTTCGAGCAAAAACGGCTGATTTTCGACAAAAGAGATAACACCCCCCCATTACGTCATGCTTCAGAAATGTGGAAAATGGTCCGTTTTCAAATGTTTTATTTTTGAACGTCAGTTCACATTTGTAGGTGGATCATCAGTGTTAGAGCTAAAATTAGCATGTTTAAAGTGATTTTCATGCTTCCAGGGGCCCAAAACACAAGATTTATGGAATGGTTAAAAGTGCATGAAAATGGCCAATTTACTCACTCTGAGTTCTCAAAAAGGGTTTCTTCACCCCGGGAAGTTAATTAAATACCATTTGGAGGCATTTAATGTTCGAGCAAAAACGGCTGATTTTCGACAAAAGAGATAACACCCCCCCATTACGTCATGCTTCAGAAATGTGGAAAATGGTCCGTTTTCAAATGTTTTATTTTTGAACGTCAGTTCACATTTGTAGGTGGATCATCAGTGTTAGAGCTAAAATTAGCATGTTTAAAGTGATTTTCATGCTTCCAGGGGCTCGGGAAGTTAATTAAATACCATTTGGAGGCATTTAATGTTCGAGCAAAAACGGCTGATTTTCGACAAAAGAGATAACACCCCCCCATTACGTCATGCTTCAGAAATGTGGAAAATGGTCCGTTTTCAAATGTTTTATTTTTGAACGTCAGTTCACATTTGTAGGTGGATCATCAGTGTTAGAGCTAAAATTAGCATGTTTAAAGTGATTTTCATGCTTCCAGGGGCCCAAAACACAAGATTTATGGAATGGTTAAAAGTGCATGAAAATGGCCAATTTACTCACTCTGAGTTCTCAAAAAGGGTTTCTTCACCCCGGGAAGTTAATTAAATACCATTTGGAGGCATTTAATGTTCGAGCAAAAACGGCTGATTTTCGACAAAAGAGATAACACCCCCCCATTACGTCATGCTTCAGAAATGTGGAAAATGGTCCGTTTTCAAATGTTTTATTTTTGAACGTCAGTTCACATTTGTAGGTGGATCATCAGTGTTAGAGCTAAAATTAGCATGTTTAAAGTGATTTTCATGCTTCCAGGGGCTCGGGAAGTTAATTAAATACCATTTGGAGGCATTTAATGTTCGAGCAAAAACGGCTGATTTTCGACAAAAGAGATAACACCCCCCCATTACGTCATGCTTCAGAAATGTGGAAAATGGTCCGTTTTCAAATGTTTTATTTTTGAACGTCAGTTCACATTTGTAGGTGGATCATCAGTGTTAGAGCTAAAATTAGCATGTTTAAAGTGATTTTCATGCTTCCAGGGGCTCGGGAAGTTAATTAAATACCATTTGGAGGCATTTAATGTTCGAGCAAAAACGGCTGATTTTCGACAAAAGAGATAACACCCCCCCATTACGTCATGCTTCAGAAATGTGGAAAATGGTCCGTTTTCAAATGTTTTATTTTTGAACGTCAGTTCACATTTGTAGGTGGATCATCAGTGTTAGAGCTAAAATTAGCATGTTTAAAGTGATTTTCATGCTTCCAGGGGCTCGGGAAGTTAATTAAATACCATTTGGAGGCATTTAATGTTCGAGCAAAAACGGCTGATTTTCGACAAAAGAGATAACACCCCCCCATTACGTCATGCTTCAGAAATGTGGAAAATGGTCCGTTTTCAAATGTTTTATTTTTGAACGTCAGTTCACATTTGTAGGTGGATCATCAGTGTTAGAGCTAAAATTAGCATGTTTAAAGTGATTTTCATGCTTCCAGGGGCCCAAAACACAAGATTTATGGAATGGTTAAAAGTGCATGAAAATGGCCAATTTACTCACTCTGAGTTCTCAAAAAGGGTTTCTTCACCCCGGGAAGTTAATTAAATACCATTTGGAGGCATTTAATGTTCGAGCAAAAACGGCTGATTTTCGACAAAAGAGATAACACCCCCCCATTACGTCATGCTTCAGAAATGTGGAAAATGGTCCGTTTTCAAATGTTTTATTTTTGAACGTCAGTTCACATTTGTAGGTGGATCATCAGTGTTAGAGCTAAAATTAGCATGTTTAAAGTGATTTTCATGCTTCCAGGGGCTCGGGAAGTTAATTAAATACCATTTGGAGGCATTTAATGTTCGAGCAAAAACGGCTGATTTTCGACAAAAGAGATAACACCCCCCCATTACGTCATGCTTCAGAAATGTGGAAAATGGTCCGTTTTCAAATGTTTTATTTTTGAACGTCAGTTCACATTTGTAGGTGGATCATCAGTGTTAGAGCTAAAATTAGCATGTTTAAAGTGATTTTCATGCTTCCAGGGGCCCAAAACACAAGATTTATGGAATGGTTAAAAGTGCATGAAAATGGCCAATTTACTCACTCTGAGTTCTCAAAAAGGGTTTCTTCACCCCGGGAAGTTAATTAAATACCATTTGGAGGCATTTAATGTTCGAGCAAAAGCGGCTGATTTTCGACAAAAGAGATAACACCCCCCCATTACGTTATGCTTCAGAAATGTGGAAAATGGTCCGTTTTCAAATGTTTTATTTTTGAACGTCAGTTCACATTTGTAGGTGGATCATCAGTGTTAGAGCTAAAATTAGCATGTTTAAAGTGATTTTCATGCTTCCAGGGGCTCGGGAAGTTAATTAAATACCATTTGGAGGCATTTAATGTTCGAGCAAAAACGGCTGATTTTCGACAAAAGAGATAACACCCCCCCATTACGTCATGCTTCAGAAATGTGGAAAATGGTCCGTTTTCAAATGTTTTATTTTTGAACGTCAGTTCACATTTGTAGGTGGATCATCAGTGTTAGAGCTAAAATTAGCATGTTTAAAGTGATTTTCATGCTTCCAGGGGCTCGGGAAGTTAATTAAATACCATTTGGAGGCATTTAATGTTCGAGCAAAAACGGCTGATTTTCGACAAAAGAGATAACACCCCCCCATTACGTCATGCTTCAGAAATGTGGAAAATGGTCCGTTTTCAAATGTTTTATTTTTGAACGTCAGTTCACATTTGTAGGTGGATCATCAGTGTTAGAGCTAAAATTAGCATGTTTAAAGTGATTTTCATGCTTCCAGGGGCCCAAAACACAAGATTTATGGAATGGTTAAAAGTGCATGAAAATGGCCAATTTACTCACTCTGAGTTCTCAAAAAGGGTTTCTTCACCCCGGGAAGTTAATTAAATACCATTTGGAGGCATTTAATGTTCGAGCAAAAACGGCTGATTTTCGACAAAAGAGATAACACCCCCCCATTACGTCATGCTTCAGAAATGTGGAAAATGGTCCGTTTTCAAATGTTTTATTTTTGAACGTCAGTTCACATTTGTAGGTGGATCATCAGTGTTAGAGCTAAAATTAGCATGTTTAAAGTGATTTTCATGCTTCCAGGGGCTCGGGAAGTTAATTAAATACCATTTGGAGGCATTTAATGTTCGAGCAAAAACGGCTGATTTTCGACAAAAGAGATAACACCCCCCCATTACGTCATGCTTCAGAAATGTGGAAAATGGTCCGTTTTCAAATGTTTTATTTTTGAACGTCAGTTCACATTTGTAGGTGGATCATCAGTGTTAGAGCTAAAATTAGCATGTTTAAAGTGATTTTCATGCTTCCAGGGGCCCAAAACACAAGATTTATGGAATGGTTAAAAGTGCATGAAAATGGCCAATTTACTCACTCTGAGTTCTCAAAAAGGGTTTCTTCACCCCGGGAAGTTAATTAAATACCATTTGGAGGCATTTAATGTTCGAGCAAAAGCGGCTGATTTTCGACAAAAGAGATAACACCCCCCCATTACGTTATGCTTCAGAAATGTGGAAAATGGTCCGTTTTCAAATGTTTTATTTTTGAACGTCAGTTCACATTTGTAGGTGGATCATCAGTGTTAGAGCTAAAATTAGCATGTTTAAAGTGATTTTCATGCTTCCAGGGGCTCGGGAAGTTAATTAAATACCATTTGGAGGCATTTAATGTTCGAGCAAAAACGGCTGATTTTCGACAAAAGAGATAACACCCCCCCATTACGTCATGCTTCAGAAATGTGGAAAATGGTCCGTTTTCAAATGTTTTATTTTTGAACGTCAGTTCACATTTGTAGGTGGATCATCAGTGTTAGAGCTAAAATTAGCATGTTTAAAGTGATTTTCATGCTTCCAGGGGCCCAAAACACAAGATTTATGGAATGGTTAAAAGTGCATGAAAATGGCCAATTTACTCACTCTGAGTTCTCAAAAAGGGTTTCTTCACCCCGGGAAGTTAATTAAATACCATTTGGAGGCATTTAATGTTCGAGCAAAAACGGCTGATTTTCGACAAAAGAGATAACACCCCCCCATTACGTCATGCTTCAGAAATGTGGAAAATGGTCCGTTTTCAAATGTTTTATTTTTGAACGTCAGTTCACATTTGTAGGTGGATCATCAGTGTTAGAGCTAAAATTAGCATGTTTAAAGTGATTTTCATGCTTCCAGGGGCCCAAAACACAAGATTTATGGAATGGTTAAAAGTGCATGAAAATGGCCAATTTACTCACTCTGAGTTCTCAAAAAGGGTTTCTTCACCCCGGGAAGTTAATTAAATACCATTTGGAGGCATTTAATGTTCGAGCAAAAACGGCTGATTTTCGACAAAAGAGATAACACCCCCCCATTACGTTATGCTTCAGAAATGTGGAAAATGGTCCGTTTTCAAATGTTTTATTTTTGAACGTCAGTTCACATTTGTAGGTGGATCATCAGTGTTAGAGCTAAAATTAGCATGTTTAAAGTGATTTTCATGCTTCCAGGGGCTCGGGAAGTTAATTAAATACCATTTGGAGGCATTTAATGTTCGAGCAAAAACGGCTGATTTTCGACAAAAGAGATAACACCCCCCCATTACGTCATGCTTCAGAAATGTGGAAAATGGTCCGTTTTCAAATGTTTTATTTTTGAACGTCAGTTCACATTTGTAGGTGGATCATCAGTGTTAGAGCTAAAATTAGCATGTTTAAAGTGATTTTCATGCTTCCAGGGGCCCAAAACACAAGATTTATGGAATGGTTAAAAGTGCATGAAAATGGCCAATTTACTCACTCTGAGTTCTCAAAAAGGGTTTCTTCACCCCGGGAAGTTAATTAAATACCATTTGGAGGCATTTAATGTTCGAGCAAAAACGGCTGATTTTCGACAAAAGAGATAACACCCCCCCATTACGTCATGCTTCAGAAATGTGGAAAATGGTCCGTTTTCAAATGTTTTATTTTTGAACGTCAGTTCACATTTGTAGGTGGATCATCAGTGTTAGAGCTAAAATTAGCATGTTTAAAGTGATTTTCATGCTTCCAGGGGCTCGGGAAGTTAATTAAATACCATTTGGAGGCATTTAATGTTCGAGCAAAAACGGCTGATTTTCGACAAAAGAGATAACACCCCCCCATTACGTCATGCTTCAGAAATGTGGAAAATGGTCCGTTTTCAAATGTTTTATTTTTGAACGTCAGTTCACATTTGTAGGTGGATCATCAGTGTTAGAGCTAAAATTAGCATGTTTAAAGTGATTTTCATGCTTCCAGGGGCCCAAAACACAAGATTTATGGAATGGTTAAAAGTGCATGAAAATGGCCAATTTACTCACTCTGAGTTCTCAAAAAGGGTTTCTTCACCCCGGGAAGTTAATTAAATACCATTTGGAGGCATTTAATGTTCGAGCAAAAACGGCTGATTTTCGACAAAAGAGATAACACCCCCCCATTACGTCATGCTTCAGAAATGTGGAAAATGGTCCGTTTTCAAATGTTTTATTTTTGAACGTCAGTTCACATTTGTAGGTGGATCATCAGTGTTAGAGCTAAAATTAGCATGTTTAAAGTGATTTTCATGCTTCCAGGGGCCCAAAACACAAGATTTATGGAATGGTTAAAAGTGCATGAAAATGGCCAATTTACTCACTCTGAGTTCTCAAAAAGGGTTTCTTCACCCCGGGAAGTTAATTAAATACCATTTGGAGGCATTTAATGTTCGAGCAAAAACGGCTGATTTTCGACAAAAGAGATAACACCCCCCCATTACGTCATGCTTCAGAAATGTGGAAAATGGTCCGTTTTCAAATGTTTTATTTTTGAACGTCAGTTCACATTTGTAGGTGGATCATCAGTGTTAGAGCTAAAATTAGCATGTTTAAAGTGATTTTCATGCTTCCAGGGGCTCGGGAAGTTAATTAAATACCATTTGGAGGCATTTAATGTTCGAGCAAAAACGGCTGATTTTCGACAAAAGAGATAACACCCCCCCATTACGTCATGCTTCAGAAATGTGGAAAATGGTCCGTTTTCAAATGTTTTATTTTTGAACGTCAGTTCACATTTGTAGGTGGATCATCAGTGTTAGAGCTAAAACTAGCATGTTTAAAGTGATTTTCATGCTTCCAGGGGCCCAAAACACAAGATTTATGGAATGGTTAAAAGTGCATGAAAATGGCCAATTTACTCACTCTGAGTTCTCAAAAACGGTTTCTTCACCCCGGGAAGTTAATTAAATACCATTTGGAGGCATTTAATGTTCGAGCAAAAACGGCTGATTTTCGACAAAAGAGATAACACCCCCCCATTACGTCATGCTTCAGAAATGTGGAAAATGGTCCGTTTTCAAATGTTTTATTTTTGAACGTCAGTTCACATTTGTAGGTGGATCATCAGTGTTAGAGCTAAAATTAGCATGTTTAAAGTGATTTTCATGCTTCCAGGGGCTCGGGAAGTTAATTAAATACCATTTGGAGGCATTTAATGTTCGAGCAAAAACGGCTGATTTTCGACAAAAGAGATAACACCCCCCCATTACGTCATGCTTCAGAAATGTGGAAAATGGTCCGTTTTCAAATGTTTTATTTTTGAACGTCAGTTCACATTTGTAGGTGGATCATCAGTGTTAGAGCTAAAATTAGCATGTTTAAAGTGATTTTCATGCTTCCAGGGGCTCGGGAAGTTAATTAAATACCATTTGGAGGCATTTAATGTTCGAGCAAAAACGGCTGATTTTCGACAAAAGAGATAACACCCCCCCATTACGTCATGCTTCAGAAATGTGGAAAATGGTCCGTTTTCAAATGTTTTATTTTTGAACGTCAGTTCACATTTGTAGGTGGATCATCAGTGTTAGAGCTAAAATTAGCATGTTTAAAGTGATTTTCATGCTTCCAGGGGCCCAAAACACAAGATTTATGGAATGGTTAAAAGTGCATGAAAATGGCCAATTTACTCACTCTGAGTTCTCAAAAAGGGTTTCTTCACCCCGAGAAGTTAATTAAATACCATTTGGAGGCATTTAATGTTCGAGCAAAAACGGCTGATTTTCGACAAAAGAGATAACACCCCCCCATTACGTCATGCTTCAGAAATGTGGAAAATGGTCCGTTTTCAAATGTTTTATTTTTGAACGTCAGTTCACATTTGTAGGTGGATCATCAGTGTTAGAGCTAAAATTAGCATGTTTAAAGTGATTTTCATGCTTCCAGGGGCTCGGGAAGTTAATTAAATACCATTTGGAGGCATTTAATGTTCGAGCAAAAACGGCTGATTTTCGACAAAAGAGATAACACCCCCCCATTACGTCATGCTTCAGAAATGTGGAAAATGGTCCGTTTTCAAATGTTTTATTTTTGAACGTCAGTTCACATTTGTAGGTGGATCATCTGTGTTAGAGCTAAAATTAGCATGTTTAAAGTGATTTTCATGCTTCCAGGGGCCCAAAACACAAGATTTATGGAATGGTTAAAAGTGCATGAAAATGGCCAATTTACTCACTCTGAGTTCTCAAAAAGGGTTTCTTCACCCCGGGAAGTTAATTAAATACCATTTGGAGGCATTTAATGTTCGAGCAAAAACGGCTGATTTTCGACAAAAGAGATAACACCCTCCCATTACGTCATGCTTCAGAAATGTGGAAAATGGTCCGTTTTCAAATGTTTTATTTTTGAACGTCAGTTCACATTTGTAGGTGGATCATCAGTGTTAGAGCTAAAATTAGCATGTTTAAAGTGATTTTCATGCTTCCAGGGGCCCAAAACACAAGATTTATGGAATGGTTAAAAGTGCATGAAAATGGCCAATTTACTCACTCTGAGTTCTCAAAAAGGGTTTCTTCACCCCGGGAAGTTAATTAAATACCATTTGGAGGCATTTAATGTTCGAGCAAAAACGGCTGATTTTCGACAAAAGAGATAACACCCCCCCATTACGTCATGCTTCAGAAATGTGGAAAATGGTCCGTTTTTAAATGTTTTATTTTTGAACGTCAGTTCACATTTGTAGGTGGATCATCAGTGTTAGAGCTAAAATTAGCATGTTTAAAGTGATTTTCATGCTTCCAGGGGCCCAAAACACAAGATTTATGGAATGGTTAAAAGTGCATGAAAATGGCCAATTTACTCACTCTGAGTTCTCAAAAAGGGTTTCTTCACCCCGGGAAGTTAATTAAATACCATTTGGAGGCATTTAATGTTCGAGCAAAAACGGCTGATTTTCGACAAAAGAGATAACACCCCCCCATTACGTCATGCTTCAGAAATGTGGAAAATGGTCCGTTTTCAAATGTTTTATTTTTGAACGTCAGTTCACATTTGTAGTGGATCATCAGTGTTAGAGCTAAAATTAGCATGTTTAAAGTGATTTTCATGCTTCCAGGGGCCCAAAACACAAGATTTATGGAATGGTTAAAAGTGCATGAAAATGGCCAATTTACTCACTCTGAGTTCTCAAAAAGGGTTTCTTCACCCCGGGAAGTTAATTAAATACCATTTGGAGGCATTTAATGTTCGAGCAAAAACAGCTGATTTTCGACAAAAGAGATAACACCCCCCCATTACGTCATGCTTCAGAAATGTGGAAAATGGTCCGTTTTCAAATGTTTTATTTTTGAACGTCAGTTCACATTTGTAGGTGGATCATCAGTGTTAGAGCTAAAATTAGCATGTTTAAAGTGATTTTCATGCTTCCAGGGGCTCGGGAAGTTAATTAAATACCATTTGGAGGTATTTAATGTTCGAGCAAAAACGGCTGATTTTCGACAAAAGAGATAACACCCCCCCATTACGTCATGCTTCAGAAATGTGGAAAATGGTCCGTTTTCAAATGTTTTATTTTTGAACGTCAGTTCACATTTGTAGGTGGATCATTAGTGTTAGAGCTAAAATTAGCATGTTTAAAGTGATTTTCATGCTTCCAGGGGCTCGGGAAGTTAATTAAATACCATTTGGAGGCATTTAATGTTCGAGCAAAAACGGCTGATTTTCGACAAAAGAGATAACACCCCCCCATTACGTCATGCTTCAGAAATGTGGAAAATGGTCCGTTTTCAAATGTTTTATTTTTGAACGTCAGTTCACATTTGTAGGTGGATCATCAGTGTTAGAGCTAAAATTAGCATGTTTAAAGTGATTTTCATGCTTCCAGGGGCCCAAAACACAAGATTTATGGAATGGTTAAAAGTGCATGAAAATGGCCAATTTACTCACTCTGAGTTCTCAAAAAGGGTTTCTTCACCCGGGAAGTTAATTAAATACCATTTGGAGGCATTTAATGTTCGAGCAAAAACGGCTGATTTTCGACAAAAGAGATAACACCCCCCCATTACGTCATGCTTCAGAAATGTGGAAAATGGTCCGTTTTCAAATGTTTTATTTTTGAACGTCAGTTCACATTTGTAGGTGGATCATCAGTGTTAGAGCTAAAATTAGCATGTTTAAAGTGATTTTCATGCTTCCAGGGGCTCGGGAAGTTAATTAAATACCATTTGGAGGCATTTAATGTTCGAGCAAAAACGGCTGATTTTCGACAAAAGAGATAACACCCCCCCATTACGTCATGCTTCAGAAATGTGGAAAATGGTCCGTTTTCAAATGTTTTATTTTTGAACGTCAGTTCACATTTGTAGGTGGATCATCAGTGTTAGAGCTAAAATTAGCATGTTTAAAGTGATTTTCATGCTTCCAGGGGCCCAAAGCACAAGATTTATGGAATGGTTAAAAGTGCATGAAAATGGCCAATTTACTCACTCTGAGTTCTCAAAAAGGGTTTCTTCACCCCGGGAAGTTAATTAATTACCATTTGGAGGCATTTAATGTTCGAGCAAAAACAGCTGATTTTCGACAAAAGAGATAACACCCCCCCATTACGTCATGCTTCAGAAATGTGGAAAATGGTCCGTTTTCAAATGTTTTATTTTTGAACGTCAGTTCACATTTGTAGGTGGATCATCAGTGTTAGAGCTAAAATTAGCATGTTTAAAGTGATTTTCATGCTTCCAGGGGCTCGGGAAGTTAATTAAATACCATTTGGAGGTATTTAATGTTCGAGCAAAAACGGCTGATTTTCGACAAAAGAGATAACACCCCCCCATTACGTCATGCTTCAGAAATGTGGAAAATGGTCCGTTTTCAAATGTTTTATTTTTGAACGTCAGTTCACATTTGTAGGTGGATCATTAGTGTTAGAGCTAAAATTAGCATGTTTAAAGTGATTTTCATGCTTCCAGGGGCTCGGGAAGTTAATTAAATACCATTTGGAGGCATTTAATGTTCGAGCAAAAACGGCTGATTTTCGACAAAAGAGATAACACCCCCCCATTACGTCATGCTTCAGAAATGTGGAAAATGGTCCGTTTTCAAATGTTTTATTTTTGAACGTCAGTTCACATTTGTAGGTGGATCATCAGTGTTAGAGCTAAAATTAGCATGTTTAAAGTGATTTTCATGCTTCCAGGGGCCCAAAACACAAGATTTATGGAATGGTTAAAAGTGCATGAAAATGGCCAATTTACTCACTCTGAGTTCTCAAAAAGGGTTTCTTCACCCCGGGAAGTTAATTAAATACCATTTGGAGGCATTTAATGTTCGAGCAAAAACGGCTGATTTTCGACAAAAGAGATAACACCCCCCCATTACGTCATGCTTCAGAAATGTGGAAAATGGTCCGTTTTCAAATGTTTTATTTTTGAACGTCAGTTCACATTTGTAGGTGGATCATCAGTGTTAGAGCTAAAATTAGCATGTTTAAAGTGATTTTCATGCTTCCAGGGGCTCGGGAAGTTAATTAAATACCATTTGGAGGCATTTAATGTTCGAGCAAAAACGGCTGATTTTCGACAAAAGAGATAACACCCCCCCATTACGTCATGCTTCAGAAATGTGGAAAATGGTCCGTTTTCAAATGTTTTATTTTTGAACGTCAGTTCACATTTGTAGGTGGATCATCAGTGTTAGAGCTAAAATTAGCATGTTTAAAGTGATTTTCATGCTTCCAGGGGCCCAAAACACAAGATTTATGGAATGGTTAAAAGTGCATGAAAATGGCCAATTTACTCACTCTGAGTTCTCAAAAAGGGTTTCTTCACCCCGGGAAGTTAATTAAATACCATTTGGAGGCATTTAATGTTCGAGCAAAAACGGCTGATTTTCGACAAAAGAGATAACACCCTCCCATTACGTCATGCTTCAGAAATGTGGAAAATGGTCCGTTTTCAAATGTTTTATTTTTGAACGTCAGTTCACATTTGTAGGTGGATCATCAGTGTTAGAGCTAAAATTAGCATGTTTAAAGTGATTTTCATGCTTCCAGGGGCCCAAAACACAAGATTTATGGAATGGTTAAAAGTGCATGAAAATGGCCAATTTACTCACTCTGAGTTCTCAAAAAGGGTTTCTTCACCCCGGGAAGTTAATTAAATACCATTTGGAGGCATTTAATGTTCGAGCAAAAACGGCTGATTTTCGACAAAAGAGATAACACCCCCCCATTACGTCATGCTTCAGAAATGTGGAAAATGGTCCGTTTTTAAATGTTTTATTTTTGAACGTCAGTTCACATTTGGTGGATCATCAGTGTTAGAGCTAAAATTAGCATGTTTAAAGTGATTTTCATGCTTCCAGGGGCCCAAAACACAAGATTTATGGAATGGTTAAAAGTGCATGAAAATGGCCAATTTACTCACTCTGAGTTCTCAAAAAGGGTTTCTTCACCCCGGGAAGTTAATTAAATACCATTTGGAGGCATTTAATGTTCGAGCAAAAACGGCTGATTTTCGACAAAAGAGATAACACCCCCCCATTACGTCATGCTTCAGAAATGTGGAAAATGGTCCGTTTTCAAATGTTTTATTTTTGAACGTCAGTTCACATTTGTAGGTGGATCATCAGTGTTAGAGCTAAAATTAGCATGTTTAAAGTGATTTTCATGCTTCCAGGGGCCCAAAACACAAGATTTATGGAATGGTTAAAAGTGCATGAAAATGGCCAATTTACTCACTCTGAGTTCTCAAAAAGGGTTTCTTCACCCCGGGAAGTTAATTAAATACCATTTGGAGGCATTTAATGTTCGAGCAAAAACAGCTGATTTTCGACAAAAGAGATAACACCCCCCCATTACGTCATGCTTCAGAAATGTGGAAAATGGTCCGTTTTCAAATGTTTTATTTTTGAACGTCAGTTCACATTTGTAGGTGGATCATCAGTGTTAGAGCTAAAATTAGCATGTTTAAAGTGATTTTCATGCTTCCAGGGGCTCGGGAAGTTAATTAAATACCATTTGGAGGTATTTAATGTTCGAGCAAAAACGGCTGATTTTCGACAAAAGAGATAACACCCCCCCATTACGTCATGCTTCAGAAATGTGGAAAATGGTCCGTTTTCAAATGTTTTATTTTTGAACGTCAGTTCACATTTGTAGGTGGATCATTAGTGTTAGAGCTAAAATTAGCATGTTTAAAGTGATTTTCATGCTTCCAGGGGCTCGGGAAGTTAATTAAATACCATTTGGAGGCATTTAATGTTCGAGCAAAAACAGCTGATTTTCGACAAAAGAGATAACACCCCCCCATTACGTCATGCTTCAGAAATGTGGAAAATGGTCCGTTTTCAAATGTTTTATTTTTGAACGTCAGTTCACATTTGTAGGTGGATCATCAGTGTTAGAGCTAAAATTAGCATGTTTAAAGTGATTTTCATGCTTCCAGGGGCCCAAAACACAAGATTTATGGAATGGTTAAAAGTGCATGAAAATGGCCAATTTACTCACTCTGAGTTCTCAAAAAGGGTTTCTTCACCCCGGGAAGTTAATTAAATACCATTTGGAGGCATTTAATGTTCGAGCAAAAACGGCTGATTTTCGACAAAAGAGATAACACCCCCCCATTACGTCATGCTTCAGAAATGTGGAAAATGGTCCGTTTTCAAATGTTTTATTTTTGAACGTCAGTTCACATTTGTAGGTGGATCATCAGTGTTAGAGCTAAAATTAGCATGTTTAAAGTGATTTTCATGCTTCCAGGGGCTCGGGAAGTTAATTAAATACCATTTGGAGGCATTTAATGTTCGAGCAAAAACGGCTGATTTTCGACAAAAGAGATAACACCCCCCCATTACGTCATGCTTCAGAAATGTGGAAAATGGTCCGTTTTCAAATGTTTTATTTTTGAACGTCAGTTCACATTTGTAGGTGGATCATCAGTGTTAGAGCTAAAATTAGCATGTTTAAAGTGATTTTCATGCTTCCAGGGGCCCAAAACACAAGATTTATGGAATGGTTAAAAGTGCATGAAAATGGCCAATTTACTCACTCTGAGTTCTCAAAAAGGGTTTCTTCACCCCGGGAAGTTAATTAATTACCATTTGGAGGCATTTAATGTTCGAGCAAAAACAGCTGATTTTCGACAAAAGAGATAACACCCCCCCATTACGTCATGCTTCAGAAATGTGGAAAATGGTCCGTTTTCAAATGTTTTATTTTTGAACGTCAGTTCACATTTGTAGGTGGATCATCAGTGTTAGAGCTAAAATTAGCATGTTTAAAGTGATTTTCATGCTTCCAGGGGCTCGGGAAGTTAATTAAATACCATTTGGAGGTATTTAATGTTCGAGCAAAAACGGCTGATTTTCGACAAAAGAGATAACACCCCCCCATTACGTCATGCTTCAGAAATGTGGAAAATGGTCCGTTTTCAAATGTTTTATTTTTGAACGTCAGTTCACATTTGTAGGTGGATCATTAGTGTTAGAGCTAAAATTAGCATGTTTAAAGTGATTTTCATGCTTCCAGGGGCTCGGGAAGTTAATTAAATACCATTTGGAGGCATTTAATGTTCGAGCAAAAACGGCTGATTTTCGACAAAAGAGATAACACCCCCCCATTACGTCATGCTTCAGAAATGTGGAAAATGGTCCGTTTTCAAATGTTTTATTTTTGAACGTCAGTTCACATTTGTAGGTGGATCATTAGTGTTAGAGCTAAAATTAGCATGTTTAAAGTGATTTTCATGCTTCCAGGGGCTCGGGAAGTTAATTAAATACCATTTGGAGGCATTTAATGTTCGAGCAAAAACGGCTGATTTTCGACAAAAGAGATAACACCCCCCCATTACGTCATGCTTCAGAAATGTGGAAAATGGTCCGTTTTCAAATGTTTTATTTTTGAACGTCAGTTCACATTTGTAGGTGGATCATCAGTGTTAGAGCTAAAATTAGCATGTTTAAAGTGATTTTCATGCTTCCAGGGGCCCAAAACACAAGATTTATGGAATGGTTAAAAGTGCATGAAAATGGCCAATTTACTCACTCTGAGTTCTCAAAAAGGGTTTCTTCACCCCGGGAAGTTAATTAAATACCATTTGGAGGCATTTAATGTTCGAGCAAAAACGGCTGATTTTCGACAAAAGAGATAACACCCCCCCATTACGTCATGCTTCAGAAATGTGGAAAATGGTCCGTTTTCAAATGTTTTATTTTTGAACGTCAGTTCACATTTGTAGGTGGATCATCAGTGTTAGAGCTAAAATTAGCATGTTTAAAGTGATTTTCATGCTTCCAGGGGCTCGGGAAGTTAATTAAATACCATTTGGAGGCATTTAATGTTCGAGCAAAAACGGCTGATTTTCGACAAAAGAGATAACACCCCCCCATTACGTCATGCTTCAGAAATGTGGAAAATGGTCCGTTTTCAAATGTTTTATTTTTGAACGTCAGTTCACATTTGTAGGTGGATCATCAGTGTTAGAGCTAAAATTAGCATGTTTAAAGTGATTTTCATGCTTCCAGGGGCTCGGGAAGTTAATTAAATACCATTTGGAGGTATTTAATGTTCGAGCAAAAACGGCTGATTTTCGACAAAAGAGATAACACCCCCCCATTACGTCATGCTTCAGAAATGTGGAAAATGGTCCGTTTTCAAATGTTTTATTTTTGAACGTCAGTTCACATTTGTAGGTGGATCATTAGTGTTAGAGCTAAAATTAGCATGTTTAAAGTGATTTTCATGCTTCCAGGGGCTCGGGAAGTTAATTAAATACCATTTGGAGGCATTTAATGTTCGAGCAAAAAAGGCTGATTTTCGACAAAAGAGATAACACCCCCCCATTACGTCATGCTTCAGAAATGTGGAAAATGGTCCGTTTTCAAATGTTTTATTTTTGAACGTCAGTTCACATTTGTAGGTGGATCATCAGTGTTAGAGCTAAAATTAGCATGTTTAAAGTGATTTCATGCTTCCAGGGGCTCGGGAAGTTAATTAAATACCATTTGGAGGTATTTAATGTTCGAGCAAAAACGGCTGATTTTCGACAAAAGAGATAACACCCCCCCATTACGTCATGCTTCAGAAATGTGGAAAATGGTCCGTTTTCAAATGTTTTATTTTTGAACGTCAGTTCACATTTGTAGGTGGATCATTAGTGTTAGAGCTAAAAATTAGCATGTTTAAAGTGATTTTCATGCTTCCAGGGGCTCGGGAAGTTAATTAAATACCATTTGGAGGCATTTAATGTTCGAGCAAAAAAGGGCTGATTTTCGACAAAAGAGATAACACCCCCCCCCATTACGTCATGCTTCAGAAATGTGGAAAATGGTCCGTTTTCAAATGTTTTATTTTTGAACGTCAGTTCACATTTGTAGGTGGATCATCAGTGTTAGAGCTAAAATTAGCATGTTTAAAGTGATTTTCATGCTTCCAGGGGCCCAAAACACAAGATTTATGGAATGGTTAAAAGTGCATGAAAATGGCCAATTTACTCACTCTGAGTTCTCAAAAAGGGTTTCTTCACCCCGGGAAGTTAATTAAATACCATTTGGAGGCATTTAATGTTCGAGCAAAAACGGCTGATTTTCGACAAAAGAGATAACACCCCCCCATTACGTCATGCTTCAGAAATGTGGAAAATGGTCCGTTTTCAAATGTTTTATTTTTGAACGTCAGTTCACATTTGTAGGTGGATCATCAGTGTTAGAGCTAAAATTAGCATGTTTAAAGTGATTTTCATGCTTCCAGGGGCTCGGGAAGTTAATTAAATACCATTTGGAGGCATTTAATGTTCGAGCAAAAACGGCTGATTTTCGACAAAAGAGATAACACCCCCCCATTACGTCATGCTTCAGAAATGTGGAAAATGGTCCGTTTTCAAATGTTTTATTTTTGAACGTCAGTTCACATTTGTAGGTGGATCATCAGTGTTAGAGCTAAAATTAGCATGTTTAAAGTGATTTTCATGCTTCCAGGGGCCCAAAACACAAGATTTATGGAATGGTTAAAAGTGCATGAAAATGGCCAATTTACTCACTCTGAGTTCTCAAAAAGGGTTTCTTCACCCCGGGAAGTTAATTAATTACCATTTGGAGGCATTTAATGTTCGAGCAAAAACAGCTGATTTTCGACAAAAGAGATAACACCCCCCCATTACGTCATGCTTCAGAAATGTGGAAAATGGTCCGTTTTCAAATGTTTTATTTTTGAACGTCAGTTCACATTTGTAGGTGGATCATCAGTGTTAGAGCTAAAATTAGCATGTTTAAAGTGATTTTCATGCTTCCAGGGGCCCAAAACACAAGATTTATGGAATGGTTAAAAGTGCATGAAAATGGCCAATTTACTCACTCTGAGTTCTCAAAAAGGGTTTCTTCACCCCGGGAAGTTAATTAAATACCATTTGGAGGCATTTAATGTTCGAGCAAAAACGGCTGATTTTCGACAAAAGAGATAACACCCCCCCATTACGTCATGCTTCAGAAATGTGGAAAATGGTCCGTTTTCAAATGTTTTATTTTTGAACGTCAGTTCACATTTGTAGGTGGATCATCAGTGTTAGAGCTAAAATTAGCATGTTTAAAGTGATTTTCATGCTTCCAGGGGCTCGGGAAGTTAATTAAATACCATTTGGAGGCATTTAATGTTCGAGCAAAAACGGCTGATTTTCGACAAAAGAGATAACACCCCCCCATTACGTCATGCTTCAGAAATGTGGAAAATGGTCCGTTTTCAAATGTTTTATTTTTGAACGTCAGTTCACATTTGTAGGTGGATCATCAGTGTTAGAGCTAAAATTAGCATGTTTAAAGTGATTTTCATGCTTCCAGGGGCCCAAAACACAAGATTTATGGAATGGTTAAAAGTGCATGAAAATGGCCAATTTACTCACTCTGAGTTCTCAAAAAGGGTTTCTTCACCCCGGGAAGTTAATTAATTACCATTTGGAGGCATTTAATGTTCGAGCAAAAACAGCTGATTTTCGACAAAAGAGATAACACCCCCCCATTACGTCATGCTTCAGAAATGTGGAAAATGGTCCGTTTTCAAATGTTTTATTTTTGAACGTCAGTTCACATTTGTAGGTGGATCATCAGTGTTAGAGCTAAAATTAGCATGTTTAAAGTGATTTTCATGCTTCCAGGGGCTCGGGAAGTTAATTAAATACCATTTGGAGGTATTTAATGTTCGAGCAAAAACGGCTGATTTTCGACAAAAGAGATAACACCCCCCCATTACGTCATGCTTCAGAAATGTGGAAAATGGTCCGTTTTCAAATGTTTTATTTTTGAACGTCAGTTCACATTTGTAGGTGGATCATTAGTGTTAGAGCTAAAATTAGCATGTTTAAAGTGATTTTCATGCTTCCAGGGGCTCGGGAAGTTAATTAAATACCATTTGGAGGCATTTAATGTTCGAGCAAAAACGGCTGATTTTCGACAAAAGAGATAACACCCCCCCATTACGTCATGCTTCAGAAATGTGGAAAATGGTCCGTTTTCAAATGTTTTATTTTTGAACGTCAGTTCACATTTGTAGGTGGATCATTAGTGTTAGAGCTAAAATTAGCATGTTTAAAGTGATTTTCATGCTTCCAGGGGCTCGGGAAGTTAATTAAATACCATTTGGAGGCATTTAATGTTCGAGCAAAAACGGCTGATTTTCGACAAAAGAGATAACACCCCCCCATTACGTCATGCTTCAGAAATGTGGAAAATGGTCCGTTTTCAAATGTTTTATTTTTGAACGTCAGTTCACATTTGTAGGTGGATCATCAGTGTTAGAGCTAAAATTAGCATGTTTAAAGTGATTTTCATGCTTCCAGGGGCCCAAAACACAAGATTTATGGAATGGTTAAAAGTGCATGAAAATGGCCAATTTACTCACTCTGAGTTCTCAAAAAGGGTTTCTTCACCCCGGGAAGTTAATTAAATACCATTTGGAGGCATTTAATGTTCGAGCAAAAACGGCTGATTTTCGACAAAAGAGATAACACCCCCCCATTACGTCATGCTTCAGAAATGTGGAAAATGGTCCGTTTTCAAATGTTTTATTTTTGAACGTCAGTTCACATTTGTAGGTGGATCATCAGTGTTAGAGCTAAAATTAGCATGTTTAAAGTGATTTTCATGCTTCCAGGGGCTCGGGAAGTTAATTAAATACCATTTGGGGGCATTTAATGTTCGAGCAAAAACGGCTGATTTTCGACAAAAGAGATAACACCCCCCCATTACGTCATGCTTCAGAAATGTGGAAAATGGTCCGTTTTCAAATGTTTTATTTTTGAACGTCAGTTCACATTTGTAGGTGGATCATCAGTGTTAGAGCTAAAATTAGCATGTTTAAAGTGATTTTCATGCTTCCAGGGGCCCAAAACACAAGATTTATGGAATGGTTAAAAGTGCATGAAAATGGCCAATTTACTCACTCTGAGTTCTCAAAAAGGGTTTCTTCACCCCGGGAAGTTAATTAATTACCATTTGGAGGCATTTAATGTTCGAGCAAAAACAGCTGATTTTCGACAAAAGAGATAACACCCCCCCATTACGTCATGCTTCAGAAATGTGGAAAATGGTCCGTTTTCAAATGTTTTATTTTTGAACGTCAGTTCACATTTGTAGGTGGATCATCAGTGTTAGAGCTAAAATTAGCATGTTTAAAGTGATTTTCATGCTTCCAGGGGCTCGGGAAGTTAATTAAATACCATTTGGAGGTATTTAATGTTCGAGCAAAAACGGCTGATTTTCGACAAAAGAGATAACACCCCCCCATTACGTCATGCTTCAGAAATGTGGAAAATGGTCCGTTTTCAAATGTTTTATTTTTGAACGTCAGTTCACATTTGTAGGTGGATCATTAGTGTTAGAGCTAAAATTAGCATGTTTAAAGTGATTTTCATGCTTCCAGGGGCTCGGGAAGTTAATTAAATACCATTTGGAGGCATTTAATGTTCGAGCAAAAACGGCTGATTTTCGACAAAAGAGATAACACCCCCCCATTACGTCATGCTTCAGAAATGTGGAAAATGGTCCGTTTTCAAATGTTTTATTTTTGAACGTCAGTTCACATTTGTAGGTGGATCATCAGTGTTAGAGCTAAAATTAGCATGTTTAAAGTGATTTTCATGCTTCCAGGGGCCCAAAACACAAGATTTATGGAATGGTTAAAAGTGCATGAAAATGGCCAATTTACTCACTCTGAGTTCTCAAAAAGGGTTTCTTCACCCCGGGAAGTTAATTAAATACCATTTGGAGGCATTTAATGTTCGAGCAAAAACGGCTGATTTTCGACAAAAGAGATAACACCCCCCCATTACGTCATGCTTCAGAAATGTGGAAAATGGTCCGTTTTCAAATGTTTTATTTTTGAACGTCAGTTCACATTTGTAGGTGGATCATCAGTGTTAGAGCTAAAATAAAATTAGCATGTTTAAAGTGATTTTCATGCTTCCAGGGCTCGGGAAGTTAATTAAATACCATTTGGAGGCATTTAATGTTCGAGCAAAAACGGCTGATTTTCGACAAAAGAGATAACACCCCCCCATTACGTCATGCTTCAGAAATGTGGAAAATGGTCCGTTTTCAAATGTTTTATTTTTGAACGTCAGTTCACATTTGTAGGTGGATCATCAGTGTTAGAGCTAAAATTAGCATGTTTAAAGTGATTTTCATGCTTCCAGGGGCCCAAAACACAAGATTTATGGAATGGTTAAAAGTGCATGAAAATGGCCAATTTACTCACTCTGAGTTCTCAAAAAGGGTTTCTTCACCCCGGGAAGTTAATTAATTACCATTTGGAGGCATTTAATGTCGAGCAAAAACAGCTGATTTTCGACAAAAGAGATAACACCCCCCCATTACGTCATGCTTCAGAAATGTGGAAAATGGTCCGTTTTCAAATGTTTTATTTTTGAAACGTCAGTTCACATTTGTAGGTGGATCATCAGTGTTAGAGCTAAAATTAGCATGTTTAAAGTGATTTTCATGCTTCCAGGGGCCCAAAACACAAGATTTATGGAATGGTTAAAAGTGCATGAAAATGGCCAATTTACTCACTCTGAGTTCTCAAAAGGGTTTCTTCACCCCGGGAAGTTAATTAAATACCATTTGGAGGCATTTAATGTTCGAGCAAAACGGCTGATTTTCGACAAAAGAGATAACACCCCCCCATTACGTCATGCTTCAGAAATGTGGAAAATGGTCCGTTTTCAAATGTTTTATTTTTGAACGTCAGTTCACATTTGTAGGTGGATCATCAGTGTTAGAGCTAAAATTAGCATGTTTAAAGTGATTTTCATGCTTCCAGGGGCTCGGGAAGTTAATTAAAATACCATTTGAGGCATTTAATGTTCGAGCAAAAACGGCTGATTTTCGACAAAAGAGATAACACCCCCCCATTACGTCATGCTTCAGAAATGTGGAAAATGGTCCGTTTTCAAATGTTTTATTTTTGAACGTCAGTTCACATTTGTAGGTGGATCATCAGTGTTAGAGCTAAAATTAGCATGTTTAAAGTGATTTTCATGCTTCCAGGGGCCCAAAACACAAGATTTATGGAATGGTTAAAAGTGCATGAAAATGGCCAATTTACTCACTCTGAGTTCTCAAAAAGGGTTTCTTCACCCCGGGAAGTTAATTAATTACCATTTGGAGGCATTTAATGTTCGAGCAAAAACAGCTGATTTTCGACAAAAGAGATAACACCCCCCCATTACGTCATGCTTCAGAATGTGGAAAATGGTCCGTTTTCAAATGTTTTATTTTTGAACGTCAGTTCACATTTGTAGGTGGATCATCAGTGTTTAGAGCTAAAATTAGCATGTTTAAAGTGATTTTTATGCTTCCAGGGGCTCGGGAAGTTAATTAAATACCATTTGGAGGTATTTAATGTTCGAGCAAAACGGCTGATTTTCGACAAAAGAGATAACACCCCCCCATTACGTCATGCTTCAGAAATGTGGAAAATGGTCCGTTTTCAAATGTTTTATTTTTGAACGTCAGTTCACATTTGTAGGTGGATCATTAGTGTTAGAGCTAAAATTAGCATGTTTAAAGTGATTTTCATGCTTCCAGGGGGCTCGGGAAGTTAATTAAATACCATTTGGAGGCATTTAATGTTCGAGCAAAAACGGCTGATTTTCGACAAAAGAGATAACACCCCCCCATTACGTCATGCTTCAGAAATGTGGAAAATGGTCCGTTTTCAAATGTTTTATTTTGAACGTCAGTTCACATTTGTAGGTGGATCATCAGTGTTAGAGCTAAAATTAGCATGTTTAAAGTGATTTTCATGCTTCCAGGGGCCCAAAACACAAGATTTATGGAATGGTTAAAAGTGCATGAAAATGGCCAATTTACTCACTCTGAGTTCTCAAAAAGGGTTTCTTCACCCCGGGAAGTTAATTAAATACCATTTGGAGGCATTTAATGTTCGAGCAAAAACGGCTGATTTTCGACAAAAGAGATAACACCCCCCATTACGTCATGCTTCAGAAATGTGGAAAATGGTCCGTTTTCAAATGTTTTATTTTTGAACGTCAGTTCACATTTGTAGGTGGATCATCAGTGTTAGAGCTAAAATTAGCATGTTTAAAGTGATTTTCATGCTTCCAGGGGCTCGGGAAGTTAATTAAATACCATTTGGAGGTATTTAATGTTCGAGCAAAAACGGCTGATTTTCGACAAAAGAGATAACACCCCCCCATTACGTCATGCTTCAGAAATGTGGAAAATGGTCCGTTTTCAAATGTTTTATTTTTGAACGTCAGTTCACATTTGTAGGTGGATCATTAGTGTTAGAGCTAAAATTAGCATGTTTAAAGTGATTTTCATGCTTCCAGGGGCTCGGGAAGTTAATTAAATACCATTTGGAGGCATTTAATGTTCGAGCAAAAAAGGCTGATTTTCGACAAAAGAGATAACACCCCCCCATTACGTCATGCTTCAGAAATGTGGAAAATGGTCCGTTTTCAAATGTTTTATTTTTGAACGTCAGTTCACATTTGTAGGTGGATCATCAGTGTTAGAGCTAAAATTAGCATGTTAAAGTGATTTTCATGCTTCCAGGGCTCGGGAAGTTAATTAAATACCATTTGGAGGTATTTAATGTTCGAGCAAAAACGCTGATTTTCGACAAAAGAGATAACACCCCCCCATTACGTCATGCTTCAGAAATGTGGAAAATGGTCCGTTTTCAAATGTTTTATTTTTGAACGTCAGTTCACATTTGTAGGTGGATCATTAGTGTTAGAGCTAAAATTAGCATGTTTAAAGTGATTTTCATGCTTCCAGGGGCTCGGGAAGTTAATTAAATACCATTTGGAGGCATTTAATGTTCGAGCAAAAAAGGCTGATTTTCGACAAAAGAGATAACACCCCCCCATTACGTCATGCTTCAGAAATGTGGAAAATGGTCCGTTTTCAAATGTTTTATTTTTGAACGTCAGTTCACATTTGTAGGTGGATCATCAGTGTTAGAGCTAAAATTAGCATGTTTAAAGTGATTTTCATGCTTCCAGGGGCCCAAAACACAAGATTTATGGAATGGTTAAAAGTGCATGAAAATGGCCAATTTACTCACTCTGAGTTCTCAAAAAGGGTTTCTTCACCCCGGGAAGTTAATTAAATACCATTTGGAGGCATTTAATGTTCGAGCAAAAACGGCTGATTTTCGACAAAAGAGATAACACCCCCCATTACGTCATGCTTCAGAAATGTGGAAAATGGTCCGTTTTCAAATGTTTTATTTTTGAACGTCAGTTCACATTTGTAGGTGGATCATCAGTGTTAGAGCTAAAATTAGCATGTTTAAAGTGATTTTCATGCTTCCAGGGGCTCGGGAAGTTATTAAATACCATTTGGAGGCATTTAATGTTCGAGCAAAAACGGCTGATTTTCGACAAAAGAGATAACACCCCCCCATTACGTCATGCTTCAGAAATGTGGAAAATGGTCCGTTTTCAAATGTTTTATTTTTGAACGTCAGTTCACATTTGTAGGTGGATCATCAGTGTTAGAGCTAAAATTAGCATGTTTAAAGTGATTTTCATGCTTCCAGGGGCCCAAAACACAAGATTTATGGAATGGTTAAAAGTGCATGAAAATGGCCAATTTACTCACTCTGAGTTCTCAAAAAGGGTTTCTTCACCCCGGGAAGTTAATTAATTACCATTTGGAGGCATTTAATGTTCGAGCAAAAACAGCTGATTTTCGACAAAAGAGATAACACCCCCCCATTACGTCATGCTTCAGAAATGTGGAAAATGGTCCGTTTTCAAATGTTTTATTTTTGAACGTCAGTTCACATTTGTAGGTGGATCATCAGTGTTAGAGCTAAAATTAGCATGTTTAAAGTGATTTTCATGCTTCCAGGGGCCCAAAACACAAGATTTATGGAATGGTTAAAAGTGCATGAAAATGGCCAATTTACTCACTCTGAGTTCTCAAAAAGGGTTTCTTCACCCCGGGAAGTTAATTAAATACCATTTGGAGGCATTTAATGTTCGAGCAAAAACGGCTGATTTTCGACAAAAGAGATAACACCCCCCCATTACGTCATGCTTCAGAAATGTGGAAAATGGTCCGTTTTCAAATGTTTTATTTTTGAACGTCAGTTCACATTTGTAGGTGGATCATCAGTGTTAGAGCTAAAATTAGCATGTTTAAAGTGATTTTCATGCTTCCAGGGGCTCGGGAAGTTAATTAAATACCATTTGGAGGCATTTAATGTTCGAGCAAAAACGGCTGATTTTCGACAAAAGAGATAACACCCCCCCATTACGTCATGCTTCAGAAATGTGGAAAATGGTCCGTTTTCAAATGTTTTATTTTTGAACGTCAGTTCACATTTGTAGGTGGATCATCAGTGTTAGAGCTAAAATTAGCATGTTTAAAGTGATTTTCATGCTTCCAGGGGCCCAAAACACAAGATTTATGGAATGGTTAAAAGTGCATGAAAATGGCCAATTTACTCACTCTGAGTTCTCAAAAAGGGTTTCTTCACCCCGGGAAGTTAATTAATTACCATTTGGAGGCATTTAATGTTCGAGCAAAAACAGCTGATTTTCGACAAAAGAGATAACACCCCCCCATTACGTCATGCTTCAGAAATGTGGAAAATGGTCCGTTTTCAAATGTTTTATTTTTGAACGTCAGTTCACATTTGTAGGTGGATCATCAGTGTTAGAGCTAAAATTAGCATGTTTAAAGTGATTTTCATGCTTCCAGGGGCTCGGGAAGTTAATTAAATACCATTTGGAGGTATTTAATGTTCGAGCAAAAACGGCTGATTTTCGACAAAAGAGATAACACCCCCCCATTACGTCATGCTTCAGAAATGTGGAAAATGGTCCGTTTTCAAATGTTTTATTTTTGAACGTCAGTTCACATTTGTAGGTGGATCATTAGTGTTAGAGCTAAAATTAGCATGTTTAAAGTGATTTTCATGCTTCCAGGGGCTCGGGAAGTTAATTAAATACCATTTGGAGGCATTTAATGTTCGAGCAAAAACGGCTGATTTTCGACAAAAGAGATAACACCCCCCCATTACGTCATGCTTCAGAAATGTGGAAAATGGTCCGTTTTCAAATGTTTTATTTTTGAACGTCAGTTCACATTTGTAGGTGGATCATTAGTGTTAGAGCTAAAATTAGCATGTTTAAAGTGATTTTCATGCTTCCAGGGGCTCGGGAAGTTAATTAAATACCATTTGGAGGCATTTAATGTTCGAGCAAAAACGGCTGATTTTCGACAAAAGAGATAACACCCCCCCATTACGTCATGCTTCAGAAATGTGGAAAATGGTCCGTTTTCAAATGTTTTATTTTTGAACGTCAGTTCACATTTGTAGGTGGATCATCAGTGTTAGAGCTAAAATTAGCATGTTTAAAGTGATTTTCATGCTTCCAGGGGCCCAAAACACAAGATTTATGGAATGGTTAAAAGTGCATGAAAATGGCCAATTTACTCACTCTGAGTTCTCAAAAAGGGTTTCTTCACCCCGGGAAGTTAATTAAATACCATTTGGAGGCATTTAATGTTCGAGCAAAAACGGCTGATTTTCGACAAAAGAGATAACACCCCCCCATTACGTCATGCTTCAGAAATGTGGAAAATGGTCCGTTTTCAAATGTTTTATTTTTGAACGTCAGTTCACATTTGTAGGTGGATCATCAGTGTTAGAGCTAAAATTAGCATGTTTAAAGTGATTTTCATGCTTCCAGGGGCTCGGGAAGTTAATTAAATACCATTTGGAGGCATTTAATGTTCGAGCAAAAACGGCTGATTTTCGACAAAAGAGATAACACCCCCCCATTACGTCATGCTTCAGAAATGTGGAAAATGGTCCGTTTTCAAATGTTTTATTTTTGAACGTCAGTTCACATTTGTAGGTGGATCATCAGTGTTAGAGCTAAAATTAGCATGTTTAAAGTGATTTTCATGCTTCCAGGGGCCCAAAACACAAGATTTATGGAATGGTTAAAAGTGCATGAAAATGGCCAATTTACTCACTCTGAGTTCTCAAAAAGGGTTTCTTCACCCCGGGAAGTTAATTAATTACCATTTGGAGGCATTTAATGTTCGAGCAAAAACAGCTGATTTTCGACAAAAGAGATAACACCCCCCCATTACGTCATGCTTCAGAAATGTGGAAAATGTTCCGTTTTCAAATGTTTTATTTTTGAACGTCAGTTCACATTTGTAGGTGGATCATCAGTGTTAGAGCTAAAATTAGCATGTTTAAAGTGATTTTCATGCTTCCAGGGGCTCGGGAAGTTAATTAAATACCATTTGGAGGTATTTAATGTTCGAGCAAAAACGGCTGATTTTCGACAAAAGAGATAACACCCCCCCATTACGTCATGCTTCAGAAATGTGGAAAATGGTCCGTTTTCAAATGTTTTATTTTTGAACGTCAGTTCACATTTGTAGGTGGATCATTAGTGTTAGAGCTAAAATTAGCATGTTTAAAGTGATTTTCATGCTTCCAGGGGCTCGGGAAGTTAATTAAATACCATTTGGAGGCATTTAATGTTCGAGCAAAAACGGCTGATTTTCGACAAAAGAGATAACACCCCCCCATTACGTCATGCTTCAGAAATGTGGAAAATGGTCCGTTTTCAAATGTTTTATTTTTGAACGTCAGTTCACATTTGTAGGTGGATCATCAGTGTTAGAGCTAAAATTAGCATGTTTAAAGTGATTTTCATGCTTCCAGGGGCCCAAAACACAAGATTTATGGAATGGTTAAAAGTGCATGAAAATGGCCAATTTACTCACTCTGAGTTCTCAAAAAGGGTTTCTTCACCCCGGGAAGTTAATTAAATACCATTTGGAGGCATTTAATGTTCGAGCAAAAACGGCTGATTTTCGACAAAAGAGATAACACCCCCCCATTACGTCATGCTTCAGAAATGTGGAAAATGGTCCGTTTTCAAATGTTTTATTTTTGAACGTCAGTTCACATTTGTAGGTGGATCATCAGTGTTAGAGCTAAAATTAGCATGTTTAAAGTGATTTTCATGCTTCCAGGGGCTCGGGAAGTTAATTAAATACCATTTGGAGGCATTTAATGTTCGAGCAAAAACGGCTGATTTTCGACAAAAGAGATAACACCCCCCCATTACGTCATGCTTCAGAAATGTGGAAAATGGTCCGTTTTCAAATGTTTTATTTTTGAACGTCAGTTCACATTTGTAGGTGGATCATCAGTGTTAGAGCTAAAATTAGCATGTTTAAAGTGATTTTCATGCTTCCAGGGGCCCAAAACACAAGATTTATGGAATGGTTAAAAGTGCATGAAAATGGCCAATTTACTCACTCTGAGTTCTCAAAAAGGGTTTCTTCACCCCGGGAAGTTAATTAATTACCATTTGGAGGCATTTAATGTTCGAGCAAAAACAGCTGATTTTCGACAAAAGAGATAACACCCCCCCATTACGTCATGCTTCAGAAATGTGGAAAATGGTCCGTTTTCAAATGTTTTATTTTTGAACGTCAGTTCACATTTGTAGGTGGATCATCAGTGTTAGAGCTAAAATTAGCATGTTTAAAGTGATTTTCATGCTTCCAGGGGCCCAAAACACAAGATTTATGGAATGGTTAAAAGTGCATGAAAATGGCCAATTTACTCACTCTGAGTTCTCAAAAAGGGTTTCTTCACCCCGGGAAGTTAATTAAATACCATTTGGAGGCATTTAATGTTCGAGCAAAAACGGCTGATTTTCGACAAAAGAGATAACACCCCCCCATTACGTCATGCTTCAGAAATGTGGAAAATGGTCCGTTTTCAAATGTTTTATTTTTGAACGTCAGTTCACATTTGTAGGTGGATCATCAGTGTTAGAGCTAAAATTAGCATGTTTAAAGTGATTTTCATGCTTCCAGGGGCTCGGGAAGTTAATTAAATACCATTTGGAGGCATTTAATGTTCGAGCAAAAACGGCTGATTTTCGACAAAAGAGATAACACCCCCCCATTACGTCATGCTTCAGAAATGTGGAAAATGGTCCGTTTTCAAATGTTTTATTTTTGAACGTCAGTTCACATTTGTAGGTGGATCATCAGTGTTAGAGCTAAAATTAGCATGTTTAAAGTGATTTTCATGCTTCCAGGGGCCCAAAACACAAGATTTATGGAATGGTTAAAAGTGCATGAAAATGGCCAATTTACTCACTCTGAGTTCTCAAAAAGGGTTTCTTCACCCCGGGAAGTTAATTAATTACCATTTGGAGGCATTTAATGTTCGAGCAAAAACAGCTGATTTTCGACAAAAGAGATAACACCCCCCCATTACGTCATGCTTCAGAAATGTGGAAAATGGTCCGTTTTCAAATGTTTTATTTTTGAACGTCAGTTCACATTTGTAGGTGGATCATCAGTGTTAGAGCTAAAATTAGCATGTTTAAAGTGATTTTTATGCTTCCAGGGGCTCGGGAAGTTAATTAAATACCATTTGGAGGTATTTAATGTTCGAGCAAAAACGGCTGATTTTCGACAAAAGAGATAACACCCCCCCCATTACGTCATGCTTCAGAAATGTGGAAAATGGTCCGTTTTCAAATGTTTTATTTTTGAACGTCAGTTCACATTTGTAGGTGGATCATTAGTGTTAGAGCTAAAATTAGCATGTTTAAAGTGATTTTCATGCTTCCAGGGGCTCGGGAAGTTAATTAAATACCATTTGGAGGCATTTAATGTTCGAGCAAAAACGGCTGATTTTCGACAAAAGAGATAACACCCCCCCATTACGTCATGCTTCAGAAATGTGGAAAATGGTCCGTTTTCAAATGTTTTATTTTTGAACGTCAGTTCACATTTGTAGGTGGATCATCAGTGTTAGAGCTAAAATTAGCATGTTTAAAGTGATTTTCATGCTTCCAGGGGCCCAAAACACAAGATTTATGGAATGGTTAAAAGTGCATGAAAATGGCCAATTTACTCACTCTGAGTTCTCAAAAAGGGTTTCTTCACCCCGGGAAGTTAATTAAATACCATTTGGAGGCATTTAATGTTCGAGCAAAAACGGCTGATTTTCGACAAAAGAGATAACACCCCCCCATTACGTCATGCTTCAGAAATGTGGAAAATGGTCCGTTTTCAAATGTTTTATTTTTGAACGTCAGTTCACATTTGTAGGTGGATCATCAGTGTTAGAGCTAAAATTAGCATGTTTAAAGTGATTTTCATGCTTCCAGGGGCTCGGGAAGTTAATTAAATACCATTTGGAGGCATTTAATGTTCGAGCAAAAACGGCTGATTTTCGACAAAAGAGATAACACCCCCCCATTACGTCATGCTTCAGAAATGTGGAAAATGGTCCGTTTTCAAATGTTTTATTTTTGAACGTCAGTTCACATTTGTAGGTGGATCATCAGTGTTAGAGCTAAAATTAGCATGTTTAAAGTGATTTTCATGCTTCCAGGGGCTCGGGAAGTTAATTAAATACCATTTGGAGGCATTTAATGTTCGAGCAAAAACGGCTGATTTTCGACAAAAGAGATAACACCCCCCCATTACGTCATGCTTCAGAAATGTGGAAAATGGTCCGTTTTCAAATGTTTTATTTTTGAACGTCAGTTCACATTTGTAGGTGGATCATCAGTGTTAGAGCTAAAATTAGCATGTTTAAAGTGATTTTCATGCTTCCAGGGGCCCAAAACACAAGATTTATGGAATGGTTAAAAGTGCATGAAAATGGCCAATTTACTCACTCTGAGTTCTCAAAAAGGGTTTCTTCACCCCGGGAAGTTAATTAAATACCATTTGGAGGCATTTAATGTTCGAGCAAAAACGGCTGATTTTCGACAAAAGAGATAACACCCCCCCATTACGTCATGCTTCAGAAATGTGGAAAATGGTCCGTTTTCAAATGTTTTATTTTTGAACGTCAGTTCACATTTGTAGGTGGATCATCAGTGTTAGAGCTAAAATTAGCATGTTTAAAGTGATTTTCATGCTTCCAGGGGCTCGGGAAGTTAATTAAATACCATTTGGAGGCATTTAATGTTCGAGCAAAAACGGCTGATTTTCGACAAAAGAGATAACACCCCCCCATTACGTCATGCTTCAGAAATGTGGAAAATGGTCCGTTTTCAAATGTTTTATTTTTGAACGTCAGTTCACATTTGTAGGTGGATCATCAGTGTTAGAGCTAAAATTAGCATGTTTAAAGTGATTTTCATGCTTCCAGGGGCCCAAAACACAAGATTTATGGAATGGTTAAAAGTGCATGAAAATGGCCAATTTACTCACTCTGAGTTCTCAAAAAGGGTTTCTTCACCCCGGGAAGTTAATTAAATACCATTTGGAGGCATTTAATGTTCGAGCAAAAACGGCTGATTTTCGACAAAAGAGATAACACCCTCCCATTACGTCATGCTTCAGAAATGTGGAAAATGGTCCGTTTTCAAATGTTTTATTTTTGAACGTCAGTTCACATTTGTAGGTGGATCATCAGTGTTAGAGCTAAAATTAGCATGTTTAAAGTGATTTTCATGCTTCCAGGGGCCCAAAACACAAGATTTATGGAATGGTTAAAAGTGCATGAAAATGGCCAATTTACTCACTCTGAGTTCTCAAAAAGGGTTTCTTCACCCCGGGAAGTTAATTAAATACCATTTGGAGGCATTTAATGTTCGAGCAAAAACGGCTGATTTTCGACAAAAGAGATAACACCCCCCCATTACGTCATGCTTCAGAAATGTGGAAAATGGTCCGTTTTTAAATGTTTTATTTTTGAACGTCAGTTCACATTTGTAGGTGGATCATCAGTGTTAGAGCTAAAATTAGCATGTTTAAAGTGATTTTCATGCTTCCAGGGGCCCAAAACACAAGATTTATGGAATGGTTAAAAGTGCATGAAAATGGCCAATTTACTCACTCTGAGTTCTCAAAAAGGGTTTCTTCACCCCGGGAAGTTAATTAAATACCATTTGGAGGCATTTAATGTTCGAGCAAAAACGGCTGATTTTCGACAAAAGAGATAACACCCCCCCATTACGTCATGCTTCAGAAATGTGGAAAATGGTCCGTTTTCAAATGTTTTATTTTTGAACGTCAGTTCACATTTGTAGGTGGATCATCAGTGTTAGAGCTAAAATTAGCATGTTTAAAGTGATTTTCATGCTTCCAGGGGCCCAAAACACAAGATTTATGGAATGGTTAAAAGTGCATGAAAATGGCCAATTTACTCACTCTGAGTTCTCAAAAAGGGTTTCTTCACCCCGGGAAGTTAATTAAATACCATTTGGAGGCATTTAATGTTCGAGCAAAAACAGCTGATTTTCGACAAAAGAGATAACACCCCCCCATTACGTCATGCTTCAGAAATGTGGAAAATGGTCCGTTTTCAAATGTTTTATTTTTGAACGTCAGTTCACATTTGTAGGTGGATCATCAGTGTTAGAGCTAAAATTAGCATGTTTAAAGTGATTTTCATGCTTCCAGGGGCTCGGGAAGTTAATTAAATACCATTTGGAGGTATTTAATGTTCGAGCAAAAACGGCTGATTTTCGACAAAAGAGATAACACCCCCCCATTACGTCATGCTTCAGAAATGTGGAAAATGGTCCGTTTTCAAATGTTTTATTTTTGAACGTCAGTTCACATTTGTAGGTGGATCATTAGTGTTAGAGCTAAAATTAGCATGTTTAAAGTGATTTTCATGCTTCCAGGGGCTCGGGAAGTTAATTAAATACCATTTGGAGGCATTTAATGTTCGAGCAAAAACGGCTGATTTTCGACAAAAGAGATAACACCCCCCCATTACGTCATGCTTCAGAAATGTGGAAAATGGTCCGTTTTCAAATGTTTTATTTTTGAACGTCAGTTCACATTTGTAGGTGGATCATCAGTGTTAGAGCTAAAATTAGCATGTTTAAAGTGATTTTCATGCTTCCAGGGGCCCAAAACACAAGATTTATGGAATGGTTAAAAGTGCATGAAAATGGCCAATTTACTCACTCTGAGTTCTCAAAAAGGGTTTCTTCACCCCGGGAAGTTAATTAAATACCATTTGGAGGCATTTAATGTTCGAGCAAAAACGGCTGATTTTCGACAAAAGAGATAACACCCCCCCATTACGTCATGCTTCAGAAATGTGGAAAATGGTCCGTTTTCAAATGTTTTATTTTTGAACGTCAGTTCACATTTGTAGGTGGATCATCAGTGTTAGAGCTAAAATTAGCATGTTTAAAGTGATTTTCATGCTTCCAGGGGCCCAAAACACAAGATTTATGGAATGGTTAAAAGTGCATGAAAATGGCCAATTTACTCACTCTGAGTTCTCAAAAAGGGTTTCTTCACCCCGGGAAGTTAATTAAATACCATTTGGAGGCATTTAATGTTCGAGCAAAAACGGCTGATTTTCGACAAAAGAGATAACACCCCCCCATTACGTCATGCTTCAGAAATGTGGAAAATGGTCCGTTTTCAAATGTTTTATTTTTGAACGTCAGTTCACATTTGTAGGTGGATCATCAGTGTTAGAGCTAAAATTAGCATGTTTAAAGTGATTTTCATGCTTCCAGGGGCTCGGGAAGTTAATTAAATACCATTTGGAGGCATTTAATGTTCGAGCAAAAACGGCTGATTTTCGACAAAAGAGATAACACCCCCCCATTACGTCATGCTTCAGAAATGTGGAAAATGGTCCGTTTTCAAATGTTTTATTTTTGAACGTCAGTTCACATTTGTAGGTGGATCATCAGTGTTAGAGCTAAAATTAGCATGTTTAAAGTGATTTTCATGCTTCCAGGGGCCCAAAACACAAGATTTATGGAATGGTTAAAAGTGCATGAAAATGGCCAATTTACTCACTCTGAGTTCTCAAAAAGGGTTTCTTCACCCCGGGAAGTTAATTAATTACCATTTGGAGGCATTTAATGTTCGAGCAAAAACAGCTGATTTTCGACAAAAGAGATAACACCCCCCCATTACGTCATGCTTCAGAAATGTGGAAAATGGTCCGTTTTCAAATGTTTTATTTTTGAACGTCAGTTCACATTTGTAGGTGGATCATCAGTGTTAGAGCTAAAATTAGCATGTTTAAAGTGATTTTCATGCTTCCAGGGGCTCGGGAAGTTAATTAAATACCATTTGGAGGTATTTAATGTTCGAGCAAAAACGGCTGATTTTCGACAAAAGAGATAACACCCCCCCATTACGTCATGCTTCAGAAATGTGGAAAATGGTCCGTTTTCAAATGTTTTATTTTTGAACGTCAGTTCACATTTGTAGGTGGATCATTAGTGTTAGAGCTAAAATTAGCATGTTTAAAGTGATTTTCATGCTTCCAGGGGCTCGGGAAGTTAATTAAATACCATTTGGAGGCATTTAATGTTCGAGCAAAAACGGCTGATTTTCGACAAAAGAGATAACACCCCCCCATTACGTCATGCTTCAGAAATGTGGAAAATGGTCCGTTTTCAAATGTTTTATTTTTGAACGTCAGTTCACATTTGTAGGTGGATCATTAGTGTTAGAGCTAAAATTAGCATGTTTAAAGTGATTTTCATGCTTCCAGGGGCTCGGGAAGTTAATTAAATACCATTTGGAGGCATTTAATGTTCGAGCAAAAACGGCTGATTTTCGACAAAAGAGATAACACCCCCCCATTACGTCATGCTTCAGAAATGTGGAAAATGGTCCGTTTTCAAATGTTTTATTTTTGAACGTCAGTTCACATTTGTAGGTGGATCATCAGTGTTAGAGCTAAAATTAGCATGTTTAAAGTGATTTTCATGCTTCCAGGGGCCCAAAACACAAGATTTATGGAATGGTTAAAAGTGCATGAAAATGGCCAATTTACTCACTCTGAGTTCTCAAAAAGGGTTTCTTCACCCCGGGAAGTTAATTAAATACCATTTGGAGGCATTTAATGTTCGAGCAAAAACGGCTGATTTTCGACAAAAGAGATAACACCCCCCCATTACGTCATGCTTCAGAAATGTGGAAAATGGTCCGTTTTCAAATGTTTTATTTTTGAACGTCAGTTCACATTTGTAGGTGGATCATCAGTGTTAGAGCTAAAATTAGCATGTTTAAAGTGATTTTCATGCTTCCAGGGGCTCGGGAAGTTAATTAAATACCATTTGGAGGCATTTAATGTTCGAGCAAAAACGGCTGATTTTCGACAAAAGAGATAACACCCCCCCATTACGTCATGCTTCAGAAATGTGGAAAATGGTCCGTTTTCAAATGTTTTATTTTTGAACGTCAGTTCACATTTGTAGGTGGATCATCAGTGTTAGAGCTAAAATTAGCATGTTTAAAGTGATTTTCATGCTTCCAGGGGCCCAAAACACAAGATTTATGGAATGGTTAAAAGTGCATGAAAATGGCCAATTTACTCACTCTGAGTTCTCAAAAAGGGTTTCTTCACCCCGGGAAGTTAATTAATTACCATTTGGAGGCATTTAATGTTCGAGCAAAAACAGCTGATTTTCGACAAAAGAGATAACACCCCCCCATTACGTCATGCTTCAGAAATGTGGAAAATGGTCCGTTTTCAAATGTTTTATTTTTGAACGTCAGTTCACATTTGTAGGTGGATCATCAGTGTTAGAGCTAAAATTAGCATGTTTAAAGTGATTTTCATGCTTCCAGGGGCTCGGGAAGTTAATTAAATACCATTTGGAGGTATTTAATGTTCGAGCAAAAACGGCTGATTTTCGACAAAAGAGATAACACCCCCCCATTACGTCATGCTTCAGAAATGTGGAAAATGGTCCGTTTTCAAATGTTTTATTTTTGAACGTCAGTTCACATTTGTAGGTGGATCATTAGTGTTAGAGCTAAAATTAGCATGTTTAAAGTGATTTTCATGCTTCCAGGGGCTCGGGAAGTTAATTAAATACCATTTGGAGGCATTTAATGTTCGAGCAAAAACGGCTGATTTTCGACAAAAGAGATAACACCCCCCCATTACGTCATGCTTCAGAAATGTGGAAAATGGTCCGTTTTCAAATGTTTTATTTTTGAACGTCAGTTCACATTTGTAGGTGGATCATCAGTGTTAGAGCTAAAATTAGCATGTTTAAAGTGATTTTCATGCTTCCAGGGGCCCAAAACACAAGATTTATGGAATGGTTAAAAGTGCATGAAAATGGCCAATTTACTCACTCTGAGTTCTCAAAAAGGGTTTCTTCACCCCGGGAAGTTAATTAAATACCATTTGGAGGCATTTAATGTTCGAGCAAAAACGGCTGATTTTCGACAAAAGAGATAACACCCCCCCATTACGTCATGCTTCAGAAATGTGGAAAATGGTCCGTTTTCAAATGTTTTATTTTTGAACGTCAGTTCACATTTGTAGGTGGATCATCAGTGTTAGAGCTATAATTAGCATGTTTAAAGTGATTTTCATGCTTCCAGGGGCTCGGGAAGTTAATTAAATACCATTTGGAGGCATTTAATGTTCGAGCAAAAACGGCTGATTTTCGACAAAAGAGATAACACCCCCCCATTACGTCATGCTTCAGAAATGTGGAAAATGGTCCGTTTTCAAATGTTTTATTTTTGAACGTCAGTTCACATTTGTAGGTGGATCATCAGTGTTAGAGCTAAAATTAGCATGTTTAAAGTGATTTTCATGCTTCCAGGGGCCCAAAACACAAGATTTATGGAATGGTTAAAAGTGCATGAAAATGGCCAATTTACTCACTCTGAGTTCTCAAAAAGGGTTTCTTCACCCCGGGAAGTTAATTAATTACCATTTGGAGGCATTTAATGTTCGAGCAAAAACAGCTGATTTTCGACAAAAGAGATAACACCCCCCCATTACGTCATGCTTCAGAAATGTGGAAAATGGTCCGTTTTCAAATGTTTTATTTTTGAACGTCAGTTCACATTTGTAGGTGGATCATCAGTGTTAGAGCTAAAATTAGCATGTTTAAAGTGATTTTCATGCTTCCAGGGGCCCAAAACACAAGATTTATGGAATGGTTAAAAGTGCATGAAAATGGCCAATTTACTCACTCTGAGTTCTCAAAAAGGGTTTCTTCACCCCGGGAAGTTAATTAAATACCATTTGGAGGCATTTAATGTTCGAGCAAAAACGGCTGATTTTCGACAAAAGAGATAACACCCCCCCATTACGTCATGCTTCAGAAATGTGGAAAATGGTCCGTTTTCAAATGTTTTATTTTTGAACGTCAGTTCACATTTGTAGGTGGATCATCAGTGTTAGAGCTAAAATTAGCATGTTTAAAGTGATTTTCATGCTTCCAGGGGCTCGGGAAGTTAATTAAATACCATTTGGAGGCATTTAATGTTCGAGCAAAAACGGCTGATTTTCGACAAAAGAGATAACACCCCCCCATTACGTCATGCTTCAGAAATGTGGAAAATGGTCCGTTTTCAAATGTTTTATTTTTGAACGTCAGTTCACATTTGTAGGTGGATCATCAGTGTTAGAGCTAAAATTAGCATGTTTAAAGTGATTTTCATGCTTCCAGGGGCCCAAAACACAAGATTTATGGAATGGTTAAAAGTGCATGAAAATGGCCAATTTACTCACTCTGAGTTCTCAAAAAGGGTTTCTTCACCCCGGGAAGTTAATTAATTACCATTTGGAGGCATTTAATGTTCGAGCAAAAACAGCTGATTTTCTACAAAAGAGATAACACCCCCCCATTACGTCATGCTTCAGAAATGTGGAAAATGGTCCGTTTTCAAATGTTTTATTTTTGAACGTCAGTTCACATTTGTAGGTGGATCATCAGTGTTAGAGCTAAAATTAGCATGTTTAAAGTGATTTTCATGCTTCCAGGGGCTCGGGAAGTTAATTAAATACCATTTGGAGGTATTTAATGTTCGAGCAAAAACGGCTGATTTTCGACAAAAGAGATAACACCCCCCCATTACGTCATGCTTCAGAAATGTGGAAAATGGTCCGTTTTCAAATGTTTTATTTTTGAACGTCAGTTCACATTTGTAGGTGGATCATTAGTGTTAGAGCTAAAATTAGCATGTTTAAAGTGATTTTCATGCTTCCAGGGGCTCGGGAAGTTAATTAAATACCATTTGGAGGCATTTAATGTTCGAGCAAAAACGGCTGATTTTCGACAAAAGAGATAACACCCCCCCATTACGTCATGCTTCAGAAATGTGGAAAATGGTCCGTTTTCAAATGTTTTATTTTTGAACGTCAGTTCACATTTGTAGGTGGATCATCAGTGTTAGAGCTAAAATTAGCATGTTTAAAGTGATTTTCATGCTTCCAGGGGCCCAAAACACAAGATTTATGGAATGGTTAAAAGTGCATGAAAATGGCCAATTTACTCACTCTGAGTTCTCAAAAAGGGTTTCTTCACCCCGGGAAGTTAATTAAATACCATTTGGAGGCATTTAATGTTCGAGCAAAAACGGCTGATTTTCGACAAAAGAGATAACACCCCCCCATTACGTCATGCTTCAGAAATGTGGAAAATGGTCCGTTTTCAAATGTTTTATTTTTGAACGTCAGTTCACATTTGTAGGTGGATCATCAGTGTTAGAGCTAAAATTAGCATGTTTAAAGTGATTTTCATGCTTCCAGGGGCTCGGGAAGTTAATTAAATACCATTTGGAGGCATTTAATGTTCGAGCAAAAACGGCTGATTTTCGACAAAAGAGATAACACCCCCCCATTACGTCATGCTTCAGAAATGTGGAAAATGGTCCGTTTTCAAATGTTTTATTTTTGAACGTCAGTTCACATTTGTAGGTGGATCATCAGTGTTAGAGCTAAAATTAGCATGTTTAAAGTGATTTTCATGCTTCCAGGGGCTCGGGAAGTTAATTAAATACCATTTGGAGGCATTTAATGTTCGAGCAAAAACGGCTGATTTTCGACAAAAGAGATAACACCCCCCCATTACGTCATGCTTCAGAAATGTGGAAAATGGTCCGTTTTCAAATGTTTTATTTTTGAACGTCAGTTCACATTTGTAGGTGGATCATCAGTGTTAGAGCTAAAATTAGCATGTTTAAAGTGATTTTCATGCTTCCAGGGGCCCAAAACACAAGATTTATGGAATGGTTAAAAGTGCATGAAAATGGCCAATTTACTCACTCTGAGTTCTCAAAAAGGGTTTCTTCACCCCGGGAAGTTAATTAAATACCATTTGGAGGCATTTAATGTTCGAGCAAAAACGGCTGATTTTCGACAAAAGAGATAACACCCCCCCATTACGTCATGCTTCAGAAATGTGGAAAATGGTCCGTTTTCAAATGTTTTATTTTTGAACGTCAGTTCACATTTGTAGGTGGATCATCAGTGTTAGAGCTAAAATTAGCATGTTTAAAGTGATTTTCATGCTTCCAGGGGCCCAAAACACAAGATTTATGGAATGGTTAAAAGTGCATGAAAATGGCCAATTTACTCACTCTGAGTTCTCAAAAAGGGTTTCTTCACCCCGGGAAGTTAATTAAATACCATTTGGAGGCATTTAATGTTCGAGCAAAAACGGCTGATTTTCGACAAAAGAGATAACACCCCCCCATTACGTCATGCTTCAGAAATGTGGAAAATGGTCCGTTTTCAAATGTTTTATTTTTGAACGTCAGTTCACATTTGTAGGTGGATCATCAGTGTTAGAGCTAAAATTAGCATGTTTAAAGTGATTTTCATGCTTCCAGGGGCCCAAAACACAAGATTTATGGAATGGTTAAAAGTGCATGAAAATGGCCAATTTACTCACTCTGAGTTCTCAAAAAGGGTTTCTTCACCCCGGGAAGTTAATTAAATACCATTTGGAGGCATTTAATGTTCGAGCAAAAACGGCTGATTTTCGACAAAAGAGATAACACCCCCCCATTACGTCATGCTTCAGAAATGTGGAAAATGGTCCGTTTTCAAATGTTTTATTTTTGAACGTCAGTTCACATTTGTAGGTGGATCATCAGTGTTAGAGCTAAAATTAGCATGTTTAAAGTGATTTTCATGCTTCCAGGGGCTCGGGAAGTTAATTAAATACCATTTGGAGGCATTTAATGTTCGAGCAAAAACGGCTGATTTTCGACAAAAGAGATAACACCCCCCCATTACGTCATGCTTCAGAAATGTGGAAAATGGTCCGTTTTCAAATGTTTTATTTTTGAACGTCAGTTCACATTTGTAGGTGGATCATCAGTGTTAGAGCTAAAATTAGCATGTTTAAAGTGATTTTCATGCTTCCAGGGGCTCGGGAAGTTAATTAAATACCATTTGGAGGTATTTAATGTTCGAGCAAAAACGGCTGATTTTCGACAAAAGAGATAACACCCCCCCATTACGTCATGCTTCAGAAATGTGGAAAATGGTCCGTTTTCAAATGTTTTATTTTTGAACGTCAGTTCACATTTGTAGGTGGATCATTAGTGTTAGAGCTAAAATTAGCATGTTTAAAGTGATTTTCATGCTTCCAGGGGCTCGGGAAGTTAATTAAATACCATTTGGAGGCATTTAATGTTCGAGCAAAAACGGCTGATTTTCGACAAAAGAGATAACACCCCCCCATTACGTCATGCTTCAGAAATGTGGAAAATGGTCCGTTTTCAAATGTTTTATTTTTGAACGTCAGTTCACATTTGTAGGTGGATCATCAGTGTTAGAGCTAAAATTAGCATGTTTAAAGTGATTTTCATGCTTCCAGGGGCCCAAAACACAAGATTTATGGAATGGTTAAAAGTGCATGAAAATGGCCAATTTACTCACTCTGAGTTCTCAAAAAGGGTTTCTTCACCCCGGGAAGTTAATTAAATACCATTTGGAGGCATTTAATGTTCGAGCAAAAACGGCTGATTTTCGACAAAAGAGATAACACCCCCCCATTACGTCATGCTTCAGAAATGTGGAAAATGGTCCGTTTTCAAATGTTTTATTTTTGAACGTCAGTTCACATTTGTAGGTGGATCATCAGTGTTAGAGCTAAAATTAGCATGTTTAAAGTGATTTTCATGCTTCCAGGGGCTCGGGAAGTTAATTAAATACCATTTGGAGGCATTTAATGTTCGAGCAAAAACGGCTGATTTTCGACAAAAGAGATAACACCCCCCCATTACGTCATGCTTCAGAAATGTGGAAAATGGTCCGTTTTCAAATGTTTTATTTTTGAACGTCAGTTCACATTTGTAGGTGGATCATCAGTGTTAGAGCTAAAATTAGCATGTTTAAAGTGATTTTCATGCTTCCAGGGGCCCAAAACACAAGATTTATGGAATGGTTAAAAGTGCATGAAAATGGCCAATTTACTCACTCTGAGTTCTCAAAAAGGGTTTCTTCACCCCGGGAAGTTAATTAATTACCATTTGGAGGCATTTAATGTTCGAGCAAAAACAGCTGATTTTCGACAAAAGAGATAACACCCCCCCATTACGTCATGCTTCAGAAATGTGGAAAATGGTCCGTTTTCAAATGTTTTATTTTTGAACGTCAGTTCACATTTGTAGGTGGATCATCAGTGTTAGAGCTAAAATTAGCATGTTTAAAGTGATTTTCATGCTTCCAGGGGCTCGGGAAGTTAATTAAATACCATTTGGAGGTATTTAATGTTCGAGCAAAAACGGCTGATTTTCGACAAAAGAGATAACACCCCCCCATTACGTCATGCTTCAGAAATGTGGAAAATGGTCCGTTTTCAAATGTTTTATTTTTGAACGTCAGTTCACATTTGTAGGTGGATCATTAGTGTTAGAGCTAAAATTAGCATGTTTAAAGTGATTTTCATGCTTCCAGGGGCTCGGGAAGTTAATTAAATACCATTTGGAGGCATTTAATGTTCGAGCAAAAACGGCTGATTTTCGACAAAAGAGATAACACCCCCCCATTACGTCATGCTTCAGAAATGTGGAAAATGGTCCGTTTTCAAATGTTTTATTTTTCAAAGTCAGTTCACATTTGTAGGTGGATCATCAGTGTTAGAGCTAAAATTAGCATGTTTAAAGTGATTTTCATGCTTCCAGGGGCACAAAACACAAGATTTATGGAATGGTTAAAAGTGCATGAAAATGGCCAATTTACTCACTCTGAGTTCTCAAAAAGGGTTTCTTCACCCCGGGAAGTTAATTAAATACCATTTGGAGGCATTTAATGTTCGAGCAAAAACGGCTGATTTTCGACAAAAGAGATAACACCCCCCCATTACGTCATGCTTCAGAAATGTGGAAAATGGTCCGTTTTCAAATGTTTTATTTTTGAACGTCAGTTCACATTTGTAGGTGGATCATCAGTGTTAGAGCTAAAATTAGCATGTTTAAAGTGATTTTCATGCTTCCAGGGGCTCGGGAAGTTAATTAAATACCATTTGGAGGCATTTAATGTTCGAGCAAAAACGGCTGATTTTCGACAAAAGAGATAACACCCCCCCATTACGTCATGCTTCAGAAATGTGGAAAATGGTCCGTTTTCAAATGTTTTATTTTTGAACGTCAGTTCACATTTGTAGGTGGATCATCAGTGTTAGAGCTAAAATTAGCATGTTTAAAGTGATTTTCATGCTTCCAGGGGCTCGGGAAGTTAATTAAATACCATTTGGAGGCATTTAATGTTCGAGCAAAAACGGCTGATTTTCGACAAAAGAGATAACACCCCCCCATTACGTCATGCTTCAGAAATGTGGAAAATGGTCCGTTTTCAAATGTTTTATTTTTGAACGTCAGTTCACATTTGTAGGTGGATCATCAGTGTTAGAGCTAAAATTAGCATGTTTAAAGTGATTTTCATGCTTCCAGGGGCCCAAAACACAAGATTTATGGAATGGTTAAAAGTGCATGAAAATGGCCAATTTACTCACTCTGAGTTCTCAAAAAGGGTTTCTTCACCCCGGGAAGTTAATTAAATACCATTTGGAGGCATTTAATGTTCGAGCAAAAACGGCTGATTTTCGACAAAAAGAGATAACACCCCCCCATTACGTCATGCTTCAGAAATGTGGAAAATAGTCCGTTTTCAAATGTTTTATTTTTGAACGTCAGTTCACATTTGTAGGTGGATCATCAGTGTTAGAGCTAAAATTAGCATGTTTAAAGTGATTTTCATGCTTCCAGGGGCCCTAAACACAAGATTTATGGAATGGTTAAAAGTGCATGAAAATGGCCAATTTACTCACTCTGAGTTCTCAAAAAGGGTTTCTTCACCCCGGGAAGTTAATTAAATACCATTTGGAGGCATTTAATGTTCGAGCAAAAACGGCTGATTTTCGACAAAAGAGATAACACCCCCCATTACGTCATGCTTCAGAAATGTGGAAAATGGTCCAATTTCAAATGTTTTATTTTTGAACGTCAGTTCACATTTGTAGGTGGATCATCAGTGTTAGAGCTAAAATTAGCATGTTTAAAGTGATTTTCATGCTTCCAGGGGCCCTAAACACAAGATTTATGGAATGGTTAAAAGTAAATGAAAATGGCCAATTTACTCACTCTGAGTTCTCAAAAAGGGTTTCTTCACCCCGGGAAGTTAATTAAATACCATTTGGAGGCATTTAATGTTCGAGCAAAAACGGCTGATTTTCGACAAAAGAGATAACACCCCCCCATTACGTCATGCTTCAGAAATGTGGAAAATGGTCCGTTTTTAAATGTTTTATTTTTGAACGTCAGTTCACATTTGTAGGTGGATCATCAGTGTTAGAGCTAAAATTAGCATGTTTAAAGTGATTTTCATGCTTCCAGGGGCTCGGGAAGTTAATTAAATACCATTTGGAGGCATTTAATGTTCGAGCAAAAACGGCTGATTTTCGACAAAAGAGATAACACCCCCCCATTACGTCATGCTTCAGAAATGTGGAAAATGGTCCGTTTTCAAATGTTTCATTTTTGAACGTCAGTTCACATTTGTAGGTGGATCATCAGTGTTAGAGCTAAAATTAGCATGTTTAAAGTGATTTTCATGCTTCCAGGGGCTCGGGAAGTGAAATAAATACCATTTGGAGGCATTTAATGTTCGAGCACAAAAAGGCTGATTTTCGACAAAAGAGATAACACCCCCCCATTACGTCATGCTTCAGAAATGTGGAAAATGGTCCGTTTTCAAATGTTTTATTTTTGAACGTCAGTTCACATTTGTAGGTGGATCATCAGTGTTAGAGCTAAAATTAGCATGTTTAAAGTGATTTTCATGCTTCCAGGGGCCCTAAACACAAGATTTATGGAATGGTTAAAAGTGCATGAAAATGGCCAATTTACTCACTCTGAGTTCTCAAAAAGGGTTTCTTCACCCCGGGAAGTTAATTAAATACCATTTGGAGGCATTTAATGTTCGAGCAAAAACGGCTGATTTTCGACAAAAGAGATAACACCCCCCCATTACGTCATGCTTCAGAAATGTGGAAAATGGTCCGTTTTCAAATGTTTTATTTTTGAACGTCAGTTCACATTTGTAGGTGGATCATCAGTGTTAGAGCTAAAATTAGCATGTTTAAAGTGATTTTCATGCTTCCAGGGGCTCGGGAAGTTAATTAAATACCATTTGGAGGCATTTAATGTTCGAGCAAAAACGGCTGATTTTCGACAAAAGAGATAACACCCCCCCATTACGTCATGCTTCAGAAATGTGGAAAATGGTCCGTTTTCAAATGTTTTATTTTTGAACGTCAGTTCACATTTGTAGGTGGATCATCAGTGTTAGAGCTAAAATGTGCATGTTTAAAGTGATTTTCATGCTTCCAGGGGCTCGGGAAGTGAAATAAATACCATTTGGAGGCATTTAATGTTCGAGCAAAAACGGCTGATTTTCGACAAAAGAGATAACATCCCCCCATTACGTCATGCTTCAGAAATGTGGAAAATGGTCCGTTTTCAAATGTTTTATTTTTGAACGTCAGTTCACATTTGTAGGTGGATCATCAGTGTTAGAGCTAAAATTAGCATGTTTAAAGTGATTTTCATGCTTCCAGGGGCCCAAAACACAAGATTTATGGAATGGTTAAAAGTGCATGAAAATGGCCAATTTACTCACTCTGAGTTCTCAAAAAGGGTTTCTTCACCCCGGGAAGTTAATTAAATACCATTTGGAGGCATTTAATGTTCGAGCAAAAACGGCTGATTTTCGACAAAAGAGATAACACCCCCCCATTACGTCATGCTTCAGAAATGTGGAAAATGGTCCGTTTTCAAATGTTTTATTTTTGAACGTCAGTTCACATTTGTAGGTGGATCATCAGTGTTAGAGCTAAAATTAGCATGTTTAAAGTGATTTTCATGCTTCCAGGGGCTCGGGAAGTGAAATAAATACCATTTGGAGGCATTTAATGTTCGAGCACAAAAAGGCTGATTTTCGACAAAAGAGATAACACCCCCCCATTACGTCATGCTTCAGAAATGTGGAAAATGGTCCGTTTTCAAATGTTTTATTTTTGAACGTCAGTTCACATTTGTAGGTGGATCATCAGTGTTAGAGCTAAAATTAGCATGTTTAAAGTGATTTTCATGCTTCCAGGGGCTCGGGAAGTGAAATAAATACCATTTGGAGGCATTTAATGTTCGAGCACAAAAAGGCTGATTTTCGACAAAAGAGATAACACCCCCCCCATTACGTCATGCTTCAGAAATGTGGAAAATGGTCCGTTTTCAAATGTTTTATTTTTGAACGTCAGTTCACATTTGTAGGTGGATCATCAGTGTTAGAGCTAAAATTAGCATGTTTAAAGTGATTTTCATGCTTCCAGGGGCCCAAAACACAAGATTTATGGAATGGTTAAAAGTGCATGAAAATGGCCAATTTACTCACTCTGAGTTCTCAAAAAGGGTTTCTTCACCCCGGGAAGTTAATTAAATACCATTTGGAGGCATTTAATGTTCGAGCAAAAACGGCTGATTTTCGACAAAAGAGATAACACCCCCCCATTACGTCATGCTTCAGAAATGTGGAAAATGGTCCGTTTTCAAATGTTTTATTTTTGAACGTCAGTTCACATTTGTAGGTGGATCATCAGTGTTAGAGCTAAAATTAGCATGTTTAAAGTGATTTTCATGCTTCCAGGGGCTCGGGAAGTTAATTAAATACCATTTGGAGGCATTTAATGTTCGAGCAAAAACGGCTGATTTTCGACAAAAGAGATAACACCCCCCATTACGTCATGCTTCAGAAATGTGGAAAATGGTCCGTTTTCAAATGTTTTATTTTTGAACGTCAGTTCACATTTGTAGGTGGATCATCAGTGTTAGAGCTAAAATTAGCATGTTTAAAGTGATTTTCATGCTTCCAGGGGCCCAAAACACAAGATTTATGGAATGGTTAAAAGTGCATGAAAATGGCCAATTTACTCACTCTGAGTTCTCAAAAAGGGTTTCTTCACCCCGGGAAGTTAATTAAATACCATTTGGAGGCATTTAATGTTCCAGCAAAAACGGCTGATTTTCGACAAAAGAGATAACACCCCCCCATTACGTCATGCTTCAGAAATGTGGAAAATGGTCCGTTTTCAAATGTTTTATTTTTGAACGTCAGTTCACATTTGTAGGTGGATCATCAGTGTTAGAGCTAAAATTAGCATGTTTAAAGTGATTTTCATGCTTCCAGGGGCCTAAAACACAAGATTTATGGAATGGTTAAAAGTGCATGAAAATGGCCAATTTACTCACTCTAAGTTCTCAAAAAGGGTTTCTTCACCCCGGGAAGTTAATTAAATACCATTTGGAGGCATTTAATGTTCGAGCAAAAACGGCTGATTTTCGACAAAAGAGATAACACCCCCCATTACGTCATGCTTCAGAAATGTGGAAAATGGTCCGTTTTCAAATGTTTTAATTTTGAACGTCAGTTCACATTTGTATGTGGATCATCAGTGTTAGAGCTAAAATTAGCATGTTTAAAGTGATTTTCATGCTTCCAGGGGCCCAAAACACAAGATTTATGGAATGGTTAAAAGTGCATGAAAATGGCCAATTTACTCACTCTGAGTTCTCAAAAAGGGTTTCTTCACCCCGGGAAGTTAATTAAATACCATTTGGAGGCATTTAATGTTCGAGCAAAAACGGCTGATTTTCGACAAAAGAGATAACACCCCCCCATTACGTCATGCTTCAGAAATGTGGAAAATGGTCCGTTTTCAAATGTTTTATTTTTGAACGTCAGTTCACATTTGTAGGTGGATCATCAGTGTTAGAGCTAAAATTAGCATGTTTAAAGTGATTTTCATGCTTCCAGGGGCTCGGGAAGTGAAATAAATACCATTTGGAGGCATTTAATGTTCGAGCACAAAAAGGCTGATTTTCGACAAAAGAGATAACACCCCCCCATTACGTCATGCTTCAGAAATGTGGAAAATGGTCCGTTTTCAAATGTTTTATTTTTGAACGTCAGTTCACATTTGTAGGTGGATCATCAGTGTTAGAGCTAAAATTAGCATGTTTAAAGTGATTTTCATGCTTCCAGGGGCTCGGGAAGTGAAATAAATACCATTTGGAGGCATTTAATGTTCGAGCACAAAAAGGCTGATTTTCGACAAAAGAGATAACACCCCCCCATTACGTCATGCTTCAGAAATGTGGAAAATGGTCCGTTTTCAAATGTTTTATTTTTGAACGTCAGTTCACATTTGTAGGTGGATCATCAGTGTTAGAGCTAAAATTAGCATGTTTAAAGTGATTTTCATGCTTCCAGGGGCCCAAAACACAAGATTTATGGAATGGTTAAAAGTGCATGAAAATGGCCAATTTACTCACTCTGAGTTCTCAAAAAGGGTTTCTTCACCCCGGGAAGTTAATTAAATACCATTTGGAGGCATTTAATGTTCGAGCAAAAACGGCTGATTTTTCGACAAAAGAGATAACACCCCCCCATTACGTCATGCTTCAGAAATGTGGAAAATGGTCCGTTTTCAAATGTTTTATTTTTGAACGTCAGTTCACATTTGTAGGTGGATCATCAGTGTTAGAGCTAAAATTAGCATGTTTAAAGTGATTTTCATGCTTCCAGGGGCTCGGGAAGTTAATTAAATACCATTTGGAGGCATTTAATGTTCGAGCAAAAACGGCTGATTTTCGACAAAAGAGATAACACCCCCCATTACGTCATGCTTCAGAAATGTGGAAAATGGTCCGTTTTCAAATGTTTTATTTTTGAACGTCAGTTCACATTTGTAGGTGGATCATCAGTGTTAGAGCTAAAATTAGCATGTTTAAAGTGATTTTCATGCTTCCAGGGGCCCAAAACACAAGATTTATGGAATGGTTAAAAGTGCATGAAAATGGCCAATTTACTCACTCTGAGTTCTCAAAAAGGGTTTCTTCACCCCGGGAAGTTAATTAAATACCATTTGGAGGCATTTAATGTTCCAGCAAAAACGGCTGATTTTCGACAAAAGAGATAACACCCCCCCATTACGTCATGCTTCAGAAATGTGGAAAATGGTCCGTTTTCAAATGTTTTATTTTTGAACGTCAGTTCACATTTGTAGGTGGATCATCAGTGTTAGAGCTAAAATTAGCATGTTTAAAGTGATTTTCATGCTTCCAGGGGCCTAAAACACAAGATTTATGGAATGGTTAAAAGTGCATGAAAATGGCCAATTTACTCACTCTAAGTTCTCAAAAAGGGTTTCTTCACCCCGGGAAGTTAATTAAATACCATTTGGAGGCATTTAATGTTCGAGCAAAAACGGCTGATTTTCGACAAAAGAGATAACACCCCCCATTACGTCATGCTTCAGAAATGTGGAAAATGGTCCGTTTTCAAATGTTTTAATTTTGAACGTCAGTTCACATTTGTATGTGGATCATCAGTGTTAGAGCTAAAATTAGCATGTTTAAAGTGATTTTCATGCTTCCAGGGGCCCAAAACACAAGATTTATGGAATGGTTAAAAGTGCATGAAAATGGCCAATTTACTCACTCTGAGTTCTCAAAAAGGGTTTCTTCACCCCGGGAAGTTAATTAAATACCATTTGGAGGCATTTAATGTTCGAGCAAAAAAGGCTGATTTTCGACAAAAGAGATAACACCCCCCCATTACGTCATGCTTCAGAAATGTGGAAAATGGTCCGTTTTCAAATGTTTTATTTTTGAACGTCAGTTCACATTTGTAGGTGGATCATCAGTGTTAGAGCTAAAATTAGCATGTTTAAAGTGATTTTCATGCTTCCAGGGGCTCGGGAAGTGAAATAAATACCATTTGGAGGCATTTAATGTTCGAGCAAAAACGGCTGATTTTCGACAAAAGAGATAACACCCCCCATTATGTCATGCTTCAGAAATGTGGAAAATGGTCCGTTTTCAAATGTTTTATTTTTGAACGTCAGTTCACATTTGTAGGTGGATCATCAGTGTTAGAGCTAAAATTAGCATGTTTAAAGTGATTTTCATGCTTCCAGGGGCTCGGGAAGTTAATTAAATACCATTTGGAGGCATTTAATGTTCGAGCAAAAACGGCTGATTTTCGACAAAAGAGATAACACCCTCCCATTACGTCATGCTTCAGAAATGTGGAAAATGGTCCGTTTTCAAATGTTTTATTTTTGAACGTCAGTTCACATTTGTAGGTGGATCATCAGTGTTAGAGCTAAAATTAGCATGTTTAAAGTGATTTTCATGCTTCCAGGGGCCCAAAACACAAGATTTATGGAATGGTTAAAAGTGCATGAAAATGGCCAATTTACTCACTCTGAGTTCTCAAAAAGGGTTTCTTCACCCCGGGAAGTTAATTAAATACCATTTGGAGGCATTTAATGTTCGAGCAAAAACGGCTGATTTTCGACAAAAGAGATAACACCCCCCCATTACGTCATGCTTCAGAAATGTGGAAAATGGTCCGTTTTCAAATGTTTTATTTTTGAACGTCAGTTCACATTTGTAGGTGGATCATCAGTGTTAGAGCTAAAATTAGCATGTTTAAAGTGATTTTCATGCTTCCAGGGGCTCGGGAAGTGAAATAAATACCATTTGGAGGCATTTAATGTTCGAGCACAAAAAGGCTGATTTTCGACAAAAGAGATAACACCCCCCCATTACGTCATGCTTCAGAAATGTGGAAAATGGTCCGTTTTCAAATGTTTTATTTTTGAACGTCAGTTCACATTTGTAGGTGGATCATCAGTGTTAGAGCTAAAATTAGCATGTTTAAAGTGATTTTCATGCTTCCAGGGGCTCGGGAAGTGAAATAAATACCATTTGGAGGCATTTAATGTTCGAGCACAAAAAGGCTGATTTTCGACAAAAGAGATAACACCCCCCCATTACGTCATGCTTCAGAAATGTGGAAAATGGTCCGTTTTCAAATGTTTTATTTTTGAACGTCAGTTCACATTTGTAGGTGGATCATCAGTGTTAGAGCTAAAATTAGCATGTTTAAAGTGATTTTCATGCTTCCAGGGGCCCAAAACACAAGATTTATGGAATGGTTAAAAGTGCATGAAAATGGCCAATTTACTCACTCTGAGTTCTCAAAAAGGGTTTCTTCACCCCGGGAAGTTAATTAAATACCATTTGGAGGCATTTAATGTTCGAGCAAAAACGGCTGATTTTCGACAAAAGAGATAACACCCCCCCATTACGTCATGCTTCAGAAATGTGGAAAATGGTTCGTTTTCAAATGTTTTATTTTTGAAAGTCAGTTCACATTTGTAGGTGGATCATCAGTGTTAGAGCTAAAATTAGCATGTTTAAAGTGATTTTCATGCTTCCAGGGGCTCGGGAAGTTAATTAAATACCATTTGGAGGCATTTAATGTTCGAGCAAAAACGGCTGATTTTCGACAAAAGAGATAACACCCCCCCATTACGTCATGCTTCAGAAATGTGGAAAATGGTCCGTTTTCAAATGTTTTATTTTTGAACGTCAATTCACATTTGTAGGTGGATCATCAGTGTTAGAGCTAAAATTAGCATGTTTAAAGTGATTTTCATGCTTCCAGGGGCTCGGGAAGTGAAATAAATACCATTTGGAGGCATTTAATGTTCGAGCAAAAACAGCTGATTTTCGACAAAAGAGATAACACCCCCCCATTACGTCATGCTTCAGAAATGTGGAAAATAGTCCGTTTTCAAATGTTTTATTTTTGAACGTCAGTTCACATTTGTAGGTGGATCATCAGTGTTAGAGCTAAAATTAGCATGTTTAAAGTGATTTTCATGCTTCCAGGGGCCCTAAACACAAGATTTATGGAATGGTTAAAAGTGCATGAAAATGGCCAATTTACTCACTCTGAGTTCTCAAAAAGGGTTTCTTCACCCCGGGAAGTTAATTAAATACCATTTGGAGGCATTTAATGTTCGAGCAAAAACGGCTGATTTTCGACAAAAGAGATAACACCCCCCATTACGTCATGCTTCAGAAATGTGGAAAATGGTCCAATTTCAAATGTTTTATTTTTGAACGTCAGTTCACATTTGTAGGTGGATCATCAGTGTTAGAGCTAAAATTAGCATGTTTAAAGTGATTTTCATGCTTCCAGGGGCCCTAAACACAAGATTTATGGAATGGTTAAAAGTAAATGAAAATGGCCAATTTACTCACTCTGAGTTCTCAAAAAGGGTTTCTTCACCCCGGGAAGTTAATTAAATACCATTTGGAGGCATTTAATGTTCGAGCAAAAACGGCTGATTTTCGACAAAAGAGATAACACCCCCCCATTACGTCATGCTTCAGAAATGTGGAAAATGGTCCGTTTTTAAATGTTTTATTTTTGAACGTCAGTTCACATTTGTAGGTGGATCATCAGTGTTAGAGCTAAAATTAGCATGTTTAAAGTGATTTTCATGCTTCCAGGGGCTCGGGAAGTTAATTAAATACCATTTGGAGGCATTTAATGTTCGAGCAAAAACGGCTGATTTTCGACAAAAGAGATAACACCCCCCCATTACGTCATGCTTCAGAAATGTGGAAAATGGTCCGTTTTCAAATGTTTCATTTTTGAACGTCAGTTCACATTTGTAGGTGGATCATCAGTGTTAGAGCTAAAATTAGCATGTTTAAAGTGATTTTCATGCTTCCAGGGGCTCGGGAAGTGAAATAAATACCATTTGGAGGCATTTAATGTTCGAGCACAAAAAGGCTGATTTTCGACAAAAGAGATAACACCCCCCCATTACGTCATGCTTCAGAAATGTGGAAAATGGTCCGTTTTCAAATGTTTTATTTTTGAACGTCAGTTCACATTTGTAGGTGGATCATCAGTGTTAGAGCTAAAATTAGCATGTTTAAAGTGATTTTCATGCTTCCAGGGGCCCTAAACACAAGATTTATGGAATGGTTAAAAGTGCATGAAAATGGCCAATTTACTCACTCTGAGTTCTCAAAAAGGGTTTCTTCACCCCGGGAAGTTAATTAAATACCATTTGGAGGCATTTAATGTTCGAGCAAAAACGGCTGATTTTCGACAAAAGAGATAACACCCCCCCATTACGTCATGCTTCAGAAATGTGGAAAATGGTCCGTTTTCAAATGTTTTATTTTTGAACGTCAGTTCACATTTGTAGGTGGATCATCAGTGTTAGAGCTAAAATTAGCATGTTTAAAGTGATTTTCATGCTTCCAGGGGCTCGGGAAGTTAATTAAATACCATTTGGAGGCATTTAATGTTCGAGCAAAAACGGCTGATTTTCGACAAAAGAGATAACACCCCCCCATTACGTCATGCTTCAGAAATGTGGAAAATGGTCCGTTTTCAAATGTTTTATTTTTGAACGTCAGTTCACATTTGTAGGTGGATCATCAGTGTTAGAGCTAAAATGTGCATGTTTAAAGTGATTTTCATGCTTCCAGGGGCTCGGGAAGTGAAATAAATACCATTTGGAGGCATTTAATGTTCGAGCAAAAACGGCTGATTTTCGACAAAAGAGATAACATCCCCCCATTACGTCATGCTTCAGAAATGTGGAAAATGGTCCGTTTTCAAATGTTTTATTTTTGAACGTCAGTTCACATTTGTAGGTGGATCATCAGTGTTAGAGCTAAAATTAGCATGTTTAAAGTGATTTTCATGCTTCCAGGGGCCCAAAACACAAGATTTATGGAATGGTTAAAAGTGCATGAAAATGGCCAATTTACTCACTCTGAGTTCTCAAAAAGGGTTTCTTCACCCCGGGAAGTTAATTAAATACCATTTGGAGGCATTTAATGTTCGAGCAAAAACGGCTGATTTTCGACAAAAGAGATAACACCCCCCCATTACGTCATGCTTCAGAAATGTGGAAAATGGTCCGTTTTCAAATGTTTTATTTTTGAACGTCAGTTCACATTTGTAGGTGGATCATCAGTGTTAGAGCTAAAATTAGCATGTTTAAAGTGATTTTCATGCTTCCAGGGGCTCGGGAAGTGAAATAAATACCATTTGGAGGCATTTAATGTTCGAGCACAAAAAGGCTGATTTTCGACAAAAGAGATAACACCCCCCCATTACGTCATGCTTCAGAAATGTGGAAAATGGTCCGTTTTCAAATGTTTTATTTTTGAACGTCAGTTCACATTTGTAGGTGGATCATCAGTGTTAGAGCTAAAATTAGCATGTTTAAAGTGATTTTCATGCTTCCAGGGGCTCGGGAAGTGAAATAAATACCATTTGGAGGCATTTAATGTTCGAGCACAAAAAGGCTGATTTTCGACAAAAGAGATAACACCCCCCCCATTACGTCATGCTTCAGAAATGTGGAAAATGGTCCGTTTTCAAATGTTTTATTTTTGAACGTCAGTTCACATTTGTAGGTGGATCATCAGTGTTAGAGCTAAAATTAGCATGTTTAAAGTGATTTTCATGCTTCCAGGGGCCCAAAACACAAGATTTATGGAATGGTTAAAAGTGCATGAAAATGGCCAATTTACTCACTCTGAGTTCTCAAAAAGGGTTTCTTCACCCCGGGAAGTTAATTAAATACCATTTGGAGGCATTTAATGTTCGAGCAAAAACGGCTGATTTTCGACAAAAGAGATAACACCCCCCCATTACGTCATGCTTCAGAAATGTGGAAAATGGTCCGTTTTCAAATGTTTTATTTTTGAACGTCAGTTCACATTTGTAGGTGGATCATCAGTGTTAGAGCTAAAATTAGCATGTTTAAAGTGATTTTCATGCTTCCAGGGGCTCGGGAAGTTAATTAAATACCATTTGGAGGCATTTAATGTTCGAGCAAAAACGGCTGATTTTCGACAAAAGAGATAACACCCCCCATTACGTCATGCTTCAGAAATGTGGAAAATGGTCCGTTTTCAAATGTTTTATTTTTGAACGTCAGTTCACATTTGTAGGTGGATCATCAGTGTTAGAGCTAAAATTAGCATGTTTAAAGTGATTTTCATGCTTCCAGGGGCCCAAAACACAAGATTTATGGAATGGTTAAAAGTGCATGAAAATGGCCAATTTACTCACTCTGAGTTCTCAAAAAGGGTTTCTTCACCCCGGGAAGTTAATTAAATACCATTTGGAGGCATTTAATGTTCCAGCAAAAACGGCTGATTTTCGACAAAAGAGATAACACCCCCCCATTACGTCATGCTTCAGAAATGTGGAAAATGGTCCGTTTTCAAATGTTTTATTTTTGAACGTCAGTTCACATTTGTAGGTGGATCATCAGTGTTAGAGCTAAAATTAGCATGTTTAAAGTGATTTTCATGCTTCCAGGGGCCTAAAACACAAGATTTATGGAATGGTTAAAAGTGCATGAAAATGGCCAATTTACTCACTCTAAGTTCTCAAAAAGGGTTTCTTCACCCCGGGAAGTTAATTAAATACCATTTGGAGGCATTTAATGTTCGAGCAAAAACGGCTGATTTTCGACAAAAGAGATAACACCCCCCATTACGTCATGCTTCAGAAATGTGGAAAATGGTCCGTTTTCAAATGTTTTAATTTTGAACGTCAGTTCACATTTGTATGTGGATCATCAGTGTTAGAGCTAAAATTAGCATGTTTAAAGTGATTTTCATGCTTCCAGGGGCCCAAAACACAAGATTTATGGAATGGTTAAAAGTGCATGAAAATGGCCAATTTACTCACTCTGAGTTCTCAAAAAGGGTTTCTTCACCCCGGGAAGTTAATTAAATACCATTTGGAGGCATTTAATGTTCGAGCAAAAACGGCTGATTTTCGACAAAAGAGATAACACCCCCCCATTACGTCATGCTTCAGAAATGTGGAAAATGGTCCGTTTTCAAATGTTTTATTTTTGAACGTCAGTTCACATTTGTAGGTGGATCATCAGTGTTAGAGCTAAAATTAGCATGTTTAAAGTGATTTTCATGCTTCCAGGGGCTCGGGAAGTGAAATAAATACCATTTGGAGGCATTTAATGTTCGAGCACAAAAAGGCTGATTTTCGACAAAAGAGATAACACCCCCCCATTACGTCATGCTTCAGAAATGTGGAAAATGGTCCGTTTTCAAATGTTTTATTTTTGAACGTCAGTTCACATTTGTAGGTGGATCATCAGTGTTAGAGCTAAAATTAGCATGTTTAAAGTGATTTTCATGCTTCCAGGGGCTCGGGAAGTGAAATAAATACCATTTGGAGGCATTTAATGTTCGAGCACAAAAAGGCTGATTTTCGACAAAAGAGATAACACCCCCCCATTACGTCATGCTTCAGAAATGTGGAAAATGGTCCGTTTTCAAATGTTTTATTTTTGAACGTCAGTTCACATTTGTAGGTGGATCATCAGTGTTAGAGCTAAAATTAGCATGTTTAAAGTGATTTTCATGCTTCCAGGGGCCCAAAACACAAGATTTATGGAATGGTTAAAAGTGCATGAAAATGGCCAATTTACTCACTCTGAGTTCTCAAAAAGGGTTTCTTCACCCCGGGAAGTTAATTAAATACCATTTGGAGGCATTTAATGTTCGAGCAAAAACGGCTGATTTTTCGACAAAAGAGATAACACCCCCCCATTACGTCATGCTTCAGAAATGTGGAAAATGGTCCGTTTTCAAATGTTTTATTTTTGAACGTCAGTTCACATTTGTAGGTGGATCATCAGTGTTAGAGCTAAAATTAGCATGTTTAAAGTGATTTTCATGCTTCCAGGGGCTCGGGAAGTTAATTAAATACCATTTGGAGGCATTTAATGTTCGAGCAAAAACGGCTGATTTTCGACAAAAGAGATAACACCCCCCATTACGTCATGCTTCAGAAATGTGGAAAATGGTCCGTTTTCAAATGTTTTATTTTTGAACGTCAGTTCACATTTGTAGGTGGATCATCAGTGTTAGAGCTAAAATTAGCATGTTTAAAGTGATTTTCATGCTTCCAGGGGCCCAAAACACAAGATTTATGGAATGGTTAAAAGTGCATGAAAATGGCCAATTTACTCACTCTGAGTTCTCAAAAAGGGTTTCTTCACCCCGGGAAGTTAATTAAATACCATTTGGAGGCATTTAATGTTCCAGCAAAAACGGCTGATTTTCGACAAAAGAGATAACACCCCCCCATTACGTCATGCTTCAGAAATGTGGAAAATGGTCCGTTTTCAAATGTTTTATTTTTGAACGTCAGTTCACATTTGTAGGTGGATCATCAGTGTTAGAGCTAAAATTAGCATGTTTAAAGTGATTTTCATGCTTCCAGGGGCCTAAAACACAAGATTTATGGAATGGTTAAAAGTGCATGAAAATGGCCAATTTACTCACTCTAAGTTCTCAAAAAGGGTTTCTTCACCCCGGGAAGTTAATTAAATACCATTTGGAGGCATTTAATGTTCGAGCAAAAACGGCTGATTTTCGACAAAAGAGATAACACCCCCCATTACGTCATGCTTCAGAAATGTGGAAAATGGTCCGTTTTCAAATGTTTTAATTTTGAACGTCAGTTCACATTTGTATGTGGATCATCAGTGTTAGAGCTAAAATTAGCATGTTTAAAGTGATTTTCATGCTTCCAGGGGCCCAAAACACAAGATTTATGGAATGGTTAAAAGTGCATGAAAATGGCCAATTTACTCACTCTGAGTTCTCAAAAAGGGTTTCTTCACCCCGGGAAGTTAATTAAATACCATTTGGAGGCATTTAATGTTCGAGCAAAAAAGGCTGATTTTCGACAAAAGAGATAACACCCCCCCATTACGTCATGCTTCAGAAATGTGGAAAATGGTCCGTTTTCAAATGTTTTATTTTTGAACGTCAGTTCACATTTGTAGGTGGATCATCAGTGTTAGAGCTAAAATTAGCATGTTTAAAGTGATTTTCATGCTTCCAGGGGCTCGGGAAGTGAAATAAATACCATTTGGAGGCATTTAATGTTCGAGCAAAAACGGCTGATTTTCGACAAAAGAGATAACACCCCCCATTATGTCATGCTTCAGAAATGTGGAAAATGGTCCGTTTTCAAATGTTTTATTTTTGAACGTCAGTTCACATTTGTAGGTGGATCATCAGTGTTAGAGCTAAAATTAGCATGTTTAAAGTGATTTTCATGCTTCCAGGGGCTCGGGAAGTTAATTAAATACCATTTGGAGGCATTTAATGTTCGAGCAAAAACGGCTGATTTTCGACAAAAGAGATAACACCCTCCCATTACGTCATGCTTCAGAAATGTGGAAAATGGTCCGTTTTCAAATGTTTTATTTTTGAACGTCAGTTCACATTTGTAGGTGGATCATCAGTGTTAGAGCTAAAATTAGCATGTTTAAAGTGATTTTCATGCTTCCAGGGGCTCGGGAAGTGAAATAAATACCATTTGGAGGCATTTAATGTTCGAGCAAAAACGGCTGATTTTCGACAAAAGAGATAACATCCCCCCATTACGTCATGCTTCAGAAATGTGGAAAATGGTCCGTTTTCAAATGTTTTATTTTTGAACGTTAGTTCACATTTGTAGGTGGATCATCAGTGTTAGAGCTAAAATTAGCATGTTTAAAGTGATTTTCATGCTTCCAGGGGCCCAAAACACAAGATTTATGGAATGGTTAAAAGTGCATGAAAATGGCCAATTTACTCACTCTGAGTTCTCAAAAAGGGTTTCTTCACCCCGGGAAGTTAATTAAATACCATTTGGAGGCATTTAATGTTCGAGCAAAAACGGCTGATTTTCGACAAAAGAGATAACACCCCCCCATTACGTCATGCTTCAGAAATGTGGAAAATGGTCCGTTTTCAAATGTTTTATTTTTGAACGTCAGTTCACATTTGTAGGTGGATCATCAGTGTTAGAGCTAAAATTAGCATGTTTAAAGTGATTTTCATGCTTCCAGGGGCTCGGGAAGTGAAATAAATACCATTTGGAGGCATTTAATGTTCGAGCAAAAACGGCTGATTTTCGACAAAAGAGATAACACCCTCCCATTACGTCATGCTTCAGAAATGTGGAAAATGGTCCGTTTTCAAATGTTTTATTTTTGAACGTCAGTTCACATTTGTAGGTGGATCATCAGTGTTAGAGCTAAAATTAGCATGTTTAAAGTGATTTTCATGCTTCCAGGGGCCCTAAACACAAGATTTATGGAATGGTTAAAAGTGCATGAAAATGGCCAATTTACTCACTCTGAGTTCTCAAAAAGGGTTTCTTCACCCGGGAAGTTAATTAAATACCATTTGGAGGCATTTAATGTTCGAGCAAAAACGGCTGATTTTCGACAAAAGAGATAACACCCCCCCATTACGTCATGCTTCAGAAATGTGGAAAATGGTTCGTTTTCAAATGTTTTATTTTTGAAAGTCAGTTCACATTTGTAGGTGGATCATCAGTGTTAGAGCTAAAATTAGCATGTTTAAAGTGATTTTCATGCTTCCAGGGGCTCGGGAAGTTAATTAAATACCATTTGGAGGCATTTAATGTTCGAGCAAAAACGGCTGATTTTCGACAAAAGAGATAACACCCCCCCATTACGTCATGCTTCAGAAATGTGGAAAATGGTCCGTTTTCAAATGTTTTATTTTTGAACGTCAATTCACATTTGTAGGTGGATCATCAGTGTTAGAGCTAAAATTAGCATGTTTAAAGTGATTTTCATGCTTCCAGGGGCTCGGGAAGTGAAATAAATACCATTTGGAGGCATTTAATGTTCGAGCAAAAACAGCTGATTTTCGACAAAAGAGATAACACCCCCCCATTACGTCATGCTTCAGAAATGTGGAAAATAGTCCGTTTTCAAATGTTTTATTTTTGAACGTCAGTTCACATTTGTAGGTGGATCATCAGTGTTAGAGCTAAAATTAGCATGTTTAAAGTGATTTTCATGCTTCCAGGGGCCCTAAACACAAGATTTATGGAATGGTTAAAAGTGCATGAAAATGGCCAATTTACTCACTCTGAGTTCTCAAAAAGGGTTTCTTCACCCCGGGAAGTTAATTAAATACCATTTGGAGGCATTTAATGTTCGAGCAAAAACGGCTGATTTTCGACAAAAGAGATAACACCCCCCATTACGTCATGCTTCAGAAATGTGGAAAATGGTCCAATTTCAAATGTTTTATTTTTGAACGTCAGTTCACATTTGTAGGTGGATCATCAGTGTTAGAGCTAAAATTAGCATGTTTAAAGTGATTTTCATGCTTCCAGGGGCCCTAAACACAAGATTTATGGAATGGTTAAAAGTGCATGAAAATGGCCAATTTACTCACTCTGAGTTCTCAAAAAGGGTTTCTTCACCCCGGGAAGTTAATTAAATACCATTTGGAGGCATTTAATGTTCGAGCAAAAACGGCTGATTTTCGACAAAAGAGATAACACCCCCCCATTACGTCATGCTTCAGAAATGTGGAAAATGGTCCGTTTTTAAATGTTTTATTTTTGAACGTCAGTTCACATTTGTAGGTGGATCATCAGTGTTAGAGCTAAAATTAGCATGTTTAAAGTGATTTTCATGCTTCCAGGGGCTCGGGAAGTTAATTAAATACCATTTGGAGGCATTTAATGTTCGAGCAAAAACGGCTGATTTTCGACAAAAGAGATAACACCCCCCCATTACGTCATGCTTCAGAAATGTGGAAAATGGTCCGTTTTCAAATGTTTCATTTTTGAACGTCAGTTCACATTTGTAGGTGGATCATCAGTGTTAGAGCTAAAATTAGCATGTTTAAAGTGATTTTCATGCTTCCAGGGGCTCGGGAAGTGAAATAAATACCATTTGGAGGCATTTAATGTTCGAGCACAAAAAGGCTGATTTTCGACAAAAGAGATAACACCCCCCCATTACGTCATGCTTCAGAAATGTGGAAAATGGTCCGTTTTCAAATGTTTTATTTTTGAACGTCAGTTCACATTTGTAGGTGGATCATCAGTGTTAGAGCTAAAATTAGCATGTTTAAAGTGATTTTCATGCTTCCAGGGGCCCTAAACACAAGATTTATGGAATGGTTAAAAGTGCATGAAAATGGCCAATTTACTCACTCTGAGTTCTCAAAAAGGGTTTCTTCACCCCGGGAAGTTAATTAAATACCATTTGGAGGCATTTAATGTTCGAGCAAAAACGGCTGATTTTCGACAAAAGAGATAACACCCCCCCATTACGTCATGCTTCAGAAATGTGGAAAATGGTCCGTTTTCAAATGTTTTATTTTTGAACGTCAGTTCACATTTGTAGGTGGATCATCAGTGTTAGAGCTAAAATTAGCATGTTTAAAGTGATTTTCATGCTTCCAGGGGCTCGGGAAGTTAATTAAATACCATTTGGAGGCATTTAATGTTCGAGCAAAAACGGCTGATTTTCGACAAAAGAGATAACACCCCCCCATTACGTCATGCTTCAGAAATGTGGAAAATGGTCCGTTTTCAAATGTTTTATTTTTGAACGTCAGTTCACATTTGTAGGTGGATCATCAGTGTTAGAGCTAAAATGTGCATGTTTAAAGTGATTTTCATGCTTCCAGGGGCTCGGGAAGTGAAATAAATACCATTTGGAGGCATTTAATGTTCGAGCAAAAACGGCTGATTTTCGACAAAAGAGATAACATCCCCCCATTACGTCATGCTTCAGAAATGTGGAAAATGGTCCGTTTTCAAATGTTTTATTTTTGAACGTCAGTTCACATTTGTAGGTGGATCATCAGTGTTAGAGCTAAAATTAGCATGTTTAAAGTGATTTTCATGCTTCCAGGGGCCCAAAACACAAGATTTATGGAATGGTTAAAAGTGCATGAAAATGGCCAATTTACTCACTCTGAGTTCTCAAAAAGGGTTTCTTCACCCCGGGAAGTTAATTAAATACCATTTGGAGGCATTTAATGTTCGAGCAAAAACGGCTGATTTTCGACAAAAGAGATAACACCCCCCCATTACGTCATGGTTCAGAAATGTGGAAAATGGTCCGTTTTCAAATGTTTTATTTTTGAACGTCAGTTCACATTTGTAGGTGGATCATCAGTGTTAGAGCTAAAATTAGCATGTTTAAAGTGATTTTCATGCTTCCAGGGGCTCGGGAAGTGAAATAAATACCATTTGGAGGCATTTAATGTTCGAGCACAAAAAGGCTGATTTTCGACAAAAGAGATAACACCCCCCCATTACGTCATGCTTCAGAAATGTGGAAAATGGTCCGTTTTCAAATGTTTTATTTTTGAACGTCAGTTCACATTTGTAGGTGGATCATCAGTGTTAGAGCTAAAATTAGCATGTTTAAAGTGATTTTCATGCTTCCAGGGGCTCGGGAAGTGAAATAAATACCATTTGGAGGCATTTAATGTTCGAGCACAAAAAGGCTGATTTTCGACAAAAGAGATAACACCCCCCCATTACGTCATGCTTCAGAAATGTGGAAAATGGTCCGTTTTCAAATGTTTTATTTTTGAACGTCAGTTCACATTTGTAGGTGGATCATCAGTGTTAGAGCTAAAATTAGCATGTTTAAAGTGATTTTCATGCTTCCAGGGGCCCAAAACACAAGATTTATGGAATGGTTAAAAGTGCATGAAAATGGCCAATTTACTCACTCTGAGTTCTCAAAAAGGGTTTCTTCACCCCGGGAAGTTAATTAAATACCATTTGGAGGCATTTAATGTTCGAGCAAAAACGGCTGATTTTCGACAAAAGAGATAACACCCCCCCATTACGTCATGCTTCAGAAATGTGGAAAATGGTTCGTTTTCAAATGTTTTATTTTTGAAAGTCAGTTCACATTTGTAGGTGGATCATCAGTGTTAGAGCTAAAATTAGCATGTTTAAAGTGATTTTCATGCTTCCAGGGGCTCGGGAAGTTAATTAAATACCATTTGGAGGCATTTAATGTTCGAGCAAAAACGGCTGATTTTCGACAAAAGAGATAACACCCCCCCATTACGTCATGCTTCAGAAATGTGGAAAATGGTCCGTTTTCAAATGTTTTATTTTTGAACGTCAATTCACATTTGTAGGTGGATCATCAGTGTTAGAGCTAAAATTAGCATGTTTAAAGTGATTTTCATGCTTCCAGGGGCTCGGGAAGTGAAATAAATACCATTTGGAGGCATTTAATGTTCGAGCAAAAACAGCTGATTTTCGACAAAAGAGATAACACCCCCCCATTACGTCATGCTTCAGAAATGTGGAAAATAGTCCGTTTTCAAATGTTTTATTTTTGAACGTCAGTTCACATTTGTAGGTGGATCATCAGTGTTAGAGCTAAAATTAGCATGTTTAAAGTGATTTTCATGCTTCCAGGGGCCCTAAACACAAGATTTATGGAATGGTTAAAAGTGCATGAAAATGGCCAATTTACTCACTCTGAGTTCTCAAAAAGGGTTTCTTCACCCCGGGAAGTTAATTAAATACCATTTGGAGGCATTTAATGTTCGAGCAAAAACGGCTGATTTTCGACAAAAGAGATAACACCCCCCATTACGTCATGCTTCAGAAATGTGGAAAATGGTCCAATTTCAAATGTTTTAGTTTTGAACGTCAGTTCACATTTGTAGGTGGATCATCAGTGTTAGAGCTAAAATTAGCATGTTTAAAGTGATTTTCATGCTTCCAGGGGCCCTAAACACAAGATTTATGGAATGGTTAAAAGTGCATGAAAATGGCCAATTTACTCACTCTGAGTTCTCAAAAAGGGTTTCTTCACCCCGGGAAGTTAATTAAATACCATTTGGAGGCATTTAATGTTCGAGCAAAAACGGCTGATTTTCGACAAAAGAGATAACACCCCCCCATTACGTCATGCTTCAGAAATGTGGAAAATGGTCCGTTTTTAAATGTTTTATTTTTGAACGTCAGTTCACATTTGTAGGTGGATCATCAGTGTTAGAGCTAAAATTAGCATGTTTAAAGTGATTTTCATGCTTCCAGGGGCTCGGGAAGTTAATTAAATACCATTTGGAGGCATTTAATGTTCGAGCAAAAACGGCTGATTTTCGACAAAAGAGATAACACCCCCCCATTACGTCATGCTTCAGAAATGTGGAAAATGGTCCGTTTTCAAATGTTTCATTTTTGAACGTCAGTTCACATTTGTAGGTGGATCATCAGTGTTAGAGCTAAAATTAGCATGTTTAAAGTGATTTTCATGCTTCCAGGGGCTCGGGAAGTGAAATAAATACCATTTGGAGGCATTTAATGTTCGAGCACAAAAAGGCTGATTTTCGACAAAAGAGATAACACCCCCCCATTACGTCATGCTTCAGAAATGTGGAAAATGGTCCGTTTTCAAATGTTTTATTTTTGAACGTCAGTTCACATTTGTATGTGGATCATCAGTGTTAGAGCTAAAATTAGCATGTTTAAAGTGATTTTCATGCTTCCAGGGGCCCTAAACACAAGATTTATGGAATGGTTAAAAGTGCATGAAAATGGCCAATTTACTCACTCTGAGTTCTCAAAAAGGGTTTCTTCACCCGGGAAGTTAATTAAATACCATTTGGAGGCATTTAATGTTCGAGCAAAAACGGCTGATTTTCGACAAAAGAGATAACACCCCCCCATTACGTCATGCTTCAGAAATGTGGAAAATGGTTCGTTTTCAAATGTTTTATTTTTGAAAGTCAGTTCACATTTGTAGGTGGATCATCAGTGTTAGAGCTAAAATTAGCATGTTTAAAGTGATTTTCATGCTTCCAGGGGCTCGGGAAGTTAATTAAATACCATTTGGAGGCATTTAATGTTCGAGCAAAAACGGCTGATTTTCGACAAAAGAGATAACACCCCCCATTACGTCATGCTTCAGAAATGTGGAAAATGGTCCAATTTCAAATGTTTTATTTTTGAACGTCAGTTCACATTTGTAGGTGGATCATCAGTGTTAGAGCTAAAATTAGCATGTTTAAAGTGATTTTCATGCTTCCAGGGGCCCTAAACACAAGATTTATGGAATGGTTAAAAGTGCATGAAAATGGCCAATTTACTCACTCTGAGTTCTCAAAAAGGGTTTCTTCACCCCGGGAAGTTAATTAAATACCATTTGGAGGCATTTAATGTTCGAGCAAAAACGGCTGATTTTCGACAAAAGAGATAACACCCCCCCATTACGTCATGCTTCAGAAATGTGGAAAATGGTCCGTTTTTAAATGTTTTATTTTTGAACGTCAGTTCACATTTGTAGGTGGATCATCAGTGTTAGAGCTAAAATTAGCATGTTTAAAGTGATTTTCATGCTTCCAGGGGCTCGGGAAGTTAATTAAATACCATTTGGAGGCATTTAATGTTCGAGCAAAAACGGCTGATTTTCGACAAAAGAGATAACACCCCCCCATTACGTCATGCTTCAGAAATGTGGAAAATGGTCCGTTTTCAAATGTTTCATTTTTGAACGTCAGTTCACATTTGTAGGTGGATCATCAGTGTTAGAGCTAAAATTAGCATGTTTAAAGTGATTTTCATGCTTCCAGGGGCTCGGGAAGTGAAATAAATACCATTTGGAGGCATTTAATGTTCGAGCACAAAAAGGCTGATTTTCGACAAAAGAGATAACACCCCCCCATTACGTCATGCTTCAGAAATGTGGAAAATGGTCCGTTTTCAAATGTTTTATTTTTGAACGTCAGTTCACATTTGTAGGTGGATCATCAGTGTTAGAGCTAAAATTAGCATGTTTAAAGTGATTTTCATGCTTCCAGGGGCCCTAAACACAAGATTTATGGAATGGTTAAAAGTGCATGAAAATGGCCAATTTACTCACTCTGAGTTCTCAAAAAGGGTTTCTTCACCCCGGGAAGTTAATTAAATACCATTTGGAGGCATTTAATGTTCGAGCAAAAACGGCTGATTTTCGACAAAAGAGATAACACCCCCCCATTACGTCATGCTTCAGAAATGTGGAAAATGGTCCGTTTTCAAATGTTTTATTTTTGAACGTCAGTTCACATTTGTAGGTGGATCATCAGTGTTAGAGCTAAAATTAGCATGTTTAAAGTGATTTTCATGCTTCCAGGGGCTCGGGAAGTTAATTAAATACCATTTGGAGGCATTTAATGTTCGAGCAAAAACGGCTGATTTTCGACAAAAGAGATAACACCCCCCCATTACGTCATGCTTCAGAAATGTGGAAAATGGTCCGTTTTCAAATGTTTTATTTTTGAACGTCAGTTCACATTTGTAGGTGGATCATCAGTGTTAGAGCTAAAATGTGCATGTTTAAAGTGATTTTCATGCTTCCAGGGGCTCGGGAAGTGAAATAAATACCATTTGGAGGCATTTAATGTTCGAGCAAAAACGGCTGATTTTCGACAAAAGAGATAACATCCCCCCATTACGTCATGCTTCAGAAATGTGGAAAATGGTCCGTTTTCAAATGTTTTATTTTTGAACGTCAGTTCACATTTGTAGGTGGATCATCAGTGTTAGAGCTAAAATTAGCATGTTTAAAGTGATTTTCATGCTTCCAGGGGCCCAAAACACAAGATTTATGGAATGGTTAAAAGTGCATGAAAATGGCCAATTTACTCACTCTGAGTTCTCAAAAAGGGTTTCTTCACCCCGGGAAGTTAATTAAATACCATTTGGAGGCATTTAATGTTCGAGCAAAAACGGCTGATTTTCGACAAAAGAGATAACACCCCCCCATTACGTCATGGTTCAGAAATGTGGAAAATGGTCCGTTTTCAAATGTTTTATTTTTGAACGTCAGTTCACATTTGTAGGTGGATCATCAGTGTTAGAGCTAAAATTAGCATGTTTAAAGTGATTTTCATGCTTCCAGGGGCTCGGGAAGTGAAATAAATACCATTTGGAGGCATTTAATGTTCGAGCACAAAAAGGCTGATTTTCGACAAAAGAGATAACACCCCCCCATTACGTCATGCTTCAGAAATGTGGAAAATGGTCCGTTTTCAAATGTTTTATTTTTGAACGTCAGTTCACATTTGTAGGTGGATCATCAGTGTTAGAGCTAAAATTAGCATGTTTAAAGTGATTTTCATGCTTCCAGGGGCTCGGGAAGTGAAATAAATACCATTTGGAGGCATTTAATGTTCGAGCACAAAAAGGCTGATTTTCGACAAAAGAGATAACACCCCCCCATTACGTCATGCTTCAGAAATGTGGAAAATGGTCCGTTTTCAAATGTTTTATTTTTGAACGTCAGTTCACATTTGTAGGTGGATCATCAGTGTTAGAGCTAAAATTAGCATGTTTAAAGTGATTTTCATGCTTCCAGGGGCCCAAAACACAAGATTTATGGAATGGTTAAAAGTGCATGAAAATGGCCAATTTACTCACTCTGAGTTCTCAAAAAGGGTTTCTTCACCCCGGGAAGTTAATTAAATACCATTTGGAGGCATTTAATGTTCGAGCAAAAACGGCTGATTTTCGACAAAAGAGATAACACCCCCCCATTACGTCATGCTTCAGAAATGTGGAAAATGGTTCGTTTTCAAATGTTTTATTTTTGAAAGTCAGTTCACATTTGTAGGTGGATCATCAGTGTTAGAGCTAAAATTAGCATGTTTAAAGTGATTTTCATGCTTCCAGGGGCTCGGGAAGTTAATTAAATACCATTTGGAGGCATTTAATGTTCGAGCAAAAACGGCTGATTTTCGACAAAAGAGATAACACCCCCCCATTACGTCATGCTTCAGAAATGTGGAAAATGGTCCGTTTTCAAATGTTTTATTTTTGAACGTCAATTCACATTTGTAGGTGGATCATCAGTGTTAGAGCTAAAATTAGCATGTTTAAAGTGATTTTCATGCTTCCAGGGGCTCGGGAAGTGAAATAAATACCATTTGGAGGCATTTAATGTTCGAGCAAAAACAGCTGATTTTCGACAAAAGAGATAACACCCCCCCATTACGTCATGCTTCAGAAATGTGGAAAATAGTCCGTTTTCAAATGTTTTATTTTTGAACGTCAGTTCACATTTGTAGGTGGATCATCAGTGTTAGAGCTAAAATTAGCATGTTTAAAGTGATTTTCATGCTTCCAGGGGCCCTAAACACAAGATTTATGGAATGGTTAAAAGTGCATGAAAATGGCCAATTTACTCACTCTGAGTTCTCAAAAAGGGTTTCTTCACCCCGGGAAGTTAATTAAATACCATTTGGAGGCATTTAATGTTCGAGCAAAAACGGCTGATTTTCGACAAAAGAGATAACACCCCCCATTACGTCATGCTTCAGAAATGTGGAAAATGGTCCAATTTCAAATGTTTTAGTTTTGAACGTCAGTTCACATTTGTAGGTGGATCATCAGTGTTAGAGCTAAAATTAGCATGTTTAAAGTGATTTTCATGCTTCCAGGGGCCCTAAACACAAGATTTATGGAATGGTTAAAAGTGCATGAAAATGGCCAATTTACTCACTCTGAGTTCTCAAAAAGGGTTTCTTCACCCCGGGAAGTTAATTAAATACCATTTGGAGGCATTTAATGTTCGAGCAAAAACGGCTGATTTTCGACAAAAGAGATAACACCCCCCCATTACGTCATGCTTCAGAAATGTGGAAAATGGTCCGTTTTTAAATGTTTTATTTTTGAACGTCAGTTCACATTTGTAGGTGGATCATCAGTGTTAGAGCTAAAATTAGCATGTTTAAAGTGATTTTCATGCTTCCAGGGGCTCGGGAAGTTAATTAAATACCATTTGGAGGCATTTAATGTTCGAGCAAAAACGGCTGATTTTCGACAAAAGAGATAACACCCCCCCATTACGTCATGCTTCAGAAATGTGGAAAATGGTCCGTTTTCAAATGTTTCATTTTTGAACGTCAGTTCACATTTGTAGGTGGATCATCAGTGTTAGAGCTAAAATTAGCATGTTTAAAGTGATTTTCATGCTTCCAGGGGCTCGGGAAGTGAAATAAATACCATTTGGAGGCATTTAATGTTCGAGCACAAAAAGGCTGATTTTCGACAAAAGAGATAACACCCCCCCATTACGTCATGCTTCAGAAATGTGGAAAATGGTCCGTTTTCAAATGTTTTATTTTTGAACGTCAGTTCACATTTGTATGTGGATCATCAGTGTTAGAGCTAAAATTAGCATGTTTAAAGTGATTTTCATGCTTCCAGGGGCCCTAAACACAAGATTTATGGAATGGTTAAAAGTGCATGAAAATGGCCAATTTACTCACTCTGAGTTCTCAAAAAGGGTTTCTTCACCCGGGAAGTTAATTAAATACCATTTGGAGGCATTTAATGTTCGAGCAAAAACGGCTGATTTTCGACAAAAGAGATAACACCCCCCCATTACGTCATGCTTCAGAAATGTGGAAAATGGTTCGTTTTCAAATGTTTTATTTTTGAAAGTCAGTTCACATTTGTAGGTGGATCATCAGTGTTAGAGCTAAAATTAGCATGTTTAAAGTGATTTTCATGCTTCCAGGGGCTCGGGAAGTTAATTAAATACCATTTGGAGGCATTTAATGTTCGAGCAAAAACGGCTGATTTTCGACAAAAGAGATAACACCCCCCCATTACGTCATGCTTCAGAAATGTGGAAAATGGTCCGTTTTCAAATGTTTTATTTTTGAACGTCAATTCACATTTGTAGGTGGATCATCAGTGTTAGAGCTAAAATTAGCATGTTTAAAGTGATTTTCATGCTTCCAGGGGCTCGGGAAGTGAAATAAATACCATTTGGAGGCATTTAATGTTCGAGCAAAAACAGCTGATTTTCGACAAAAGAGATAACACCCCCCCATTACGTCATGCTTCAGAAATGTGGAAAATAGTCCGTTTTCAAATGTTTTATTTTTGAACGTCAGTTCACATTTGTAGGTGGATCATCAGTGTTAGAGCTAAAATTAGCATGTTTAAAGTGATTTTCATGCTTCCAGGGGCCCTAAACACAAGATTTATGGAATGGTTAAAAGTGCATGAAAATGGCCAATTTACTCACTCTGAGTTCTCAAAAAGGGTTTCTTCACCCCGGGAAGTTAATTAAATACCATTTGGAGGCATTTAATGTTCGAGCAAAAACGGCTGATTTTCGACAAAAGAGATAACACCCCCCATTACGTCATGCTTCAGAAATGTGGAAAATGGTCCAATTTCAAATGTTTTATTTTTGAACGTCAGTTCACATTTGTAGGTGGATCATCAGTGTTAGAGCTAAAATTAGCATGTTTAAAGTGATTTTCATGCTTCCAGGGGCCCTAAACACAAGATTTATGGAATGGTTAAAAGTGCATGAAAATGGCCAATTTACTCACTCTGAGTTCTCAAAAAGGGTTTCTTCACCCCGGGAAGTTAATTAAATACCATTTGGAGGCATTTAATGTTCGAGCAAAAACGGCTGATTTTCGACAAAAGAGATAACACCCCCCCATTACGTCATGCTTCAGAAATGTGGAAAATGGTCCGTTTTTAAATGTTTTATTTTTGAACGTCAGTTCACATTTGTAGGTGGATCATCAGTGTTAGAGCTAAAATTAGCATGTTTAAAGTGATTTTCATGCTTCCAGGGGCTCGGGAAGTTAATTAAATACCATTTGGAGGCATTTAATGTTCGAGCAAAAACGGCTGATTTTCGACAAAAGAGATAACACCCCCCCATTACGTCATGCTTCAGAAATGTGGAAAATGGTCCGTTTTCAAATGTTTCATTTTTGAACGTCAGTTCACATTTGTAGGTGGATCATCAGTGTTAGAGCTAAAATTAGCATGTTTAAAGTGATTTTCATGCTTCCAGGGGCTCGGGAAGTGAAATAAATACCATTTGGAGGCATTTAATGTTCGAGCACAAAAAGGCTGATTTTCGACAAAAGAGATAACACCCCCCCATTACGTCATGCTTCAGAAATGTGGAAAATGGTCCGTTTTCAAATGTTTTATTTTTGAACGTCAGTTCACATTTGTAGGTGGATCATCAGTGTTAGAGCTAAAATTAGCATGTTTAAAGTGATTTTCATGCTTCCAGGGGCCCTAAACACAAGATTTATGGAATGGTTAAAAGTGCATGAAAATGGCCAATTTACTCACTCTGAGTTCTCAAAAAGGGTTTCTTCACCCCGGGAAGTTAATTAAATACCATTTGGAGGCATTTAATGTTCGAGCAAAAACGGCTGATTTTCGACAAAAGAGATAACACCCCCCCATTACGTCATGCTTCAGAAATGTGGAAAATGGTCCGTTTTCAAATGTTTTATTTTTGAACGTCAGTTCACATTTGTAGGTGGATCATCAGTGTTAGAGCTAAAATTAGCATGTTTAAAGTGATTTTCATGCTTCCAGGGGCTCGGGAAGTTAATTAAATACCATTTGGAGGCATTTAATGTTCGAGCAAAAACGGCTGATTTTCGACAAAAGAGATAACACCCCCCCATTACGTCATGCTTCAGAAATGTGGAAAATGGTCCGTTTTCAAATGTTTTATTTTTGAACGTCAGTTCACATTTGTAGGTGGATCATCAGTGTTAGAGCTAAAATGTGCATGTTTAAAGTGATTTTCATGCTTCCAGGGGCTCGGGAAGTGAAATAAATACCATTTGGAGGCATTTAATGTTCGAGCAAAAACGGCTGATTTTCGACAAAAGAGATAACATCCCCCCATTACGTCATGCTTCAGAAATGTGGAAAATGGTCCGTTTTCAAATGTTTTATTTTTGAACGTCAGTTCACATTTGTAGGTGGATCATCAGTGTTAGAGCTAAAATTAGCATGTTTAAAGTGATTTTCATGCTTCCAGGGGCCCAAAACACAAGATTTATGGAATGGTTAAAAGTGCATGAAAATGGCCAATTTACTCACTCTGAGTTCTCAAAAAGGGTTTCTTCACCCCGGGAAGTTAATTAAATACCATTTGGAGGCATTTAATGTTCGAGCAAAAACGGCTGATTTTCGACAAAAGAGATAACACCCCCCCATTACGTCATGGTTCAGAAATGTGGAAAATGGTCCGTTTTCAAATGTTTTATTTTTGAACGTCAGTTCACATTTGTAGGTGGATCATCAGTGTTAGAGCTAAAATTAGCATGTTTAAAGTGATTTTCATGCTTCCAGGGGCTCGGGAAGTGAAATAAATACCATTTGGAGGCATTTAATGTTCGAGCACAAAAAGGCTGATTTTCGACAAAAGAGATAACACCCCCCCATTACGTCATGCTTCAGAAATGTGGAAAATGGTCCGTTTTCAAATGTTTTATTTTTGAACGTCAGTTCACATTTGTAGGTGGATCATCAGTGTTAGAGCTAAAATTAGCATGTTTAAAGTGATTTTCATGCTTCCAGGGGCTCGGGAAGTGAAATAAATACCATTTGGAGGCATTTAATGTTCGAGCACAAAAAGGCTGATTTTCGACAAAAGAGATAACACCCCCCCATTACGTCATGCTTCAGAAATGTGGAAAATGGTCCGTTTTCAAATGTTTTATTTTTGAACGTCAGTTCACATTTGTAGGTGGATCATCAGTGTTAGAGCTAAAATTAGCATGTTTAAAGTGATTTTCATGCTTCCAGGGGCCCAAAACACAAGATTTATGGAATGGTTAAAAGTGCATGAAAATGGCCAATTTACTCACTCTGAGTTCTCAAAAAGGGTTTCTTCACCCCGGGAAGTTAATTAAATACCATTTGGAGGCATTTAATGTTCGAGCAAAAACGGCTGATTTTCGACAAAAGAGATAACACCCCCCCATTACGTCATGCTTCAGAAATGTGGAAAATGGTTCGTTTTCAAATGTTTTATTTTTGAAAGTCAGTTCACATTTGTAGGTGGATCATCAGTGTTAGAGCTAAAATTAGCATGTTTAAAGTGATTTTCATGCTTCCAGGGGCTCGGGAAGTTAATTAAATACCATTTGGAGGCATTTAATGTTCGAGCAAAAACGGCTGATTTTCGACAAAAGAGATAACACCCCCCCATTACGTCATGCTTCAGAAATGTGGAAAATGGTCCGTTTTCAAATGTTTTATTTTTGAACGTCAATTCACATTTGTAGGTGGATCATCAGTGTTAGAGCTAAAATTAGCATGTTTAAAGTGATTTTCATGCTTCCAGGGGCTCGGGAAGTGAAATAAATACCATTTGGAGGCATTTAATGTTCGAGCAAAAACAGCTGATTTTCGACAAAAGAGATAACACCCCCCCATTACGTCATGCTTCAGAAATGTGGAAAATAGTCCGTTTTCAAATGTTTTATTTTTGAACGTCAGTTCACATTTGTAGGTGGATCATCAGTGTTAGAGCTAAAATTAGCATGTTTAAAGTGATTTTCATGCTTCCAGGGGCCCTAAACACAAGATTTATGGAATGGTTAAAAGTGCATGAAAATGGCCAATTTACTCACTCTGAGTTCTCAAAAAGGGTTTCTTCACCCCGGGAAGTTAATTAAATACCATTTGGAGGCATTTAATGTTCGAGCAAAAACGGCTGATTTTCGACAAAAGAGATAACACCCCCCATTACGTCATGCTTCAGAAATGTGGAAAATGGTCCAATTTCAAATGTTTTATTTTTGAACGTCAGTTCACATTTGTAGGTGGATCATCAGTGTTAGAGCTAAAATTAGCATGTTTAAAGTGATTTTCATGCTTCCAGGGGCCCTAAACACAAGATTTATGGAATGGTTAAAAGTGCATGAAAATGGCCAATTTACTCACTCTGAGTTCTCAAAAAGGGTTTCTTCACCCCGGGAAGTTAATTAAATACCATTTGGAGGCATTTAATGTTCGAGCAAAAACGGCTGATTTTCGACAAAAGAGATAACACCCCCCCATTACGTCATGCTTCAGAAATGTGGAAAATGGTCCGTTTTTAAATGTTTTATTTTTGAACGTCAGTTCACATTTGTAGGTGGATCATCAGTGTTAGAGCTAAAATTAGCATGTTTAAAGTGATTTTCATGCTTCCAGGGGCTCGGGAAGTTAATTAAATACCATTTGGAGGCATTTAATGTTCGAGCAAAAACGGCTGATTTTCGACAAAAGAGATAACACCCCCCCATTACGTCATGCTTCAGAAATGTGGAAAATGGTCCGTTTTCAAATGTTTCATTTTTGAACGTCAGTTCACATTTGTAGGTGGATCATCAGTGTTAGAGCTAAAATTAGCATGTTTAAAGTGATTTTCATGCTTCCAGGGGCTCGGGAAGTGAAATAAATACCATTTGGAGGCATTTAATGTTCGAGCACAAAAAGGCTGATTTTCGACAAAAGAGATAACACCCCCCCATTACGTCATGCTTCAGAAATGTGGAAAATGGTCCGTTTTCAAATGTTTTATTTTTGAACGTCAGTTCACATTTGTATGTGGATCATCAGTGTTAGAGCTAAAATTAGCATGTTTAAAGTGATTTTCATGCTTCCAGGGGCCCTAAACACAAGATTTATGGAATGGTTAAAAGTGCATGAAAATGGCCAATTTACTCACTCTGAGTTCTCAAAAAGGGTTTCTTCACCCCGGGAAGTTAATTAAATACCATTTGGAGGCATTTAATGTTCGAGCAAAAACGGCTGATTTTCGACAAAAGAGATAACACCCCCCCATTACGTCATGCTTCAGAAATGTGGAAAATGGTCCGTTTTCAAATGTTTTATTTTTGAACGTCAGTTCACATTTGTAGGTGGATCATCAGTGTTAGAGCTAAAATTAGCATGTTTAAAGTGATTTTCATGCTTCCAGGGGCTCGGGAAGTTAATTAAATACCATTTGGAGGCATTTAATGTTCGAGCAAAAACGGCTGATTTTCGACAAAAGAGATAACACCCCCCCATTACGTCATGCTTCAGAAATGTGGAAAATGGTCCGTTTTCAAATGTTTTATTTTTGAACGTCAGTTCACATTTGTAGGTGGATCATCAGTGTTAGAGCTAAAATGTGCATGTTTAAAGTGATTTTCATGCTTCCAGGGGCTCGGGAAGTGAAATAAATACCATTTGGAGGCATTTAATGTTCGAGCAAAAACGGCTGATTTTCGACAAAAGAGATAACATCCCCCCATTACGTCATGCTTCAGAAATGTGGAAAATGGTCCGTTTTCAAATGTTTTATTTTTGAACGTCAGTTCACATTTGTAGGTGGATCATCAGTGTTAGAGCTAAAATTAGCATGTTTAAAGTGATTTTCATGCTTCCAGGGGCCCAAAACACAAGATTTATGGAATGGTTAAAAGTGCATGAAAATGGCCAATTTACTCACTCTGAGTTCTCAAAAAGGGTTTCTTCACCCCGGGAAGTTAATTAAATACCATTTGGAGGCATTTAATGTTCGAGCAAAAACGGCTGATTTTCGACAAAAGAGATAACACCCCCCCATTACGTCATGCTTCAGAAATGTGGAAAATGGTCCGTTTTCAAATGTTTTATTTTTGAACGTCAGTTCACATTTGTAGGTGGATCATCAGTGTTAGAGCTAAAATTAGCATGTTTAAAGTGATTTTCATGCTTCCAGGGGCTCGGGAAGTGAAATAAATACCATTTGGAGGCATTTAATGTTCGAGCACAAAAAGGCTGATTTTCGACAAAAGAGATAACACCCCCCCATTACGTCATGCTTCAGAAATGTGGAAAATGGTCCGTTTTCAAATGTTTTATTTTTGAACGTCAGTTCACATTTGTAGGTGGATCATCAGTGTTAGAGCTAAAATTAGCATGTTTAAAGTGATTTTCATGCTTCCAGGGGTTCGGGAAGTGAAATAAATACCATTTGGAGGCATTTAATGTTCGAGCACAAAAAGGCTGATTTTCGACAAAAGAGATAACACCCCCCCATTACGTCATGCTTCAGAAATGTGGAAAATGGTCCGTTTTCAAATGTTTTATTTTTGAACGTCAGTTCACATTTGTAGGTGGATCATCAGTGTTAGAGCTAAAATTAGCATGTTTAAAGTGATTTTCATGCTTCCAGGGGCCCAAAACACAAGATTTATGGAATGGTTAAAAGTGCATGAAAATGGCCAATTTACTCACTCTGAGTTCTCAAAAAGGGTTTCTTCACCCCGGGAAGTTAATTAAATACCATTTGGAGGCATTTAATGTTCGAGCAAAAACGGCTGATTTTCGACAAAAGAGATAACACCCCCCCATTACGTCATGCTTCAGAAATGTGGAAAATGGTCCGTTTTCAAATGTTTTATTTTTGAACGTCAGTTCACATTTGTAGGTGGATCATCAGTGTTAGAGCTAAAATTAGCATGTTTAAAGTGATTTTCATGCTTCCAGGGGCTCGGGAAGTTAATTAAATACCATTTGGAGGCATTTAATGTTCGAGCAAAAACGGCTGATTTTCGACAAAAGAGATAACACCCCCCATTACGTCATGCTTCAGAAATGTGGAAAATGGTCCGTTTTCAAATGTTTTATTTTTGAACGTCAGTTCACATTTGTAGGTGGATCATCAGTGTTAGAGCTAAAATTAGCATGTTTAAAGTGATTTTCATGCTTCCAGGGGCCCAAAACACAAGATTTATGGAATGGTTAAAAGTGCATGAAAATGGCCAATTTACTCACTCTGAGTTCTCAAAAAGGGTTTCTTCACCCCGGGAAGTTAATTAAATACCATTTGGAGGCATTTAATGTTCCAGCAAAAACGGCTGATTTTCGACAAAAGAGATAACACCCCCCCATTACGTCATGCTTCAGAAATGTGGAAAATGGTCCGTTTTCAAATGTTTTATTTTTGAACGTCAGTTCACATTTGTAGGTGGATCATCAGTGTTAGAGCTAAAATTAGCATGTTTAAAGTGATTTTCATGCTTCCAGGGGCCTAAAACACAAGATTTATGGAATGGTTAAAAGTGCATGAAAATGGCCAATTTACTCACTCTAAGTTCTCAAAAAGGGTTTCTTCACCCCGGGAAGTTAATTAAATACCATTTGGAGGCATTTAATGTTCGAGCAAAAACGGCTGATTTTCGACAAAAGAGATAACACCCCCCATTACGTCATGCTTCAGAAATGTGGAAAATGGTCCGTTTTCAAATGTTTTAATTTTGAACGTCAGTTCACATTTGTATGTGGATCATCAGTGTTAGAGCTAAAATTAGCATGGTTAAAGTGATTTTCATGCTTCCAGGGGCCCAAAACACAAGATTTATGGAATGGTTAAAAGTGCATGAAAATGGCCAATTTACTCACTCTGAGTTCTCAAAAAGGGTTTCTTCACCCCGGGAAGTTAATTAAATACCATTTGGAGGCATTTAATGTTCGAGCAAAAAAGGCTGATTTTCGACAAAAGAGATAACACCCCCCCATTACGTCATGCTTCAGAAATGTGGAAAATGGTCCGTTTTCAAATGTTTTATTTTTGAACGTCAGTTCACATTTGTAGGTGGATCATCAGTGTTAGAGCTAAAATTAGCATGTTTAAAGTGATTTTCATGCTTCCAGGGGCTCAGGAAGTGAAATAAATACCATTTGGAGGCATTTAATGTTCGAGCAAAAACGGCTGATTTTCGACAAAAGAGATAACACCCCCCATTATGTCATGCTTCAGAAATGTGGAAAATGGTCCGTTTTCAAATGTTTTATTTTTGAACGTCAGTTCACATTTGTAGGTGGATCATCAGTGTTAGAGCTAAAATTAGCATGTTTAAAGTGATTTTCATGCTTCCAGGGGCTCGGGAAGTTAATTAAATACCATTTGGAGGCATTTAATGTTCGAGCAAAAACGGCTGATTTTCGACAAAAGAGATAACACCCTCCCATTACGTCATGCTTCAGAAATGTGGAAAATGGTCCGTTTTCAAATGTTTTATTTTTGAACGTCAGTTCACATTTGTAGGTGGATCATCAGTGTTAGAGCTAAAATTAGCATGTTTAAAGTGATTTTCATGCTTCCAGGGGCTCGGGAAGTGAAATAAATACCATTTGGAGGCATTTAATGTTCGAGCAAAAACGGCTGATTTTCGACAAAAGAGATAACATCCCCCCATTACGTCATGCTTCAGAAATGTGGAAAATGGTCCGTTTTCAAATGTTTTATTTTTGAACGTTAGTTCACATTTGTAGGTGGATCATCAGTGTTAGAGCTAAAATTAGCATGTTTAAAGTGATTTTCATGCTTCCAGGGGCCCAAAACACAAGATTTATGGAATGGTTAAAAGTGCATGAAAATGGCCAATTTACTCACTCTGAGTTCTCAAAAAGGGTTTCTTCACCCCGGGAAGTTAATTAAATACCATTTGGAGGCATTTAATGTTCGAGCAAAAACGGCTGATTTTCGACAAAAGAGATAACACCCCCCCATTACGTCATGCTTCAGAAATGTGGAAAATGGTTCGTTTTCAAATGTTTTATTTTTGAAAGTCAGTTCACATTTGTAGGTGGATCATCAGTGTTAGAGCTAAAATTAGCATGTTTAAAGTGATTTTCATGCTTCCAGGGGCTCGGGAAGTTAATTAAATACCATTTGGAGGCATTTAATGTTCGAGCAAAAACGGCTGATTTTCGACAAAAGAGATAACACCCCCCCATTACGTCATGCTTCAGAAATGTGGAAAATGGTCCGTTTTCAAATGTTTTATTTTTGAACGTCAATTCACATTTGTAGGTGGATCATCAGTGTTAGAGCTAAAATTAGCATGTTTAAAGTGATTTTCATGCTTCCAGGGGCTCGGGAAGTGAAATAAATACCATTTGGAGGCATTTAATGTTCGAGCAAAAACAGCTGATTTTCGACAAAAGAGATAACACCCCCCCATTACGTCATGCTTCAGAAATGTGGAAAATAGTCCGTTTTCAAATGTTTTATTTTTGAACGTCAGTTCACATTTGTAGGTGGATCATCAGTGTTAGAGCTAAAATTAGCATGTTTAAAGTGATTTTCATGCTTCCAGGGGCCCTAAACACAAGATTTATGGAATGGTTAAAAGTGCATGAAAATGGCCAATTTACTCACTCTGAGTTCTCAAAAAGGGTTTCTTCACCCCGGGAAGTTAATTAAATACCATTTGGAGGCATTTAATGTTCGAGCAAAAACGGCTGATTTTCGACAAAAGAGATAACACCCCCCATTACGTCATGCTTCAGAAATGTGGAAAATGGTCCAATTTCAAATGTTTTATTTTTGAACGTCAGTTCACATTTGTAGGTGGATCATCAGTGTTAGAGCTAAAATTAGCATGTTTAAAGTGATTTTCATGCTTCCAGGGGCCCTAAACACAAGATTTATGGAATGGTTAAAAGTGCATGAAAATGGCCAATTTACTCACTCTGAGTTCTCAAAAAGGGTTTCTTCACCCCGGGAAGTTAATTAAATACCATTTGGAGGCATTTAATGTTCGAGCAAAAACGGCTGATTTTCGACAAAAGAGATAACACCCCCCCATTACGTCATGCTTCAGAAATGTGGAAAATGGTCCGTTTTTAAATGTTTTATTTTTGAACGTCAGTTCACATTTGTAGGTGGATCATCAGTGTTAGAGCTAAAATTAGCATGTTTAAAGTGATTTTCATGCTTCCAGGGGCTCGGGAAGTTAATTAAATACCATTTGGAGGCATTTAATGTTCGAGCAAAAACGGCTGATTTTCGACAAAAGAGATAACACCCCCCCATTACGTCATGCTTCAGAAATGTGGAAAATGGTCCGTTTTCAAATGTTTCATTTTTGAACGTCAGTTCACATTTGTAGGTGGATCATCAGTGTTAGAGCTAAAATTAGCATGTTTAAAGTGATTTTCATGCTTCCAGGGGCTCGGGAAGTGAAATAAATACCATTTGGAGGCATTTAATGTTCGAGCACAAAAAGGCTGATTTTCGACAAAAGAGATAACACCCCCCCATTACGTCATGCTTCAGAAATGTGGAAAATGGTCCGTTTTCAAATGTTTTATTTTTGAACGTCAGTTCACATTTGTAGGTGGATCATCAGTGTTAGAGCTAAAATTAGCATGTTTAAAGTGATTTTCATGCTTCCAGGGGCCCTAAACACAAGATTTATGGAATGGTTAAAAGTGCATGAAAATGGCCAATTTACTCACTCTGAGTTCTCAAAAAGGGTTTCTTCACCCCGGGAAGTTAATTAAATACCATTTGGAGGCATTTAATGTTCGAGCAAAAACGGCTGATTTTCGACAAAAGAGATAACACCCCCCCATTACGTCATGCTTCAGAAATGTGGAAAATGGTCCGTTTTCAAATGTTTTATTTTTGAACGTCAGTTCACATTTGTAGGTGGATCATCAGTGTTAGAGCTAAAATTAGCATGTTTAAAGTGATTTTCATGCTTCCAGGGGCTCGGGAAGTTAATTAAATACCATTTGGAGGCATTTAATGTTCGAGCAAAAACGGCTGATTTTCGACAAAAGAGATAACACCCCCCCATTACGTCATGCTTCAGAAATGTGGAAAATGGTCCGTTTTCAAATGTTTTATTTTTGAACGTCAGTTCACATTTGTAGGTGGATCATCAGTGTTAGAGCTAAAATGTGCATGTTTAAAGTGATTTTCATGCTTCCAGGGGCTCGGGAAGTGAAATAAATACCATTTGGAGGCATTTAATGTTCGAGCAAAAACGGCTGATTTTCGACAAAAGAGATAACATCCCCCCATTACGTCATGCTTCAGAAATGTGGAAAATGGTCCGTTTTCAAATGTTTTATTTTTGAACGTCAGTTCACATTTGTAGGTGGATCATCAGTGTTAGAGCTAAAATTAGCATGTTTAAAGTGATTTTCATGCTTCCAGGGGCCCAAAACACAAGATTTATGGAATGGTTAAAAGTGCATGAAAATGGCCAATTTACTCACTCTGAGTTCTCAAAAAGGGTTTCTTCACCCCGGGAAGTTAATTAAATACCATTTGGAGGCATTTAATGTTCGAGCAAAAACGGCTGATTTTCGACAAAAGAGATAACACCCCCCCATTACGTCATGCTTCAGAAATGTGGAAAATGGTCCGTTTTCAAATGTTTTATTTTTGAACGTCAGTTCACATTTGTAGGTGGATCATCAGTGTTAGAGCTAAAATTAGCATGTTTAAAGTGATTTTCATGCTTCCAGGGGCTCGGGAAGTGAAATAAATACCATTTGGAGGCATTTAATGTTCGAGCACAAAAAGGCTGATTTTCGACAAAAGAGATAACACCCCCCCATTACGTCATGCTTCAGAAATGTGGAAAATGGTCCGTTTTCAAATGTTTTATTTTTGAACGTCAGTTCACATTTGTAGGTGGATCATCAGTGTTAGAGCTAAAATTAGCATGTTTAAAGTGATTTTCATGCTTCCAGGGGCTCGGGAAGTGAAATAAATACCATTTGGAGGCATTTAATGTTCGAGCACAAAAAGGCTGATTTTCGACAAAAGAGATAACACCCCCCCATTACGTCATGCTTCAGAAATGTGGAAAATGGTCCGTTTTCAAATGTTTTATTTTTGAACGTCAGTTCACATTTGTAGGTGGATCATCAGTGTTAGAGCTAAAATTAGCATGTTTAAAGTGATTTTCATGCTTCCAGGGGCCCAAAACACAAGATTTATGGAATGGTTAAAAGTGCATGAAAATGGCCAATTTACTCACTCTGAGTTCTCAAAAAGGGTTTCTTCACCCCGGGAAGTTAATTAAATACCATTTGGAGGCATTTAATGTTCGAGCAAAAACGGCTGATTTTCGACAAAAGAGATAACACCCCCCCATTACGTCATGCTTCAGAAATGTGGAAAATGGTCCGTTTTCAAATGTTTTATTTTTGAACGTCAGTTCACATTTGTAGGTGGATCATCAGTGTTAGAGCTAAAATTAGCATGTTTAAAGTGATTTTCATGCTTCCAGGGGCTCGGGAAGTTAATTAAATACCATTTGGAGGCATTTAATGTTCGAGCAAAAACGGCTGATTTTCGACAAAAGAGATAACACCCCCCATTACGTCATGCTTCAGAAATGTGGAAAATGGTCCGTTTTCAAATGTTTTATTTTTGAACGTCAGTTCACATTTGTAGGTGGATCATCAGTGTTAGAGCTAAAATTAGCATGTTTAAAGTGATTTTCATGCTTCCAGGGGCCCAAAACACAAGATTTATGGAATGGTTAAAAGTGCATGAAAATGGCCAATTTACTCACTCTGAGTTCTCAAAAAGGGTTTCTTCACCCCGGGAAGTTAATTAAATACCATTTGGAGGCATTTAATGTTCCAGCAAAAACGGCTGATTTTCGACAAAAGAGATAACACCCCCCCATTACGTCATGCTTCAGAAATGTGGAAAATGGTCCGTTTTCAAATGTTTTATTTTTGAACGTCAGTTCACATTTGTAGGTGGATCATCAGTGTTAGAGCTAAAATTAGCATGTTTAAAGTGATTTTCATGCTTCCAGGGGCCTAAAACACAAGATTTATGGAATGGTTAAAAGTGCATGAAAATGGCCAATTTACTCACTCTAAGTTCTCAAAAAGGGTTTCTTCACCCCGGGAAGTTAATTAAATACCATTTGGAGGCATTTAATGTTCGAGCAAAAACGGCTGATTTTCGACAAAAGAGATAACACCCCCCATTACGTCATGCTTCAGAAATGTGGAAAATGGTCCGTTTTCAAATGTTTTAATTTTGAACGTCAGTTCACATTTGTATGTGGATCATCAGTGTTAGAGCTAAAATTAGCATGTTTAAAGTGATTTTCATGCTTCCAGGGGCCCAAAACACAAGATTTATGGAATGGTTAAAAGTGCATGAAAATGGCCAATTTACTCACTCTGAGTTCTCAAAAAGGGTTTCTTCACCCCGGGAAGTTAATTAAATACCATTTGGAGGCATTTAATGTTCGAGCAAAAAAGGCTGATTTTCGACAAAAGAGATAACACCCCCCCATTACGTCATGCTTCAGAAATGTGGAAAATGGTCCGTTTTCAAATGTTTTATTTTTGAACGTCAGTTCACATTTGTAGGTGGATCATCAGTGTTAGAGCTAAAATTAGCATGTTTAAAGTGATTTTCATGCTTCCAGGGGCTCGGGAAGTGAAATAAATACCATTTGGAGGCATTTAATGTTCGAGCAAAAACGGCTGATTTTCGACAAAAGAGATAACACCCCCCATTATGTCATGCTTCAGAAATGTGGAAAATGGTCCGTTTTCAAATGTTTTATTTTTGAACGTCAGTTCACATTTGTAGGTGGATCATCAGTGTTAGAGCTAAAATTAGCATGTTTAAAGTGATTTTCATGCTTCCAGGGGCTCGGGAAGTTAATTAAATACCATTTGGAGGCATTTAATGTTCGAGCAAAAACGGCTGATTTTCGACAAAAGAGATAACACCCTCCCATTACGTCATGCTTCAGAAATGTGGAAAATGGTCCGTTTTCAAATGTTTTATTTTTGAACGTCAGTTCACATTTGTAGGTGGATCATCAGTGTTAGAGCTAAAATTAGCATGTTTAAAGTGATTTTCATGCTTCCAGGGGCTCGGGAAGTGAAATAAATACCATTTGGAGGCATTTAATGTTCGAGCAAAAACGGCTGATTTTCGACAAAAGAGATAACACCCCCCCATTACGTCATGCTTCAGAAATGTGGAAAATGGTCCGTTTTCAAATGTTTTATTTTTGAACGTCAGTTCACATTTGTAGGTGGATCATCAGTGTTAGAGCTAAAATTAGCATGTTTAAAGTGATTTTCATGCTTCCAGGGGCTCGGGAAGTGAAATAAATACCATTTGGAGGCATTTAATGTTCGAGCAAAAACGGCTGATTTTCGACAAAAGAGATAACACCCCCCCATTACGTCATGCTTCAGAAATGTGGAAAATGGTCCGTTTTCAAATGTTTTATTTTTGAACGTCAGTTCACATTTGTAGGTGGATCATCAGTGTTAGAGCTAAAATGTGCATGTTTAAAGTGATTTTCATGCTTCCAGGGGCTCGGGAAGTTAATTAAATACCATTTGGAGGCATTTAATGTTCGAGCAAAAACGGCTGATTTTCGACAAAAGAGATAACATCCCCCCATTACGTCATGCTTCAGAAATGTGGAAAATGGTCCGTTTTCAAATGTTTTATTTTTGAACGTTAGTTCACATTTGTAGGTGGATCATCAGTGTTAGAGCTAAAATTAGCATGTTTAAAGTGATTTTCATGCTTCCAGGGGCCCAAAACACAAGATTTATGGAATGGTTAAAAGTGCATGAAAATGGCCAATTTACTCACTCTGAGTTCTCAAAAAGGGTTTCTTCACCCCGGGAAGTTAATTAAATACCATTTGGAGGCATTTAATGTTCGAGCAAAAACGGCTGATTTTCGACAAAAGAGATAACACCCCCCCATTACGTCATGCTTCAGAAATGTGGAAAATGGTCCGTTTTCAAATGTTTTATTTTTGAACGTCAGTTCACATTTGTAGGTGGATCATCAGTGTTAGAGCTAAAATTAGCATGTTTAAAGTGATTTTCATGCTTCCAGGGGCTCGGGAAGTGAAATAAATACCATTTGGAGGCATTTAATGTTCGAGCAAAAACGGCTGATTTTCGACAAAAGAGATAACACCCCCCCATTACGTCATGCTTCAGAAATGTGGAAAATGGTCCGTTTTCAAATGTTTTATTTTTGAACGTCAGTTCACATTTGTAGGTGGATCATCAGTGTTAGAGCTAAAATTAGCATGTTTAAAGTGATTTTCATGCTTCCAGGGGCTCGGGAAGTTAATTAAATACCATTTGGAGGCATTTAATGTTCGAGCAAAAACGGCTGATTTTCGACATAAGAGATAACACCCCCCCATTACGTCATGCTTCAGAAATGTGGAAAATGGTCCGTTTTCAAATGTTTTATTTTTGAACGTCAGTTCACATTTGTAGGTGGATCATCAGTGTTAGAGCTAAAATTAGCATGTTTAAAGTGATTTTCATGCTTCCAGGGGCTCGGGAAGTGAAATAAATACCATTTGGAGGCATTTAATGTTCGAGCAAAAACGGCTGATTTTCGACAAAAGAGCTAACACCCCCCCATTACGTCATGCTTCAGAAAAGTGGAAAATGGTCCGTTTTCAAATGTTTTATTTTTGAATCTCAGTTCACATTTGTAGGTGGATCATCAGTGTTAGAGCTAAAATGTGCATGTTTAAAGTGATTTTCATGCTTCCAGGGGCTCGGGAAGTTAATTAAATACCATTTGGAGGCATTTAATGTTCGAGCAAAAACGGCTGATTTTCGACAAAAGAGATAACATCCCCCCATTACGTCATGCTTCAGAAATGTGGAAAATGGTCCGTTTTCAAATGTTTTATTTTTGAACGTCAGTTCACATTTGTAGGTGGATCATCAGTGTTAGAGCTAAAATTAGCATGTTTAAAGTGATTTTCATGCTTCCAGGGGCCCAAAACACAAGATTTATGGAATGGTTAAAAGTGCATGAAAATGGCCAATTTACTCACTCTGAGTTCTCAAAAAGGGTTTCTTCACCCCGGGAAGTTAATTAAATACCATTTGGAGGCATTTAATGTTCGAGCAAAAACGGCTGATTTTCGACAAAAGAGATAACACCCCCCCATTACGTCATGCTTCAGAAATGTGGAAAATGGTCCGTTTTCAAATGTTTTATTTTTGAACGTCAGTTCACATTTGTAGGTGGATCATCAGTGTTAGAGCTAAAATTAGCATGTTTAAAGTGATTTTCATGCTTCCAGGGGCTCGGGAAGTGAAATAAATACCATTTGGAGGCATTTAATGTTCGAGCAAAAACGGCTGATTTTCGACAAAAGAGATAACACCCCCCCATTACGTCATGCTTCAGAAATGTGGAAAATGGTCCGTTTTCAAATGTTTTATTTTTGAACGTCAGTTCACATTTGTAGGTGGATCATCAGTGTTAGAGCTAAAATTAGCATGTTTAAAGTGATTTTCATGCTTCCAGGGGCTCGGGAAGTTAATTAAATACCATTTGGAGGCATTTAATGTTCGAGCAAAAACGGCTGATTTTCGACATAAGAGATAACACCCCCCCATTACGTCATGCTTCAGAAATGTGGAAAATGGTCCGTTTTCAAATGTTTTATTTTTGAACGTCAGTTCACATTTGTAGGTGGATCATCAGTGTTAGAGCTAAAATTAGCATGTTTAAAGTGATTTTCATGCTTCCAGGGGCTCGGGAAGTTAATTAAATACCATTTGGAGGCATTTAATGTTCGAGCAAAAACGGCTGATTTTCGACAAAAGAGATAACACCCCCCCATTACGTCATGCTTCAGAAATGTGGAAAATGGTCCGTTTTCAAATGTTTTATTTTTGAACGTCAGTTCACATTTGTAGGTGGATCATCAGTGTTAGAGCTAAAATTAGCATGTTTAAAGTGATTTTCATGCTTCCAGGGGCTCGGGAAGTTAATTAAATACCATTTGGAGGCATTTAATGTTCGAGCAAAAACGGCTGATTTTCGACAAAAGAGATAACACCCCCCATTACGTCATGCTTCAGAAATGTGGAAAATGGTCCGTTTTCAAATGTTTTATTTTTGAACGTCAGTTCACATTTGTAGGTGGATCATCAGTGTTAGAGCTAAAATTAGCATGTTTAAAGTGATTTTCATGCTTCCAGGGGCTCGGGAAGTTAATTAAATACCATTTGGAGGCATTTAATGTTCGAGCAAAAACGGCTGATTTTCGACAAAAGAGATAACACCCCCCCATTACGTCATGCTTCAGAAATGTGGAAAATGGTCCGTTTTCAAATGTTTTATTTTTGAACGTCAGTTCACATTTGTAGGTGGATCATCAGTGTTAGAGCTAAAATTAGCATGTTTAAAGTGATTTTCATGCTTCCAGGGGCCCTAAACACAAGATTTATGGAATGGTTAAAAGTGCATGAAAATGGCCAATTTACTCACTCTGAGTTCTCAAAAAGGGTTTCTTCACCCGGGAAGTTAATTAAATACCATTTGGAGGCATTTAATGTTCGAGCAAAAACGGCTGATTTTCGACAAAAGAGATAACACCCCCCCATTACGTCATGCTTCAGAAATGTGGAAAATGGTTCGTTTTCAAATGTTTTATTTTTGAAAGTCAGTTCACATTTGTAGGTGGATCATCAGTGTTAGAGCTAAAATTAGCATGTTTAAAGTGATTTTCATGCTTCCAGGGGCTCGGGAAGTTAATTAAATACCATTTGGAGGCATTTAATGTTCGAGCAAAAACGGCTGATTTTCGACAAAAGAGATAACACCCCCCCATTACGTCATGCTTCAGAAATGTGGAAAATGGTCCGTTTTCAAATGTTTTATTTTTGAACGTCAGTTCACATTTGTAGGTGGATCATCAGTGTTAGAGCTAAAATTAGCATGTTTAAAGTGATTTTCATGCTTCCAGGGGCTCGGGAAGTGAAATAAATACCATTTGGAGGCATTTAATGTTCGAGCAAAAACAGCTGATTTTCGACAAAAGAGATAACACCCCCCCATTACGTCATGCTTCAGAAATGTGGAAAATGGTCCGTTTTCAAATGTTTTATTTTTGAACGTTAGTTCACATTTGTAGGTGGATCATCAGTGTTAGAGCTAAAATTAGCATGTTTAAAGTGATTTTCATGCTTCCAGGGGCCCAAAACACAAGATTTATGGAATGGTTAAAAGTGCATGAAAATGGCCAATTTACTCACTCTGAGTTCTCAAAAAGGGTTTCTTCACCCCGGGAAGTTAATTAAATACCATTTGGAGGCATTTAATGTTCGAGCAAAAACGGCTGATTTTCGACAAAAGAGATAACACCCCCCCATTACGTCATGCTTCAGAAATGTGGAAAATGGTCCGTTTTCAAATGTTTTATTTTTGAACGTCAGTTCACATTTGTAGGTGGATCATCAGTGTTAGAGCTAAAATTAGCATGTTTAAAGTGATTTTCATGCTTCCAGGGGCTCGGGAAGTGAAATAAATACCATTTGGAGGCATTTAATGTTCGAGCAAAAACGGCTGATTTTCGACAAAAGAGATAACACCCCCCCATTACGTCATGCTTCAGAAATGTGGAAAATGGTCCGTTTTCAAATGTTTTATTTTTGAACGTCAGTTCACATTTGTAGGTGGATCATCAGTGTTAGAGCTAAAATTAGCATGTTTAAAGTGATTTTCATGCTTCCAGGGGCTCGGGAAGTTAATTAAATACCATTTGGAGGCATTTAATGTTCGAGCAAAAACGGCTGATTTTCGACATAAGAGATAACACCCCCCCATTACGTCATGCTTCAGAAATGTGGAAAATGGTCCGTTTTCAAATGTTTTATTTTTGAACGTCAGTTCACATTTGTAGGTGGATCATCAGTGTTAGAGCTAAAATTAGCATGTTTAAAGTGATTTTCATGCTTCCAGGGGCTCGGGAAGTGAAATAAATACCATTTGGAGGCATTTAATGTTCGAGCAAAAACGGCTGATTTTCGACAAAAGAGCTAACACCCCCCCATTACGTCATGCTTCAGAAAAGTGGAAAATGGTCCGTTTTCAAATGTTTTATTTTTGAATGTCAGTTCACATTTGTAGGTGGATCATCAGTGTTAGAGCTAAAATGTGCATGTTTAAAGTGATTTTCATGCTTCCAGGGGCTCGGGAAGTTAATTAAATACCATTTGGAGGCATTTAATGTTCGAGCAAAAACGGCTGATTTTCGACAAAAGAGATAACATCCCCCCATTACGTCATGCTTCAGAAATGTGGAAAATGGTCCGTTTTCAAATGTTTTATTTTTGAACGTCAGTTCACATTTGTAGGTGGATCATCAGTGTTAGAGCTAAAATTAGCATGTTTAAAGTGATTTTCATGCTTCCAGGGGCCCAAAACACAAGATTTATGGAATGGTTAAAAGTGCATGAAAATGGCCAATTTACTCACTCTGAGTTCTCAAAAAGGGTTTCTTCACCCCGGGAAGTTAATTAAATACCATTTGGAGGCATTTAATGTTCGAGCAAAAACGGCTGATTTTCGACAAAAGAGATAACACCCCCCATTACGTCATGCTTCAGAAATGTGGAAAATGGTCCGTTTTCAAATGTTTTATTTTTGAACGTCAGTTCACATTTGTAGGTGGATCATCAGTGTTAGAGCTAAAATTAGCATGTTTAAAGTGATTTTCATGCTTCCAGGGGCTCGGGAAGTTAATTAAATACCATTTGGAGGCATTTAATGTTCGAGCAAAAACGGCTGATTTTCGACAAAAGAGATAACACCCCCCCATTACGTCATGCTTCAGAAATGTGGAAAATGGTCCGTTTTCAAATGTTTTATTTTTGAACGTCAGTTCACATTTGTAGGTGGATCATCAGTGTTAGAGCTAAAATTAGCATGTTTAAAGTGATTTTCATGCTTCCAGGGGCCCTAAACACAAGATTTATGGAATGGTTAAAAGTGCATGAAAATGGCCAATTTACTCACTCTGAGTTCTCAAAAAGGGTTTCTTCACCCGGGAAGTTAATTAAATACCATTTGGAGGCATTTAATGTTCGAGCAAAAACGGCTGATTTTCGACAAAAGAGATAACACCCCCCCATTACGTCATGCTTCAGAAATGTGGAAAATGGTTCGTTTTCAAATGTTTTATTTTTGAAAGTCAGTTCACATTTGTAGGTGGATCATCAGTGTTAGAGCTAAAATTAGCATGTTTAAAGTGATTTTCATGCTTCCAGGGGCTCGGGAAGTTAATTAAATACCATTTGGAGGCATTTAATGTTCGAGCAAAAACGGCTGATTTTCGACAAAAGAGATAACACCCCCCCATTACGTCATGCTTCAGAAATGTGGAAAATGGTCCGTTTTCAAATGTTTTATTTTTGAACGTCAGTTCACATTTGTAGGTGGATCATCAGTGTTAGAGCTAAAATTAGCATGTTTAAAGTGATTTTCATGCTTCCAGGGGCTCGGGAAGTGAAATAAATACCATTTGGAGGCATTTAATGTTCGAGCAAAAACAGCTGATTTTCGACAAAAGAGATAACACCCCCCCATTACGTCATGCTTCAGAAATGTGGAAAATAGTCCGTTTTCAAATGTTTTATTTTTGAACGTCAGTTCACATTTGTAGGTGGATCATCAGTGTTAGAGCTAAAATTAGCATGTTTAAAGTGATTTTCATGCTTCCAGGGGCCCTAAACACAAGATTTATGGAATGGTTAAAAGTGCATGAAAATGGCCAATTTACTCACTCTGAGTTCTCAAAAAGGGTTTCTTCACCCCGGGAAGTTAATTAAATACCATTTGGAGGCATTTAATGTTCGAGCAAAAACGGCTGATTTTCGACAAAAGAGATAACACCCCCCATTACGTCATGCTTCAGAAATGTGGAAAATGGTCCAATTTCAAATGTTTTATTTTTGAACGTCAGTTCACATTTGTAGGTGGATCATCAGTGTTAGAGCTAAAATTAGCATGTTTAAAGTGATTTTCATGCTTCCAGGGGCCCTAAACACAAGATTTATGGAATGGTTAAAAGTGCATGAAAATGGCCAATTTACTCACTCTGAGTTCTCAAAAAGGGTTTCTTCACCCCGGGAAGTTAATTAAATACCATTTGGAGGCATTTAATGTTCGAGCAAAAACGGCTGATTTTCGACAAAAGAGATAACACCCCCCCATTACGTCATGCTTCAGAAATGTGGAAAATGGTCCGTTTTTAAATGTTTTATTTTTGAACGTCAGTTCACATTTGTAGGTGGATCATCAGTGTTAGAGCTAAAATTAGCATGTTTAAAGTGATTTTCATGCTTCCAGGGGCTCGGGAAGTTAATTAAATACCATTTGGAGGCATTTAATGTTCGAGCAAAAACGGCTGATTTTCGACAAAAGAGATAACACCCCCCCATTACGTCATGCTTCAGAAATGTGGAAAATGGTCCGTTTTCAAATGTTTCATTTTTGAACGTCAGTTCACATTTGTAGGTGGATCATCAGTGTTAGAGCTAAAATTAGCATGTTTAAAGTGATTTTCATGCTTCCAGGGGCTCGGGAAGTGAAATAAATACCATTTGGAGGCATTTAATGTTCGAGCACAAAAAGGCTGATTTTCGACAAAAGAGATAACACCCCCCCATTACGTCATGCTTCAGAAATGTGGAAAATGGTCCGTTTTCAAATGTTTTATTTTTGAACGTCAGTTCACATTTGTAGGTGGATCATCAGTGTTAGAGCTAAAATTAGCATGTTTAAAGTGATTTTCATGCTTCCAGGGGCCCTAAACACAAGATTTATGGAATGGTTAAAAGTGCATGAAAATGGCCAATTTACTCACTCTGAGTTCTCAAAAAGGGTTTCTTCACCCCGGGAAGTTAATTAAATACCATTTGGAGGCATTTAATGTTCGAGCAAAAACGGCTGATTTTCGACAAAAGAGATAACACCCCCCCATTACGTCATGCTTCAGAAATGTGGAAAATGGTCCGTTTTCAAATGTTTTATTTTTGAACGTCAGTTCACATTTGTAGGTGGATCATCAGTGTTAGAGCTAAAATTAGCATGTTTAAAGTGATTTTCATGCTTCCAGGGGCTCGGGAAGTTAATTAAATACCATTTGGAGGCATTTAATGTTCGAGCAAAAACGGCTGATTTTCGACAAAAGAGATAACACCCCCCCATTACGTCATGCTTCAGAAATGTGGAAAATGGTCCGTTTTCAAATGTTTTATTTTTGAACGTCAGTTCACATTTGTAGGTGGATCATCAGTGTTAGAGCTAAAATGTGCATGTTTAAAGTGATTTTCATGCTTCCAGGGGCTCGGGAAGTGAAATAAATACCATTTGGAGGCATTTAATGTTCGAGCAAAAACGGCTGATTTTCGACAAAAGAGATAACATCCCCCCATTACGTCATGCTTCAGAAATGTGGAAAATGGTCCGTTTTCAAATGTTTTATTTTTGAACGTCAGTTCACATTTGTAGGTGGATCATCAGTGTTAGAGCTAAAATTAGCATGTTTAAAGTGATTTTCATGCTTCCAGGGGCCCAAAACACAAGATTTATGGAATGGTTAAAAGTGCATGAAAATGGCCAATTTACTCACTCTGAGTTCTCAAAAAGGGTTTCTTCACCCCGGGAAGTTAATTAAATACCATTTGGAGGCATTTAATGTTCGAGCAAAAACGGCTGATTTTCGACAAAAGAGATAACACCCCCCCATTACGTCATGCTTCAGAAATGTGGAAAATGGTCCGTTTTCAAATGTTTTATTTTTGAACGTCAGTTCACATTTGTAGGTGGATCATCAGTGTTAGAGCTAAAATTAGCATGTTTAAAGTGATTTTCATGCTTCCAGGGGCTCGGGAAGTGAAATAAATACCATTTGGAGGCATTTAATGTTCGAGCACAAAAAGGCTGATTTTCGACAAAAGAGATAACACCCCCCCATTACGTCATGCTTCAGAAATGTGGAAAATGGTCCGTTTTCAAATGTTTTATTTTTGAACGTCAGTTCACATTTGTAGGTGGATCATCAGTGTTAGAGCTAAAATTAGCATGTTTAAAGTGATTTTCATGCTTCCAGGGGCTCGGGAAGTGAAATAAATACCATTTGGAGGCATTTAATGTTCGAGCACAAAAAGGCTGATTTTCGACAAAAGAGATAACACCCCCCCATTACGTCATGCTTCAGAAATGTGGAAAATGGTCCGTTTTCAAATGTTTTATTTTTGAACGTCAGTTCACATTTGTAGGTGGATCATCAGTGTTAGAGCTAAAATTAGCATGTTTAAAGTGATTTTCATGCTTCCAGGGGCCCAAAACACAAGATTTATGGAATGGTTAAAAGTGCATGAAAATGGCCAATTTACTCACTCTGAGTTCTCAAAAAGGGTTTCTTCACCCCGGGAAGTTAATTAAATACCATTTGGAGGCATTTAATGTTCGAGCAAAAACGGCTGATTTTCGACAAAAGAGATAACACCCCCCCATTACGTCATGCTTCAGAAATGTGGAAAATGGTCCGTTTTCAAATGTTTTATTTTTGAACGTCAGTTCACATTTGTAGGTGGATCATCAGTGTTAGAGCTAAAATTAGCATGTTTAAAGTGATTTTCATGCTTCCAGGGGCTCGGGAAGTTAATTAAATACCATTTGGAGGCATTTAATGTTCGAGCAAAAACGGCTGATTTTCGACAAAAGAGATAACACCCCCCATTACGTCATGCTTCAGAAATGTGGAAAATGGTCCGTTTTCAAATGTTTTATTTTTGAACGTCAGTTCACATTTGTAGGTGGATCATCAGTGTTAGAGCTAAAATTAGCATGTTTAAAGTGATTTTCATGCTTCCAGGGGCCCAAAACACAAGATTTATGGAATGGTTAAAAGTGCATGAAAATGGCCAATTTACTCACTCTGAGTTCTCAAAAAGGGTTTCTTCACCCCGGGAAGTTAATTAAATACCATTTGGAGGCATTTAATGTTCCAGCAAAAACGGCTGATTTTCGACAAAAGAGATAACACCCCCCATTACGTCATGCTTCAGAAATGTGGAAAATGGTCCGTTTTCAAATGTTTTATTTTTGAACGTCAGTTCACATTTGTAGGTGGATCATCAGTGTTAGAGCTAAAATTAGCATGTTTAAAGTGATTTTCATGCTTCCAGGGGCCTAAAACACAAGATTTATGGAATGGTTAAAAGTGCATGAAAATGGCCAATTTACTCACTCTAAGTTCTCAAAAAGGGTTTCTTCACCCCGGGAAGTTAATTAAATACCATTTGGAGGCATTTAATGTTCGAGCAAAAACGGCTGATTTTCGACAAAAGAGATAACACCCCCCATTACGTCATGCTTCAGAAATGTGGAAAATGGTCCGTTTTCAAATGTTTTAATTTTGAACGTCAGTTCACATTTGTATGTGGATCATCAGTGTTAGAGCTAAAATTAGCATGTTTAAAGTGATTTTCATGCTTCCAGGGGCCCAAAACACAAGATTTATGGAATGGTTAAAAGTGCATGAAAATGGCCAATTTACTCACTCTGAGTTCTCAAAAAGGGTTTCTTCACCCCGGGAAGTTAAATAAATACCATTTGGAGGCATTTAATGTTCGAGCAAAAACGGCTGATTTTCGACAAAAGAGATAACACCCCCCCATTACGTCATGCTTCAGAAATGTGGAAAATGGTCCGTTTTCAAATGTTTTATTTTTGAACGTCAGTTCACATTTGTAGGTGGATCATCAGTGTTAGAGCTAAAATTAGCATGTTTAAAGTGATTTTCATGCTTCCAGGGGCTCGGGAAGTTAATTAAATACCATTTGGAGGCATTTAATGTTCGAGCAAAAACGGCTGATTTTCGACAAAAGAGATAACACCCCCCCATTACGTCATGCTTCAGAAATGTGGAAAATGGTCCGTTTTCAAATGTTTTATTTTTGAACGTCAGTTCACATTTGTAGGTGGATCATCAGTGTTAGAGCTAAAATTAGCATGTTTAAAGTGATTTTCATGCTTCCAGGGGCCCAAAACACAAGATTTATGGAATGGTTAAAAGTGCATGAAAATGTCCAATTTACTCACTCTGAGTTCTCAAAAAGGGTTTCTTCACCCCGGGAAGTTAATTAAATACCATTTGGAGGCATTTAATGTTCGAGCAAAAACGGCTGATTTTCGACAAAAGAGATAACACCCCCCCATTACGTCATGCTTCAGAAATGTGGAAAATGGTCCGTTTTCAAATGTTTTATTTTTGAACGTCAGTTCACATTTGTAGGTGGATCATCAGTGTTAGAGCTAAAATTAGCATGTTTAAAGTGATTTTCATGCTTCCAGGGGCTCGGGAAGTGAAATAAATACCATTTGGAGGCATTTAATGTTCGAGCAAAAACGGCTGATTTTCGACAAAAGAGATAACACCCCCCCATTACGTCATGCTTCAGAAATGTGGAAAATGGTCCGTTTTCAAATGTTTTATTTTTGAACGTCAGTTCACATTTGTAGGTGGATCATCAGTGTTAGAGCTAAAATTAGCATGTTTAAAGTGATTTTCATGCTTCCAGGGGCCCAAAACACAAGATTTATGGAATGGTTAAAAGTGCATGAAAATGGCCAATTTACTCACTCTGAGTTCTCAAAAAGGGTTTCTTCACCCCGGGAAGTTAATTAAATACCATTTGGAGGCATTTAATGTTCGAGCAAAAACGGCTGATTTTCGACAAAAGAGATAACACCCCCCATTACGTCATGCTTTAGAAATGTGGAAAATGGTCCGTTTTCAAATGTTTTATTTTTGAAAGTCAGTTCACATTTGTAGGTGGATCATCAGTGTTAGAGCTAAAATTAGCATGTTTAAAGTGATTTTCATGCTTCCAGGGGCCCAAAACACAAGATTTATGGAATGGTTAAAAGTGCATGAAAATGGCCAATTTACTCACTCTGAGTTCTCAAAAAGGGTTTCTTCACCCCGGGAAGTTAATTAAATACCATTTGGAGGCATTTAATGTTTGAGCAAAAACGGCTGATTTTCGACAAAAGAGACAACACCCCCCCATTACGTCATGCTTCAGAAATGTGGAAAATGGTCCGTTTTCAAATGTTTTATTTTTGAACGTCAGTTCACATTTGTAGGTGGATCATCAGTGTTAGAGCTAAAATTAGCATGTTTAAAGTGATTTTCATGCTTCCAGGGGCTCGGGAAGTGAAATAAATACCATTTGGAGGCATTTAATGTTCGAGGTAAAACGGCTGATTTTCGACAAAAGAGATAACACCCCCCCATTACGTCATGCTTCAGAAATGTGGAAAATGGTCCGTTTTCAAATGTTTTATTTTTGAACGTCAGTTCACATTTGTAGGTGGATCATCAGTGTTAGAGCTAAAATTAGCATGTTTAAAGTGATTTTCATTCTTCCAGGGGCCCAAAAACACAAGATTTATGGAATGGTTAAAAGTGCATGAAAATGGCCAATTTACTCACTCTGAGTTCTCAAAAAGGGTTTCTTCACCCCGGGAAGTTAATTAAATACCATTTAGAGGCATTTAATGTTCGAGCAAAAATGGCTGATTTTCGACAAAAGAGATAACACCCCCCCATTACGTCATGCTTCAGAAATGTGGAAAATGGTCCGTTTTCAAATGTTTTATTTTTGAACGTCAGTTCACATTTGTAGGTGGATCATCAGTGTTAGAGCTAAAATTAGCATGTTTAAAGTGATTTTCATGCTTCCAGGGGCTCGGGAAGTGAAATAAATACCATTTGGAGGCATTTAATGTTCGAGCAAAAACGGCTGATTTTCGACAAAAGAGATAACACCCCCCCATTACGTCATGCTTCAGAAATGTGGAAAATGGTCCGTTTTCAAATGTTTTATTTTTGAACGTCAGTTCACATTTGTAGGTGGATCATCAGTGTTAGAGCTAAAATTAGCATGTTTAAAGTGATTTTCATGCTTCCAGGGGCTCGGGAAGTTAATTAAATACCATTTGGAGGCATTTAATGTTCGAGCAAAAACGGCTGATTTTCGACAAAAGAGATAACACCCCCCCATTACGTCATGCTTCAGAAATGTGGAAAATGGTCCGTTTTCAAATGTTTTATTTTTGAACGTCAGTTCACATTTGTAGGTGGATCATCAGTGTTAGAGCTAAAATTAGCATGGTTAAAGTGATTTTCATGCTTCCAGGGGCCCAAAACACAAGATTTATGGAATGGTTAAAAGTGCATGAAAATGGCCAATTTACTCACTCTGAGTTCTCAAAAAGGGTTTCTTCACCCCGGGAAGTTAATTAAATACCATTTGGAGGCATTTAATGTTCGAGCAAAAACGGCTGATTTTCGACAAAAGAGATAACACCCCCCCATTACGTCATGCTTCAGAAATGTGGAAAATGGTCCGTTTTCAAATGTTTTATTTTTGAACGTCAGTTCACATTTGTAGGTGGATCATCAGTGTTAGAGCTAAAATTAGCATGTTTAAAGTTATTTTCATGCTTCCAGGGGCCCAAAACACAAGATTTATGGAATGGTTAAAAGTGCATGAAAATGGCCAATTTACTCACTCTGAGTTCTCAAAAAGGGTTTCTTCACCCCGGGAAGTTAATTAAATACCATTTGGAGGCATTTAATGTTCGAGCAAAAACGGCTGATTTTCGACAAAAGAGATAACACCCCCCCATTACGTCATGCTTCAGAAATGTGGAAAATGGTCCGTTTTCAAATGTTTTATTTTTGAACGTCAGTTCACATTTGTAGGTGGATCATCAGTGTTAGAGCTAAAATTAGCATGTTTAAAGTGATTTTCATGCTTCCAGGGGCTCGGGAAGTGAAATAAATACCATTTGGAGGCATTTAATGTTCGAGCAAAAACGGCTGATTTTCGACAAAAGAGATAACACCCCCCCATTACGTCATGCTTCAGAAATGTGGAAAATGGTCCGTTTTCAAATGTTTTATTTTTGAACGTCAGTTCACATTTGTAGGTGGATCATCAGTGTTAGAGCTAAAATTAGCATGTTTAAAGTGATTTTCATGCTTCCAGGGGCTCGGGAAGTGAAATAAATACCATTTGGAGGCATTTAATGTTCGAGCAAAAACGGCTGATTTTCGACAAAAGAGATAACACCCCCCCATTACGTCATGCTTCAGAAATGTGGAAAATGGTCCGTTTTCAAATGTTTTATTTTTGAACGTCAGTTCACATTTGTAGGTGGATCATCAGTGTTAGAGCTAAAATTAGCATGTTTAAAGTTATTTTCATGCTTCCAGGGGCCCAAAACACAAGATTTATGGAATGGTTAAAAGTGCATGAAAATGGCCAATTTACTCACTCTGAGTTCTCAAAAAGGGTTTCTTCACCCCGGGAAGTTAATTAAATACCATTTGGAGGCATTTAATGTTCGAGCAAAAACGGCTGATTTTCGACAAAAGAGATAACACCCCCCCATTACGTCATGCTTCAGAAATGTGGAAAATGGTCCGTTTTCAAATGTTTTATTTTTGAACGTCAGTTCACATTTGTAGGTGGATCATCAGTGTTAGAGCTAAAATTAGCATGTTTAAAGTGATTTTCATGCTTCCAGGGGCTCGGGAAGTGAAATAAATACCATTTGGAGGCATTTAATGTTCGAGCAAAAACGGCTGATTTTCGACAAAAGAGATAACACCCCCCCATTACGTCATGCTTCAGAAATGTGGAAAATGGTCCGTTTTCAAATGTTTTATTTTTGAACGTCAGTTCACATTTGTAGGTGGATCATCAGTGTTAGAGCTAAAATTAGCATGTTTAAAGTTATTTTCATGCTTCCAGGGGCCCAAAACACAAGATTTATGGAATGGTTAAAAGTGCATGAAAATGGCCAATTTACTCACTCTGAGTTCTCAAAAAGGGTTTCTTCACCCCGGGAAGTTAATTAAATACCATTTGGAGGCATTTAATGTTCGAGCAAAAACGGCTGATTTTCGACAAAAGAGATAACACCCCCCCATTACGTCATGCTTCAGAAATGTGGAAAATGGTCCGTTTTCAAATGTTTTATTTTTGAACGTCAGTTCACATTTGTAGGTGGATCATCAGTGTTAGAGCTAAAATTAGCATGTTTAAAGTGATTTTCATGCTTCCAGGGGCTCGGGAAGTGAAATAAATACCATTTGGAGGCATTTAATGTTCGAGCAAAAACGGCTGATTTTCGACAAAAGAGATAACACCCCCCCATTACGTCATGCTTCAGAAATGTGGAAAATGGTCCGTTTTCAAATGTTTTATTTTTGAACGTCAGTTCACATTTGTAGGTGGATCATCAGTGTTAGAGCTAAAATTAGCATGTTTAAAGTGATTTTCATGCTTCCAGGGGCTCGGGAAGTTAATTAAATACCATTTGGAGGCATTTAATGTTCGAGCAAAAACGGCTGATTTTCGACATAAGAGATAACACCCCCCCATTACGTCATGCTTCAGAAATGTGGAAAATGGTCCGTTTTCGAATGTTTTATTTTTGAACGTCAGTTCACATTTGTAGGTGGATCATCAGTGTTAGAGCTAAAATTAGCATGTTTAAAGTGATTTTCATGCTTCCAGGGGTTCGGGAAGTTAATTAAATACCATTTGGAGGCATTTAATGTTCGAGCAAAAACGGCTGATTTTCGACAAAAGAGATAACACCCCCCCATTACGTCATGCTTCAGAAATGTGGAAAATGGTCCGTTTTCAAATGTTTTATTTTTGAACGTCAGTTCACATTTGTAGGTGGATCATCAGTGTTAGAGCTAAAATTAGCATGTTTAAAGTGATTTTCATGCTTCCAGGGGCTCGGGAAGTTAATTAAATACCATTTGGAGGCATTTAATGTTCGAGCAAAAATGGCTGATTTTCGACAAAAGAGATAACACCCCCATTACGTCATGCTTCAGAAATGTGGAAAATGGTCCGTTTTCAAATGTTTTATTTTTGAACGTCAGTTCACATTTGTAGGTGGATCATCAGTGTTAGAGCTAAAATTAGCATGTTTAAAGTGATTTTCATGCTTCCAGGGGCTCGGGAAGTTAATTAAATACCATTTGGAGGCATTTAATGTTCGAGCAAAAACGGCTGATTTTCGACAAAAGAGATAACACCCCCCCATTACGTCATGCTTCAGAAATGTGGAAAATGGTCCGTTTTCAAATGTTTTATTTTTGAACGTCAGTTCACATTTGTAGGTGGATCATCAGTGCTAGAGCTAAAATTAGCATGTTTAAAGTGATTTTCATGCTTCCAGATGCTCGGGAAGTTAATTAAATACCATTTGGAGGCATTTAATGTTCGAGCAAAAACGGCTGATTTTCGACAAAAGAGATAACACCCCCCCATTACGTCATGCTTCAGAAATGTGGAAAATGGTCCGTTTTCAAATGTTTTATTTTTGAACGTCAGTTCACATTTGTAGGTGGATCATCAGTGTTAGAGCTAAAATTAGCATGTTTAAAGTGATTTTCATGCTTCCAGGGGCTCGGGAAGTGAAATAAATACCATTTGGAGGCATTTAATGTTCGAGCAAAAACAGCTGATTTTCGACAAAAGAGATAACACCCCCCCATTACGTCATGCTTCAGAAATGTGGAAAATAGTCCGTTTTCAAATGTTTTATTTTTGAACGTCAGTTCACATTTGTAGGTGGATCATCAGTGTTAGAGCTAAAATTAGCATGTTTAAAGTGATTTTCATGCTTCCAGGGGCCCTAAACACAAGATTTATGGAATGGTTAAAAGTGCATGAAAATGGCCAATTTACTCACTCTGAGTTCTCAAAAAGGGTTTCTTCACCCCGGGAAGTTAATTAAATACCATTTGGAGCCATTTAATGTTCCAGCAAAAACGGCTGATTTTCGACAAAAGAGATAACACCCCCCCATTACGTCATGCTTCAGAAATGTGGAAAATGGTCCGTTTTCAAATGTTTTATTTTTGAACGTCAGTTCACATTTGTAGGTGGATCATCAGTGTTAGAGCTAAAATTAGCATGTTTAAAGTGATTTTCATGCTTCCAGGGGCCCTAAACACAAGATTTATGGAATGGTTAAAAGTGCATGAAAATGGCCAATTTACTCACTCTGAGTTCTCAAAAAGGGTTTCTTCACCCCGGGAAGTTAATTAAATACCATTTGGAGGCATTTAATGTTCGAGCAAAAACGGCTGATTTTCGACAAAAGAGATAACACCCCCCCATTACGTCATGCTTCAGAAATGTGGAAAATGGTCCGTTTTCAAATGTTTTATTTTTGAACGTCAGTTCACATTTGTAGCTGGATCATCAGTGTTAGAGCTAAAATTAGCATGTTTAAAGTGATTTTCATGCTTCCAGGGGCTCGGGAAGTTAATTAAATACCATTTGGAGGCATTTAATGTTCGAGCAAAAACGGCTGATTTTCGACAAAAGAGATAACACCCCCCCATTACGTCATGCTTCAGAAATGTGGAAAATGGTCCGTTTTCAAATGTTTTATTTTTGAACGTCAGTTCACATTTGTAGGTGGATCATCAGTGTTAGAGCTAAAATTAGCATGTTTAAAGTGATTTTCATGCTTCCAGGGGCTCGGGAAGTGAAATAAATACCATTTGGAGGCATTTAATGTTCGAGCACAAAAAGGCTGATTTTCGACAAAAGAGATAACACCCCCCCATTACGTCATGCTTCAGAAATGTGGAAAATGGTCCGTTTTTAAATGTTTTATTTTTGAACGTCAGTTCACATTTGTAGGTGGATCATCAGTGTTAGAGCTAAAATTAGCATGTTTAAAGTGATTTTCATGCTTCCAGGGGCCCTAAACACAAGATTTATGGAATGGTTAAAAGTGCATGAAAATGGCCAATTTACTCACTCTGAGTTCTCAAAAAGGGTTTCTTCACCCCGGGAAGTTAATTAAATACCATTTGGAGGCATTTAATGTTCGAGCAAAAACGGCTGATTTTCGACAAAAGAGATAACACCCCCCATTACGTCATGCTTCAGAAATGTGGAAAATGGTCCGTTTTCAAATGTTTTATTTTTGAACGTCAGTTCACATTTGTAGGTGGATCATCAGTGTTAGAGCTAAAATTAGCATGTTTAAAGTGATTTTCATGCTTCCAGGGGCTCGGGAAGTTAATTAAATACCATTTGGAGGCATTTAATGTTCGAGCAAAAACGGCTGATTTTCGACAAAAGAGATAACACCCCCCATTACGTCATGCTTCAGAAATGTGGAAAATGGTCCGTTTCAAATGTTTTATTTTTGAACGTCAGTTCACATTTGTATGTGGATCATCAGTGTTAGAGCTAAAATTAGCATGTTTAAAGTGATTTTCATGCTTCCAGGGGCCCAAAACACAAGATTTATGGAATGGTTAAAAGTGCATGAAAATGGCCAATTTACTCACTCTGAGTTCTCAAAAAGGGTTTCTTCACCCCGGGAAGTTAATTAAATACCATTTGGAGGCATTTAATGTTCGAGCAAAAACGGCTGATTTTCGACAAAAGAGATAACACCCCCCCATTACGCCATGCTTCAGAAATGTGGAAAATGGTCCATTTTCAAATGTTTTATTTTTGAACGTCAGTTCACATTTGTAGGTGGATAATCAGTGTCAGAGCTAAAATTAGCATGTTTAAAGTGATTTTCATGCTTCCAGGGGCTCGGGAAGTTAATTAAATACCATTTGGAGGCATTTAATGTTCGAGCAAAAACGGCTGATTTTCGACAAAAGAGATAACACCCCCCCATTACGTCATGCTTCAGAAATGTGGAAAATGGTCCGTTTTCAAATGTTTTATTTTTGAACGTCAGTTCACATTTGTAGGTGGATCATCAGTGTTAGAGCTAAAATTAGCACGTTTAAAGTGATTTTCATGCTTCCAGGGGCCCAAAACACAAGATTTATGGAATGGTTAAAAGTGCATGAAAATGTCCAATTTACTCACTCTGAGTTCTCAAAAAGGGTTTCTTCACCCCGGGAAGTTAATTAAATACCATTTGGAGGCATTTAATGTTCGAGCAAAAACGGCTGATTTTCGACAAAAGAGATAACACCCCCCCATTACGTCATGCTTCAGAAATGTGGAAAATGGTCCGTTTTCAAATGTTTTATTTTTGAACGTCAGTTCACATTTGTAGGTGGATCATCAGTGTTAGAGCTAAAATTAGCATGTTTAAAGTGATTTTCATGCTTCCAGGGGCTCGGGAAGTGAAATAAATACCATTTGGAGGCATTTAATGTTCGAGCAAAAACGGCTGATTTTCGACAAAAGAGATAACACCCCCCCATTACGTCATGCTTCAGAAATGTGGAAAATGGTCCGTTTTCAAATGTTTTATTTTTGAACGTCAGTTCACATTTGTAGGTGGATCATCAGTGTTAGAGCTAAAATTAGCATGTTTAAAGTGATTTTCATGCTTCCAGGGGCCCAAAACACAAGATTTATGGAATGGTTAAAAGTGCATGAAAATGGCCAATTTACTCACTCTGAGTTCTCAAAAAGGGTTTCTTCACCCCGGGAAGTTAATTAAATACCATTTGGAGGCATTTAATGTTCGAGCAAAAACGGCTGATTTTCGACAAAAGAGATAACACCCCCCATTACGTCATGCTTCAGAAATGTGGAAAATGGTCCGTTTTCAAATGTTTTATTTTTGAACGTCAGTTCACATTTGTAGGTGGATCATCAGTGTTAGAGCTAAAATTAGCATGTTTAAAGTGATTTTCATGCTTCCAGGGGCCCAAAACACAAGATTTATGGAATGGTTAAAAGTGCATGAAAATGGCCAATTTACTCACTCTGAGTTCTCAAAAAGGGTTTCTTCACCCCGGGAAGTTAATTAAATACCATTTGGAGGCATTAAATGTTCGAGCAAAAACGGCTGATTTTCGACAAAAGAGATAACACCCCCCCATTACGTCATGCTTCAGAAATGTGGAAAATGGTCCGTTTTCAAATGTTTTATTTTTGAACGTCAGTTCACATTTGTAGGTGGATCATCAGTGTTAGAGCTAAAATTAGCATGTTTAAAGTGATTTTCATGCTTCCAGGGGCTCGGGAAGTGAAATAAATACCATTTGGAGGCATTTAATGTTCGAGCAAAAACGGCTGATTTTCGACAAAAGAGATAACACCCCCCCATTACGTCATGCTTCAGAAATGTGGAAAATGGTCCGTTTTCAAATGTTTTATTTTTGAACGTCAGTTCACATTTGTAGGTGGATCATCAGTGTTAGAGCTAAAATTAGCATGTTTAAAGTGATTTTCATGCTTCCAGGGGCCCAAAACACAAGATTTATGGAATGGTTAAAAGTGCATGAAAATGGCCAATTTACTCACTCTGAGTTCTCAAAAAGGGTTTCTTCACCCCGGGAAGTTAATTAAATACCATTTGGAGGCATTTAATGTTCGAGCAAAAACGGCTGATTTTCGACAAAAGAGATAACACCCCCCATTACGTCATGCTTCAGAAATGTGGAAAATGGTCCGTTTTCAAATGTTTTATTTTTGAACGTCAGTTCACATTTGTAGGTGGATCATCAGTGTTAGAGCTAAAATTAGCATGTTTAAAGTGATTTTCATGCTTCCAGGGGCCCTAAACACAAGATTTATGGAATGGTTAAAAGTGCATGAAAATGGCCAATTTACTCACTCTGAGTTCTCAAAAAGGGTTTCTTCACCCCGGGAAGTTAATTAAATACCATTTGGAGGCATTTAATGTTCGAGCAAAAACGGCTGATTTTCGACAAAAGAGATAACACCCCACCATTACGTCATGCTTCAGAAATGTGGAAAATGGTCCGTTTTCAAATGTTTTATTTTTGAACGTCAGTTCACATTTGTAGGTGGATCATCAGTGTTAGAGCTAAAATTAGCATGTTTAAAGTGATTTTCATGCTTCCAGGGGCTCGGGAAGTTAAATAAATACCATTTGGAGGCATTTATTGTTCGAGCAAAAACGGCTGATTTTCGACAAAAGAGATAACACCCCCCCATTACGTCATGCTTCAGAAATGTGGAAAATGGTCCGTTTTCAAATGTTTTATTTTTGAACGTCAGTTCACATTTGTAGGTGGATCATCAGTGTTAGAGCTAAAATTAGCATGTTTAAAGTGATTTTCATGCTTCCAGGGGCCCTAAACACAAGATTTATGGAATGGTTAAAAGTGCATGAAAATGGCCAATTTACTCACTCTGAGTTCTCAAAAAGGGTTTCTTCACCCCGGGAAGTTAATTAAATACCATTTGGAGGCATTTAATGTTCGAGCAAAAACGGCTGATTTTCGACAAAAGAGATAACACCCCCCATTACGTCATGCTTCAGAAATGTGGAAAATGGTCCGTTTTCAAATGTTTTATTTTTGAACGTCAGTTCACATTTGTAGGTGGATCATCAGTGTTAGAGCTAAAATTAGCATGTTTAAAGTGATTTTCATGCTTCCAGGGGCTCGGGAAGTTAATTAAATACCATTTGGAGGCATTTAATGTTCGAGCAAAAACGGCTGATTTTCGACAAAAGAGATAACACCCCCCATTACGTCATGCTTCAGAAATGTGGAAAATGGTCCGTTTCAAATGTTTTATTTTTGAACGTCAGTTCACATTTGTATGTGGATCATCAGTGTTAGAGCTAAAATTAGCATGTTTAAAGTGATTTTCATGCTTCCAGGGGCCCAAAACACAAGATTTATGGAATGGTTAAAAGTGCATGAAAATGGCCAATTTACTCACTCTGAGTTCTCAAAAAGGGTTTCTTCACCCCGGGAAGTTAATTAAATACCATTTGGAGGCATTTAATGTTCGAGCAAAAACGGCTGATTTTCGACAAAAGAGATAACACCCCCCCATTACGCCATGCTTCAGAAATGTGGAAAATGGTCCATTTTCAAATGTTTTATTTTTGAACGTCAGTTCACATTTGTAGGTGGATAATCAGTGTTAGAGCTAAAATTAGCATGTTTAAAGTGATTTTCATGCTTCCAGGGGCTCGGGAAGTTAATTAAATACCATTTGGAGGCATTTAATGTTCGAGCAAAAACGGCTGATTTTCGACAAAAGAGATAACACCCCCCCATTACGTCATGCTTCAGAAATGTGGAAAATGGTCCGTTTTCAAATGTTTTATTTTTGAACGTCAGTTCACATTTGTAGGTGGATCATCAGTGTTAGAGCTAAAATTAGCATGTTTAAAGTGATTTTCATGCTTCCAGGGGCCCAAAACACAAGATTTATGGAATGGTTAAAAGTGCATGAAAATGTCCAATTTACTCACTCTGAGTTCTCAAAAAGGGTTTCTTCACCCCGGGAAGTTAATTAAATACCATTTGGAGGCATTTAATGTTCGAGCAAAAACGGCTGATTTTCGACAAAAGAGATAACACCCCCCCATTACGTCATGCTTCAGAAATGTGGAAAATGGTCCGTTTTCAAATGTTTTATTTTTGAACGTCAGTTCACATTTGTAGGTGGATCATCAGTGTTAGAGCTAAAATTAGCATGTTTAAAGTGATTTTCATGCTTCCAGGGGCTCGGGAAGTGAAATAAATACCATTTGGAGGCATTTAATGTTCGAGCAAAAACGGCTGATTTTCGACAAAAGAGATAACACCCCCCCATTACGTCATGCTTCAGAAATGTGGAAAATGGTCCGTTTTCAAATGTTTTATTTTTGAACGTCAGTTCACATTTGTAGGTGGATCATCAGTGTTAGAGCTAAAATTAGCATGTTTAAAGTGATTTTCATGCTTCCAGGGGCTCGGGAAGTGAAATAAATACCATTTGGAGGCATTTAATGTTCGAGCAAAAACGGCTGATTTTCGACAAAAGAGATAACACCCCCCCATTACGTCATGCTTCAGAAATGTGGAAAATGGTCCGTTTTCAAATGTTTTATTTTTGAACGTCAGTTCACATTTGTAGGTGGATCATCAGTGTTAGAGCTAAAATTAGCATGTTTAAAGTGATTTTCATGCTTCCAGGGGCCCAAAACACAAGATTTATGGAATGGTTAAAAGTGCATGAAAATGGCCAATTTACTCACTCTGAGTTCTCAAAAAGGGTTTCTTCACCCCGGGAAGTTAATTAAATACCATTTGGAGGCATTTAATGTTCGAGCAAAAACGGCTGATTTTCGACAAAAGAGATAACACCCCCCATTACGTCATGCTTCAGAAATGTGGAAAATGGTCCGTTTTCAAATGTTTTATTTTTGAACGTCAGTTCACATTTGTAGGTGGATCATCAGTGTTAGAGCTAAAATTAGCATGTTTAAAGTGATTTTCATGCTTCCAGGGGCCCTAAACACAAGATTTATGGAATGGTTAAAAGTGCATGAAAATGGCCAATTTACTCACTCTGAGTTCTCAAAAAGGGTTTCTTCACCCCGGGAAGTTAATTAAATACCATTTGGAGGCATTTAATGTTCGAGCAAAAACGGCTGATTTTCGACAAAAGAGATAACACCCCACCATTACGTCATGCTTCAGAAATGTGGAAAATGGTCCGTTTTCAAATGTTTTATTTTTGAACGTCAGTTCACATTTGTAGGTGGATCATCAGTGTTAGAGCTAAAATTAGCATGTTTAAAGTGATTTTCATGCTTCCAGGGGCTCGGGAAGTTAAATAAATACCATTTGGAGGCATTTATTGTTCGAGCAAAAACGGCTGATTTTCGACAAAAGAGATAACACCCCCCCATTACGTCATGCTTCAGAAATGTGGAAAATGGTCCGTTTTCAAATGTTTTATTTTTGAACGTCAGTTCACATTTGTAGGTGGATCATCAGTGTTAGAGCTAAAATTAGCATGTTTAAAGTGATTGTCATGCTTCCAGGGGCTCGGGAAGTTAATTAAATACCATTTGGAGGCATTTAATGTTCGAGCAAAAACGGCTGATTTTCGACAAAAGAGATAACACCCCCCCATTACGTCATGCTTCAGAAATGTGGAAAATGGTCCGTTTTCAAATGTTTTATTTTTGAACGTCAGTTCACATTTGTAGGTGGATCATCAGTGTTAGAGCTAAAATTAGCATGTTTAAAGTGATTTTCATGCTTCCAGGGGCTCGGGAAGTTAATTAAATACCATTTGGAGGCATTTAATGTTCGAGCAAAAACGGCTCATTTTCGACAAAAGAGATAACACCCCCCCCATTACGTCATGCTTCAGAAATGTGGAAAATGGTCCGTTTTCAAATGTTTTATTTTTGAACGTCAGTTCACATTTGTAGGTGGATCATCAGTGTTAGAGCTAAAATTAGCATGTTTAAAGTGATTTTCATGCTTCCAGGGGCTCGGGAAGTTAATTAAATACCATTTGGAGGCATTTAATGTTCGAGCAAAAACGGCTGATTTTCGACAAAAGAGATAACACCCCCCCATTACGTCATGCTTCAGAAATGTGGAAAATGGTCAGTTTTCAAATGTTTTATTTTTGAACGTCAGTTCACATTTGTAGGTGGATCATCAGTGTTAGAGCTAAAATTAGCATGTTTAAAGTGATTTTCATGCTTCCAGGGGCTCGGGAAGTTAATTAAATACCATTTGGAGGCATTTAATGTTCGAGCAAAAACGGCTGATTTTCGACAAAAGAGATAACACCCCCCCATTACGTCATGCTTCAGAAATGTGGAAAATGGTCCGTTTTCAAATGTTTTATTTTTGAACGTCAGTTCACATTTGTAGGTGGATCATCAGTGTTAGAGCTAAAATTAGCATGTTTAAAGTGATTTTCATGCTTCCAGGGGCTCGGGAAGTGAAATAAATACCATTTGGAGGCATTTAATGTTCGAGCAAAAACGGCTGATTTTCGACAAAAGAGATAACACCCCCCCATTACGTCATGCTTCAGAAATGTGGAAAATGGTCCGTTTTCAAATGTTTTATTTTTGAACGTCAGTTCACATTTGTAGGTGGATCATCAGTGTTAGAGCTAAAATTAGCATGTTTAAAGTGATTTTCATGCTTCCAGGGGCTCGGGAAGTGAAATAAATACCATTTGGAGGCATTTAATGTTCGAGCAAAAACGGCTGATTTTCGACAAAAGAGATAACACCCCCCCATTACGTCATGCTTCAGAAATGTGGAGAATGGTCCGTTTTCAAATGTTTTATTTTTGAACGTCAGTTCACATTTGTAGGTGGATCATCAGTGTTAGAGCTAAAATTAGCATGTTTAAAGTGATTTTCATGCTTCCAGGGGCCCAAAACACAAGATTTATGGAATGGTTAAAAGTGCATGAAAATGGCCAATTTACTCACTCTGAGTTCTCAAAAAGGGTTTCTTCACCCCGGGAAGTTAATTAAATACCATTTGGAGGCATTTAATGTTCGAGCAAAAACGGCTGATTTTCGACAAAAGAGATAACACCCCCCATTACGTCATGCTTCAGAAATGTGGAAAATGGTCCGTTTTCAAATGTTTTATTTTTGAACGTCAGTTCACATTTGTAGGTGGATCATCAGTGTTAGAGCTAAAATTAGCATGTTTAAAGTGATTTTCATGCTTCCAGGGGCCCTAAACACAAGATTTATGGAATGGTTAAAAGTGCATGAAAATGGCCAATTTACTCACTCTGAGTTCTCAAAAAGGGTTTCTTCACCCCGGGAAGTTAATTAAATACCATTTGGAGGCATTTAATGTTCGAGCAAAAACGGCAGATTTTCGACAAAAGAGATAACACCCCCCCATTACGTCATGCTTCAGAAATGTGGAAAATGGTCCGTTTTCAAATGTTTTATTTTTGAACGTCAGTTCACATTTGTAGGTGGATCATCAGTGTTAGAGCTAAAATTAGCATGTTTAAAGTGATTTTCATGCTTCCAGGGGCTCGGGAAGTGAAATAAATACCATTTGGAGGCATTTATTGTTCGAGCAAAAACGGCTGATTTTCGACAAAAGAGATAACACCCCCCCATTACGTCATGCTTCAGAAATGTGGAAAATGGTCCGTTTTCAAATGTTTTATTTTTGAACGTCAGTTCACATTTGTAGGTGGATCATCAGTGTTAGAGCTAAAATTAGCATGTTTAAAGTGATTGTCATGCTTCCAGGGGCTCGGGAAGTTAATTAAATACCATTTGGAGGCATTTAATGTTCGAGCAAAAACGGCTGATTTTCGACAAAAGAGATAACACCCCCCCATTACGTCATGCTTCAGAAATGTGGAAAATGGTCCGTTTTCAAATGTTTTATTTTTGAACGTCAGTTCACATTTGTAGGTGGATCATCAGTGTTAGAGCTAAAATTAGCATGTTTAAAGTGATTTTCATGCTTCCAGGGGCTCGGGAAGTTAATTAAATACCATTTGGAGGCATTTAATGTTCGAGCAAAAACAGCTGATTTTCGACAAAAGAGATAACACCCCCCCATTACGTCATGCTTCAGAAATGTGGAAAATGGTCCGTTTTCAAATGTTTTATTTTTGAACGTCAGTTCACATTTGTAGGTGGATCATCAGTGTTAGAGCTAAAATTAGCATGTTTAAAGTGATTTTCATGCTTCCAGGGGCTCGGGAAGTTAATTAAATACCATTTGGAGGCATTTAATGTTCGAGCAAAAACGGCTGATTTTCGACAAAAGAGATAACACCCCCCCATTACGTCATGCTTCAGAAATGTGGAAAATGGTCCGTTTTCAAATGTTTTATTTTTGAACGTCAGTTCACATTTGTAGGTGGATCATCAGTGTTAGAGCTAAAATTAGCATGTTTAAAGTGATTTTCATGCTTCCAGGGGCTCGGGAAGTGAAATAAATACCATTTGGAGGCATTTAATGTTCGAGCAAAAACGGCTGATTTTCGACAAAAGAGATAACACCCCCCCATTACGTCATGCTTCAGAAATGTGGAAAATGGTCCGTTTTCAAATGTTTTATTTTTGAACGTCAGTTCACATTTGTAGGTGGATCATCAGTGTTAGAGCTAAAATTAGCATGTTTAAAGTGATTTTCATGCTTCCAGGGGCTCGGGAAGTTAATTAAATACCATTTGGAGGCATTTAATGTTCGAGCAAAAACGGCTGATTTTCGACATAAGAGATAACACCCCCCCATTACGTCATGCTTCAGAAAAGTGGAAAATGGTCCGTTTTCAAATGTTTTATTTTTGAACGTCAGTTTACATTTGTAGGTGGATCATCAGTGTTAGAGCTAAAATTAGCATGTTTAAAGTGATTTTCATGCTTCCAGGGGCTCGGGAAGTTAATTAAATACCATTTGGAGGCATTTAATGTTCGAGCAAAAACGGCTGATTTTCGACAAAAGAGATAACACCCCCCCATTACGTCATGCTTCAGAAATGTGGAAAATGGTCCGTTTTCAAATGTTTTATTTTTGAACGTCAGTTCACATTTGTAGGTGGATCATCAGTGTTAGAGCTAAAATTAGCATGTTTAAAGTGATTTTCATGCTTCCAGGGGCTCGGGAAGTTAATTAAATACCATTTGGAGGCATTTAATGTTCGAGCAAAAACGGCTGATTTTCGACAAAAGAGATAACACCCCCCCATTACGTCATGCTTCAGAAATGTGGAAAATGGTCCGTTTTCAAATGTTTTATTTTTGAACGTCAGTTCACATTTGTAGGTGGATCATCAGTGTTAGAGCTAAAATTAGCATGTTTAAAGTGATTTTCATGCTTCCAGGGGCTCGGGAAGTGAAATAAATACCATTTGGAGGCATTTAATGTTCGAGCAAAAACAGCTGATTTTCGACAAAAGAGATAACACCCCCCCCATTACGTCATGCTTCAGAAATGTGGAAAATAGTCCGTTTTCAAATGTTTTATTTTTGAACGTCAGTTCACATTTGTAGGTGGATCATCAGTGTTAGAGCTAAAATTAGCATGTTTAAAGTGATTTTCATGCTTCCAGGGGCCCTAAACACAAGATTTATGGAATGGTTAAAAGTGCATGAAAATGGCCAATTTACTCACTCTGAGTTCTCAAAAAGGGTTTCTTCACCCCGGGAAGTTAATTAAATACCATTTGGAGCCATTTAATGTTCCAGCAAAAACGGCTGATTTTCGACAAAAGAGATAACACCCCCCCATTACGTCATGCTTCAGAAATGTGGAAAATGGTCCGTTTTCAAATGTTTTATTTTTGAACGTCAGTTCACATTTGTAGGTGGATCATCAGTGTTAGAGCTAAAATTAGCATGTTTAAAGTGATTTTCATGCTTCCAGGGGCCCTAAACACAAGATTTATGGAATGGTTAAAAGTGCATGAAAATGGCCAATTTACTCACTCTGAGTTCTCAAAAAGGGTTTCTTCACCCCGGGAAGTTAATTAAATACCATTTGGAGGCATTTAATGTTCGAGCAAAAACGGCTGATTTTCGACAAAAGAGATAACACCCCCCATTACGTCATGCTTCAGAAATGTGGAAAATGGTCCGTTTTCAAATGTTTTATTTTTGAACGTCAGTTCACATTTGTAGGTGGATCATCAGTGTTAGAGCTAAAATTAGCATGTTTAAAGTGATTTTCATGCTTCCAGGGGCTCGGGAAGTTAATTAAATACCATTTGGAGGCATTTAATGTTCGAGCAAAAACGGCTGATTTTCGACAAAAGAGATAACACCCCCCCATTACGTCATGCTTCAGAAATGTGGAAAATGGTCCGTTTTCAAATGTTTTATTTTTGAACGTCAGTTCACATTTGTAGGTGGATCATCAGTGTTAGAGCTAAAATTAGCATGTTTAAAGTGATTTTCATGCTTCCAGGGGCCCTAAACACAAGATTTATGGAATGGTTAAAAGTGCATGAAAATGGCCAATTTACTCACTCTGAGTTCTCAAAAAGGGTTTCTTCACCCCGGGAAGTTAATTAAATACCATTTGGAGGCATTTAATGTTTGAGCAAAAACGGCTGATTTTCGACAAAAGATATAACACCCCCCCATTACGTCATGCTTCAGAAATGTAGAAAATGGTCCGTTTTCAAATGTTTTATTTTTGAACGTCAGTTCACATTTGTAGGTGGATCATCAGTGTTAGAGCTAAAATTAGCATGTTTAAAGTGATTTTCATGCTTCCAGGGGCTCGGGAAGTTAATTAAATACCATTTGGAGGCATTTAATGTTCGAGCAAAAACGGCTGATTTTCGACAAAAGAGATAACACCCCCCCATTACGTCATGCTTCAAAAATGTGGAAAATTGTCCGTTTTCAAATGTTTTATTTTTGAACGTCAGTTCACATTTGTAGGTGGATCATCAGTGTTAGAGCTAAAATTAGCATGTTTAAAGTGATTTTCATGCTTCCAGGGGCTCGGGAAGTGAAATAAATACCATTTGGAGGCATTTAATGTTCGAGCACAAAAAGGCTGATTTTCGACAAAAGAGATAACACCCCCCCATTACGTCATGCTTCAGAAATGTGGAAAATGGTCCGTTTTCAAATGTTTTATTTTTGAACGTCAGTTCACATTTGTAGGTGGATCATCAGTGTTAGAGCTAAAATTAGCATGTTTAAAGTGATTTTCATGCTTCCAGGGGCCCTAAACACAAGATTTATGGAATGGTTAAAAGTGCATGAAAATGGCCAATTTACTCACTCTGAGTTCTCAAAAAGGGTTTCTTCACCCCGGGAAGTTAATTAAATACCATTTGGAGGCATTTAATTTTCGAGCAAAAACGGCTGATTTTCGACAAAAGAGATAACACCCCCCCATTACGTCATGCTTCAGAAATGTGGAAAATGGTCCGTTTTCAAATGTTTTATTTTTGAACGTCAGTTCACATTTGTAGGTGGATCATCAGTGTTAGAGCTAAAATTAGCATGTTTAAAGTGATTTTCATGCTTCCAGGGGCTCGGGAAGTTAATTAAATACCATTTGGAGGCATTTAATGTTCGAGCAAAAACGGCTGATTTTCGACAAAAGAGATAACACCCCCCATTACGTCATGCTTCAGAAATGTGGAAAATGCTCCGTTTTCAAATGTTTTATTTTTGAACGTCAGTTCACATTTGTAGGTGGATCATCAGTGTTAGAGCTAAAATTAGCATGTTTAAAGTGATTTTCATGCTTCCAGGGGCTCGGGAAGTTAATTAAATACCATTTGGAGGCATTTAATGTTCGAGCAAAAACGGCTGATTTTCGACAAAAGAGATAACACCCCCCATTACGTCATGCTTCAGAAATGTGGAAAATGGTCCGTTTTCAAATGTTTTATTTTTGAACGTCAGTTCACATTTGTAGGTGGATCATCAGTGTTAGAGCTAAAATTAGCATGTTTAAAGTGATTTTCATTCTTCCAGGGGCCCAAAACACAAGATTTATGGAATGGTTAAAAGTGCATGAAAATGGCCAATTTACTCACTCTGAGTTCTCAAAAAGGGTTTCTTCACCCCGGGAAGTTAATTAAATACCATTTGGAGGCATTTAATGTTCGAGCAAAAATGGCTGATTTTCGACAAAAGAGATAACACCCCCCCATTACGTCATGCTTCAGAAATGTGGAAAATGGTCCGTTTTCAAATGTTTTATTTTTGAACGTCAGTTCACATTTGTAGGTGGATCATCAGTGTTAGAGCTAAAATTAGCATGTTTAAAGTGATTTTCATGCTTCCAGGGGCTCGGGAAGTGAAATAAATACCATTTGGAGGCATTTAATGTTCGAGCAAAAACGGCTGATTTTCGACAAAAGAGATAACACCCCCCCATTACGTCATGCTTCAGAAATGTGGAAAATGGTCCGTTTTCAAATGTTTTATTTTTGAACGTCAGTTCACATTTGTAGGTGGATCATCAGTGTTAGAGCTAAAATTAGCATGTTTAAAGTGATTTTCATGCTTCCAGGGGCTCGGGAAGTTAATTAAATACCATTTGGAGGCATTTAATGTTCAAGCAAAAACGGCTGATTTTCGACAAAAGAGATAACACCATCCCATTACGTCATGCTTCAGAAATGTGGAAAATGGTCCGTTTTCAAATGTTTTATTTTTGAACGTCAGTTCACATTTGTAGGTGGATCATCAGTGTTAGAGCTAAAATTAGCATGTTTAAAGTGATTTTCATGCTTCCAGGGGCTCGGGAAGTGAAATAAATACCATTTGGAGGCATTTAATGTTCGAGCAAAAACGGCTGATTTTCGACAAAAGAGATAACACCCCCCCATTACGTCATGCTTCAGAAATGTGGAAAATGGTCCATTTTCAAATGTTTTATTTTTGAACGTCAGTTCACATTTGTAGGTGGATCATCAGTGTTAGAGCTAAAATTAGCATGTTTAAAGTGATTTTCATGCTTCCAGGGGCTCGGGAAGTGAAATAAATACCATTTGGAGGCATTTAATGTTCGAGCAAAAACGGCTGATTTTCGACAAAAGAGATAACACCCCCCCATTACGTCATGCTTCAGAAATGTGGAAAATGGTCCGTTTTCAAATCTTTTATTTTTGAACGTCAGTTCACATTTGTAGGTGGATCATCAGTGTTAGAGCTAAAATGTGCATGTTTAAAGTGATTTTCATGCTTCCAGGGGCTCGGGAAGTTAATTAAATACCATTTGGAGGCATTTAATGTTCGAGCAAAAACGGCTGATTTTCGACAAAAGAGATAACATCCCCCCATTACGTCATGCTTCAGAAATGTGGAAAATGGTCCGTTTTCAAATGTTTTATTTTTGAACGTCAGTTCACATTTGTAGGTGGATCATCAGTGTTAGAGCTAAAATTAGCATGTTTAAAGTGATTTTCATGCTTCCAGGGGCCCAAAACACAAGATTTATGGAATGGTTAAAAGTGCATGAAAATGGCCAATTTACTCACTCTGAGTTCTCAAAAAGGGTTTCTTCACCCCGGGAAGTTAATTAAATACCATTTGGAGGCATTTAATGTTCGAGCAAAAACGGCTGATTTTCGACAAAAGAGATAACACCCCCCCATTACGTCATGCTTCAGAAATGTGGAAAATGGTCCGTTTTCAAATGTTTTATTTTTGAACATCAGTTCACATTTGTAGGTGGATCATCAGTGTTAGAGCTAAAATTAGCATGTTTAAAGTGATTTTCATGCTTCCAGGGGCTCGGGAAGTGAAATAAATACCATTTGGAGGCATTTAATGTTCGAGCAAAAACGGCTGATTTTCGACAAAAGAGATAACACCCCCCCATTACGTCATGCTTCAGAAATGTGGAAAATGGTCCGTTTTCAAATGTTTTATTTTTGAACGTCAGTTCACATTTGTAGGTGGATCATCAGTGTTAGAGCTAAAATTAGCATGTTTAAAGTGATTTTCATGCTTCCAGGGGCTCGGGAAGTTAATTAAATACCATTTGGAGGCATTTAATGTTCGAGCAAAAACGGCTGATTTTCGACATAAGAGATAACACCCCCCCATTACGTCATGCTTCAGAAATGTGGAAAATGGTCCGTTTTCAAATGTTTTATTTTTGAACGTCAGTTCACATTTGTAGGTGGATCATCAGTGTTAGAGCTAAAATTAGCATGTTTAAAGTGATTTTCATGCTTCCAGGGGCTCGGGAAGTGAAATAAATACCATTTGGAGGCATTTAATGTTCGAGCAAAAACGGCTGATTTTCGACAAAAGAGATAACATCCCCCCATTACGTCATGCTTCAGAAATGTGGAAAATGGTCCGTTTTCAAATGTTTTATTTTTGAACGTCAGTTCACATTTGTAGGTGGATCATCAGTGTTAGAGCTAAAATTAGCATGTTTAAAGTGATTTTCATGCTTCCAGGGGCCCAAAACACAAGATTTATGGAATGGTTAATAGTGCATGAAAATGGCCAATTTACTCACTCTGAGTTCTCAAAAAGGGTTTCTTCACCCCGGGAAGTTAATTAAATACCATTTGGAGGCATTTAATGTTCGAGCAAAAACGGCTGATTTTCGACAAAAGAGATAACACCCCCCCATTACGTCATGCTTCAGAAATGTGGAAAATGGTCCGTTTTCAAATGTTTTATTTTTGAACGTCAGTTCACATTTGTAGGTGGATCATCAGTGTTAGAGCTAAAATTAGCATGTTTAAAGTGATTTTCATGCTTCCAGGGGCTCGGGAAGTGAAATAAATACCATTTGGAGGCATTTAATGTTCGAGCAAAAACGGCTGATTTTCGACAAAAGAGATAACACCCCCCCATTACGTCATGCTTCAGAAATGTGGAAAATGGTCCGTTTTCAAATGTTTTATTTTTGAACGTCAGTTCACATTTGTAGGTGGATCATCAGTGTTAGAGCTAAAATTAGCATGTTTAAAGTGATTTTCATGCTTCCAGGGGCTCGGGAAGTTAATTAAATACCATTTGGAGGCATTTAATGTTCGAGCAAAAACGGCTGATTTTCGACATAAGAGATAACACCCCCCATTACGTCATGCTTCAGAAATGTGGAAAATGGTCCGTTTTCAAATGTTTTATTTTTGAACGTCAGTTCACATTTGTAGGTGGATCATCAGTGTTAGAGCTAAAATTAGCATGTTTAAAGTGATTTTCATGCTTCCAGGGGCTCGGGAAGTTAATTAAATACCATTTGGAGGCATTTAATGTTCGAGCGAAAACGGCTGATTTTCGACAAAAGAGATAACACCCCCCCATTACGTCATGCTTCAGAAATGTGGAAAATGGTCCGTTTTCAAATGTTTTATTTTTGAACGTCAGTTCACATTTGTAGGTGGATCATCAGTGTTAGAGCTAAAATTAGCATGTTTAAAGTGATTTTCATGCTTCCAGGGGCTCGGGAAGTTAATTAAATACCATTTGGAGGCATTTAATGTTCGAGCAAAAACGGCTGATTTTCGACAAAAGAGATAACACCCCCCATTACGTCATGCTTCAGAAATGTGGAAAATGGTCCGTTTTCAAATGTTTTATTTTTGAACGTCAGTTCACATTTGTAGGTGGATCATCAGTGTTAGAGCTAAAATTAGCATGTTTAAAGTGATTTTCATGCTTCCAGGGGCTCGGGAAGTTAATTAAATACCATTTGGAGGCATTTAATGTTCGAGCAAAAACGGCTGATTTTCGACAAAAGAGATAACACCCCCCCATTACGTCATGCTTCAGAAATGTGGAAAATGGTCCGTTTTCAAATGTTTTATTTTTGAACGTCAGTTCACATTTGTAGGTGGATCATCAGTGTTAGAGCTAAAATTAGCATGTTTAAAGTGATTTTCATGCTTCCAGGGGCCCTAAACACAAGATTTATGGAATGGTTAAAAGTGCATGAAAATGGCCAATTTACTCACTCTGAGTTCTCAAAAAGGGTTTCTTCACCCGGGAAGTTAATTAAATACCATTTGGAGGCATTTAATGTTCGAGCAAAAACGGCTGATTTTCGACAAAAGAGATAACACCCCCCCATTACATCATGCTTCAGAAATGTGGAAAATGGTTCGTTTTCAAATGTTTTATTTTTGAAAGTCAGTTCACATTTGTAGGTGGATCATCAGTGTTAGAGCTAAAATTAGCATGTTTAAAGTGATTTTCATGCTTCCAGGGGCTCGGGAAGTTAATTAAATACCATTTGGAGGCATTTAATGTTCGAGCAAAAACGGCTGATTTTCGACAAAAGAGATAACACCCCCCCATTACGTCATGCTTCAGAAATGTGCAAAATGGTCCGTTTTCAAATGTTTTATTTTTGAACGTCAGTTCACATTTGTAGGTGGATCATCAGTGTTAGAGCTAAAATTAGCATGTTTAAAGTGATTTTCATGCTTCCAGGGGCTCGGGAAGTGAAATAAATACCATTTGGAGGCATTTAATGTTCGAGCAAAAACAGCTGATTTTCGACAAAAGAGATAACACCCCCCCCATTACGTCATGCTTCAGAAATGTGGAAAATAGTCCGTTTTCAAATGTTTTATTTTTGAACGTCAGTTCACATTTGTAGGTGGATCATCAGTGTTAGAGCTAAAATTAGCATGTTTAAAGTGATTTTCATGCTTCCAGGGGCCCTAAACACAAGATTTATGGAATGGTTAAAAGTGCATGAAAATGGCCAATTTACTCACTCTGAGTTCTCAAAAAGGGTTTCTTCACCCCGGGAAGTTAATTAAATACCATTTGGAGGCATTTAATGTTCGAGCAAAAACGGCTGATTTTCGACAAAAGAGATAACACCCCCCATTACGTCATGCTTCAGAAATGTGGAAAATGGTCCAATTTCAAATGTTTTATTTTTGAACGTCAGTTCACATTTGTAGGTGGATCATCAGTGTTAGAGCTAAAATTAGCATGTTTAAAGTGATTTTCATGCTTCCAGGGGCTCGGGAAGTTAATTAAATACCATTTGGAGGCATTTAATGTTCGAGCAAAAACGGCTGATTTTCGACAAAAGAGATAACACCCCCCCCATTACGTCATGCTTCAGAAATGTGGAAAATGGTCCGTTTTCAAATGTTTTATTTTTGAACGTCAGTTCACATTTGTAGGTGGATCATCAGTGTTAGAGCTAAAATTAGCATGTTTAAAGTGATTTTCATGCTTCCAGGGGCCCTAAACACAAGATTTATGGAATGGTTAAAAGTGCATGAAAATGGCCAATTTACTCACTCTGAGTTCTCAAAAAGGGTTTCTTCACCCCGGGAAGTTAATTAAATACCATTTGGAGGCATTTAATGTTCGAGCAAAAACGGCTGATTTTCGACAAAAGAGATAACACCCCCCCATTACGTCATGCTTCAGAAATGTGGAAAATGGTCCGTTTTTAAATGTTTTATTTTTGAACGTCAGTTCACATCTGTAGGTGGATCATCAGTGTTAGAGCTAAAATTAGCATGTTTAAAGTGATTTTCATGCTTCCAGGGGCTCGGGAAGTTAATTAAATACCATTTGGAGGCATTTAATGTTCGAGCAAAAACGGCTGATTTTCGACAAAAGAGATAACACCCCCCCATTACGTCATGCTTCAGAAATGTGGAAAATGGTCCGTTTTCAAATGTTTTATTTTTGAACGTCAGTTCACATTTGTAGGTGGATCATCAGTGTTAGAGCTAAAATTAGCATGTTTAAAGTGATTTTCATGCTTCCAGGGGCTCGGGAAGTGAAATAAATACCATTTGGAGGCATTTAATGTTCGAGCACAAAAAGGCTGATTTTCGACAAAAGAGATAACACCCCCCCATTACGTCATGCTTCAGAAATGTGGAAAATGGTCCGTTTTCAAATGTTTTATTTTTGAACGTCAGTTCACATTTGTAGGTGGATCATCAGTGTTAGAGCTAAAATTAGCATGTTTAAAGTGATTTTCATGCTTCCAGGGGCCCTAAACACAAGATTTATGGAATGGTTAAAAGTGCATGAAAATGGCCAATTTACTCACTCTGAGTTCTCAAAAAGGGTTTCTTCACCCCGGGAAGTTAATTAAATACCATTTGGAGGCATTTAATGTTCGAGCAAAAACGGCTGATTTTCGACAAAAGAGATAACACCCCCCCATTACGTCATGCTTCAGAAATGTGGAAAATGGTCCGTTTTCAAATGTTTTATTTTTGAACGTCAGTTCACATTTGTAGGTGGATCATCAGTGTTAGAGCTAAAATTAGCATGTTTAAAGTGATTTTCATGCTTCCAGGGGCTCGGGAAGTTAATTAAATACCATTTGGAGGCATTTAATGTTCGAGCAAAAACGGCTGATTTTCGACAAAAGAGATAACACCCCCCATTACGTCATGCTTCAGAAATGTGGAAAATGGTCCGTTTTCAAATGTTTTATTTTTGAACGTCAGTTCACATTTGTAGGTGGATCATCAGTGTTAGAGCTACAATTAGCATGTTTAAAGTGATTTTCATGCTTCCAGGGGCCCAAAACACAAGATTTATGGAATGGTTAAAAGTGCATGAAAATGGCCAATTTACTCACTCTGAGTTCTCAAAAAGGGTTTCTTCACCCCGGGAAGTTAATTAAATACCATTTGGAGGCATTTAATGTTCCAGCAAAAACGGCTGATTTTCGACAAAAGAGATAACACCCCCCCATTACGTCATGCTTCAGAAATGTGGAAAATGGTCCGTTTTCAAATGTTTTATTTTTGAACGTCAGTTCACATTTGTAGGTGGATCATCAGTGTTAGAGCTAAAATTAGCATGTTTAAAGTGATTTTCATGCTTCCAGGGGCCTAAAACACAAGATTTATGGAATGGTTAAAAGTGCATGAAAATGGCCAATTTACTCACTCTAAGTTCTCAAAAAGGGTTTCTTCACCCCGGGAAGTTAATTAAATACCATTTGGAGGCATTTAATGTTCGAGCAAAAACGGCTGATTTTCGACAAAAGAGATAACACCCCCCATTACGTCATGCTTCAGAAATGTGGAAAATGGTCCGTTTTCAAATGTTTTATTTTTGAACGTCAGTTCACATTTGTATGTGGATCATCAGTGTTAGAGCTAAAATTAGCATGTTTAAAGTGATTTTCATGCTTCCAGGGGCCCAAAACACAAGATTTATGGAATGGTTAAAAGTGCATGAAAATGGCCAATTTACTCACTCTGAGTTCTCAAAAAGGGTTTCTTCACCCCGGGAAGTTAAATAAATACCATTTGGAGGCATTTAATGTTCGAGCAAAAACGGCTGATTTTCGACAAAAGAGATAACACCCCCCATTACGTCATGCTTCAGAAATGTGGAAAATGGTCCGTTTTCAAATGTTTTATTTTTGAACGTCAGTTCACATTGGTAGGTGGATCATCAGTGTTAGAGCTAAAATGAGCATGTTTAAAGTGATTTTCATGCTTCCAGGGGCTCGGGAAGTTAATTAAATACCATTTGGAGGCATTTAATGTTCGAGCAAAAACGGCTGATTTTCGACAAAAGAGATAACATCCCCCCATTACGTCATGCTTCAGAAATGTGGAAAATGGTCCGTTTTCAAATGTTTTATTTTTGAACGTCAGTTCACATTTGTAGGTGGATCATCAGTGTTAGAGCTAAAAATTAGCATGTTTAAAGTGATTTTCATGCTTCCAGGGGCCCAAAACACAAGATTTATGGAATGGTTAAAAGTGCATGAAAATGTCCAATTTACTCACTCTGAGTTCTCAAAAAGGGTTTCTTCACCCCGGGAAGTTAATTAAATACCATTTGGAGGCATTTAATGTTCGAGCAAAAACGGCTGATTTTCGACAAAAGAGATAACACCCCCCCATTACGTCATGCTTCAGAAATGTGGAAAATGGTCCGTTTTCAAATGTTTTATTTTTGAACGTCAGTTCACATTTGTAGGTGGATCATCAGTGTTAGAGCTAAAATTAGCATGTTTAAAGTGATTTTCATGCTTCCAGGGGCTCGGGAAGTGAAATAAATACCATTTGGAGGCATTTAATGTTCGAGCAAAAACGGCTGATTTTCGACAAAAGAGATAACACCCCCCCATTACGTCATGCTTCAGAAATGTGGAAAATGGTCCGTTTTCAAATGTTTTATTTTTGAACGTCAGTTCACATTTGTAGGTGGATCATCAGTGTTAGAGCTAAAATTAGCATGTTTAAAGTGATTTTCATGCTTCCAGGGGCCCAAAACACAAGATTTATGGAATGGTTAAAAGTGCATGAAAATGGCCAATTTACTCACTCTGAGTTCTCAAAAAGGGTTTCTTCACCCCGGGAAGTTAATTAAATACCATTTGGAGGCATTTAATGTTCGAGCAAAAACGGCTGATTTTCGACAAAAGAGATAACACCCCCCCATTACGTCATGCTTCAGAAATGTGGAAAATGGTCCGTTTTCAAATGTTTTATTTTTGAACGTCAGTTCACATTTGTAGGTGGATCATCAGTGTTAGAGCTAAAATTAGCATGTTTAAAGTGATTTTCATGCTTCCAGGGGCTCGGGAAGTGAAATAAATACCATTTGGAGGCATTTAATGTTCGAGCACAAAAAGGCTGATTTTCGACAAAAGAGATAACACCCCCCCATTACGTCATGCTTCAGAAATGTGGAAAATGGTCCGTTTTCAAATGTTTTATTTTTGAACGTCAGTTCACATTTGTAGGTGGATCATCAGTGTTAGAGCTAAAATTAGCATGTTTAAAGTGATTTTCATGCTTCCAGGGGCCCTAAACACAAGATTTATGGAATGGTTAAAAGTGCATGAAAATGGCCAATTTACTCACTCTAAGTTCTCAAAAAGGGTTTCTTCACCCCGGGAAGTTAATTAAATACCATTTGGAGGCATTTAATGTTCGAGCAAAAACGGCTGATTTTCGACAAAAGAGATAACACCCCCCCCATTACGTCATGCTTCAGAAATGTGGAAAATGGTCCGTTTTCAAATGTTTTATTTTTGAACGTCAGTTCACATTTGTATGTGGATCATCAGTGTTAGAGCTAAAATTAGCATGTTTAAAGTGATTTTCATGCTTCCAGGGGCCCAAAACACAAGATTTATGGAATGGTTAAAAGTGCATGAAAATGGCCAATTTACTCACTCTGAGTTCTCAAAAAGGGTTTCTTCACCCCGGGAAGTTAAATAAATACCATTTGGAGGCATTTAATGTTCGAGCAAAAACGGCTGATTTTCGACAAAAGAGATAACACCCCCCATTACGTCATGCTTCAGAAATGTGGAAAATGGTCCGTTTTCAAATGTTTTATTTTTGAACGTCAGTTCACATTGGTAGGTGGATCATCAGTGTTAGAGCTAAAATTAGCATGTTTAAAGTGATTTTCATGCTTCCAGGGGCTCGGGAAGTTAATTAAATACCATTTGGAGGCATTTAATGTTCGAGCAAAAACGGCTGATTTTCGACAAAAGAGATAACATCCCCCCATTACGTCATGCTTCAGAAATGTGGAAAATGGTCCGTTTTCAAATGTTTTATTTTTGAACGTCAGTTCACATTTGTAGGTGGATCATCAGTGTTAGAGCTAAAATTAGCATGTTTAAAGTGATTTTCATGCTTCCAGGGGCCCAAAACACAAGATTTATGGAATGGTTAAAAGTGCATGAAAATGTCCAATTTACTCACTCTGAGTTCTCAAAAAGGGTTTCTTCACCCCGGGAAGTTAATTAAATACCATTTGGAGGCATTTAATGTTCGAGCAAAAACGGCTGATTTTCGACAAAAGAGATAACACCCCCCCATTACGTCATGCTTCAGAAATGTGGAAAATGGTCCGTTTTCAAATGTTTTATTTTTGAACGTCAGTTCACATTTGTAGGTGGATCATCAGTGTTAGAGCTAAAATTAGCATGTTTAAAGTGATTTTCATGCTTCCAGGGGCTCGGGAAGTGAAATAAATACCATTTGGAGGCATTTAATGTTCGAGCAAAAACGGCTGATTTTCGACAAAAGAGATAACACCCCCCCATTACGTCATGCTTCAGAAATGTGGAAAATGGTCCGTTTTCAAATGTTTTATTTTTGAACGTCAGTTCACATTTGTAGGTGGATCATCAGTGTTAGAGCTAAAATTAGCATGTTTAAAGTGATTTTCATGCTTCCAGGGGCCCAAAACACAAGATTTATGGAATGGTTAAAAGTGCATGAAAATGGCCAATTTACTCACTCTGAGTTCTCAAAAAGGGTTTCTTCACCCCGGGAAGTTAATTAAATACCATTTGGAGGCATTTAATGTTCGAGCAAAAACGGCTGATTTTCGACAAAAGAGATAACACCCCCCATTACGTCATGCTTCAGAAATGTGGAAAATGGTCCGTTTTCAAATGTTTTATTTTTGAACGTCAGTTCACATTTGTAGGTGGATCATCAGTGTTAGAGCTAAAATTAGCATGTTTAAAGTGATTTTCATGCTTCCAGGGGCCCAAAACACAAGATTTATGGAATGGTTAAAAGTGCATGAAAATGGCCAATTTACTCACTCTGAGTTCTCAAAAAGGGTTTCTTCACCCCGGGAAGTTAATTAAATACCATTTGGAGGCATTTAATGTTCGAGCAAAAACGGCTGATTTTCGACAAAAGAGATAACACCCCCCATTACGTCATGCTTCAGAAATGTGGAAAATGGTCCGTTTTCAAATGTTTTATTTTTGAACGTCAGTTCACATTTGTAGGTGGATCAGCAGTGTTAGAGCTAAAATTAGCATGTTTAAAGTGATTTTCATGCTTCCAGGGGCCCAAAACACAAGATTTATGGAATGGTTAAAAGTGCATGAAAATGGCCAATTTACTCACTCTGAGTTCTCAAAAAGGGTTTCTTCACCCCGGGAAGTTAATTAAATACCATTTGGAGGCATTTAATGTTTGAGCAAAAACGGCTGATTTTCGACAAAAGAGACAACACCCCCCCATTACGTCATGCTTCAGAAATGTGGAAAATGGTCCGTTTTCAAATGTTTTATTTTTGAACGTCAGTTCACATTTGTAGGTGGATCATCAGTGTTAGAGCTAAAATTAGCATGTTTAAAGTGATTTTCATGCTTCCAGGGGCTCGGGAAGTGAAATAAATACCATTTGGAGGCATTTAATGTTCGAGCAAAAACGGCTGATTTTCGACAAAAGAGATAACACCCCCCCATTACGTCATGCTTCAGAAATGTGGAAAATGGTCCGTTTTCAAATGTTTTATTTTTGAACGTCAGTTCACATTTGTAGGTGGATCATCAGTGTTAGAGCTAAAATTAGCATGTTTAAAGTGATTTTCATTCTTCCAGGGGCCCAAAAACACAAGATTTATGGAATGGTTAAAAGTGCATGAAAATGGCCAATTTACTCACTCTGAGTTCTCAAAAAGGGTTTCTTCACCCCGGGAAGTTAATTAAATACCATTTAGAGGCATTTAATGTTCGAGCAAAAATGGCTGATTTTCGACAAAAGAGATAACACCCCCCCATTACGTCATGCTTCAGAAATGTGGAAAATGGTCCGTTTTCAAATGTTTTATTTTTGAACGTCAGTTCACATTTGTAGGTGGATCATCAGTGTTAGAGCTAAAATTAGCATGTTTAAAGTGATTTTCATGCTTCCAGGGGCTCGGGAAGTTAATTAAATACCATTTGGAGGCATTTAATGTTCGAGCAAAAACGGCTGATTTTCGACAAAAGAGATAACACCCCCCCATTACGTCATGCTTCAGAAATGTGGAAAATGGTCCGTTTTCAAATGTTTTATTTTTGAACGTCAGTTCACATTTGTAGGTGGATCATCAGTGTTAGAGCTAAAATTAGCATGGTTAAAGTGATTTTCATGCTTCCAGGGGCCCAAAACACAAGATTTATGGAATGGTTAAAAGTGCATGAAAATGGCCAATTTACTCACTCTGAGTTCTCAAAAAGGGTTTCTTCACCCCGGGAAGTTAATTAAATACCATTTGGAGGCATTTAATGTTCGAGCAAAAACGGCTGATTTTCGACAAAAGAGATAACACCCCCCCATTACGTCATGCTTCAGAAATGTGGAAAATGGTCCGTTTTCAAATGTTTTATTTTTGAACGTCAGTTCACATTTGTAGGTGGATCATCAGTGTTAGAGCTAAAATTAGCATGTTTAAAGTTATTTTCATGCTTCCAGGGGCCCAAAACACAAGATTTATGGAATGGTTAAAAGTGCATGAAAATGGCCAATTTACTCACTCTGAGTTCTCAAAAAGGGTTTCTTCACCCCGGGAAGTTAATTAAATACCATTTGGAGGCATTTAATGTTCGAGCAAAAACGGCTGATTTTCGACAAAAGAGATAACACCCCCCCATTACGTCATGCTTCAGAAATGTGGAAAATGGTCCGTTTTCAAATGTTTTATTTTTGAACGTCAGTTCACATTTGTAGGTGGATCATCAGTGTTAGAGCTAAAATTAGCATGTTTAAAGTGATTTTCATGCTTCCAGGGGCTCGGGAAGTGAAATAAATACCATTTGGAGGCATTTAATGTTCGAGCAAAAACGGCTGATTTTCGACAAAAGAGATAACACCCCCTCATTACGTCATGCTTCAGAAATGTGGAAAATGGTCCGTTTTCAAATGTTTTATTTTTGAACGTCAGTTCACATTTGTAGGTGGATCATCAGTGTTAGAGCTAAAATTAGCATGTTTAAAGTGATTTTCATGCTTCCAGGGGCTCGGGAAGTGAAATAAATACCATTTGGAGGCATTTAATGTTCGAGCAAAAACGGCTGATTTTCGACAAAAGAGATAACACCCCCCCATTACGTCATGCTTCAGAAATGTGGAAAATGGTCCGTTTTCAAATGTTTTATTTTTGAACGTCAGTTCACATTTGTAGGTGGATCATCAGTGTTAGAGCTAAAATGTGCATGTTTAAAGTGATTTTCATGCTTCCAGGGGCTCGGGAAGTTAATTAAATACCATTTGGAGGCATTTAATGTTCGAGCAAAAACGGCTGATTTTCGACAAAAGAGATAACATCCCCCCATTACGTCATGCTTCAGAAATGTGGAAAATGGTCCGTTTTCAAATGTTTTATTTTTGAACGTCAGTTCACATTTGTAGGTGGATCATCAGTGTTAGAGCTAAAATTAGCATGTTTAAAGTGATTTTCATGCTTCCAGGGGCCCAAAACACAAGATTTATGGAATGGTTAAAAGTGCATGAAAATGGCCAATTTACTCACTCTGAGTTCTCAAAAAGGGTTTCTTCACCCCGGGAAGTTAATTAAATACCATTTGGAGGCATTTAATGTTCGAGCAAAAACGGCTGATTTTCGACAAAAGAGATAACACCCCCCCATTACGTCATGCTTCAGAAATGTGGAAAATGGTCCGTTTTCAAATGTTTTATTTTTGAACGTCAGTTCACATTTGTAGGTGGATCATCAGTGTTAGAGCTAAAATTAGCATGTTTAAAGTGATTTTCATGCTTCCAGGGGCTCGGGAAGTGAAATAAATACCATTTGGAGGCATTTCATGTTCGAGCAAAAACGGCTGATTTTCGACAAAAGAGATAACACCCCCCCATTACGTCATGCTTCAGAAATGTGGAAAATGGTCCGTTTTCAAATGTTTTATTTTTGAACGTCAGTTCACATTTGTAGGTGGATCATCAGTGTTAGAGCTAAAATTAGCATGTTTAAAGTGATTTTCATGCTTCCAGGGGCTCGGGAAGTGAAATAAATACCATTTGGAGGCATTTAATGTTCGAGCAAAAACGGCTGATTTTCGACAAAAGAGATAACACCCCCCCATTACGTCATGCTTCAGAAATGTGGAAAATGGTCCGTTTTCAAATGTTTTATTTTTGAACGTCAGTTCACATTTGTAGGTGGATCATCAGTGTTAGAGCTAAAATTAGCATGTTTAAAGTGATTTTCATGCTTCCAGGGGCTCGGGAAGTTAATTAAATACCATTTGGAGGCATTTAATGTTCGAGCAAAAACGGCTGATTTTCGACATAAGAGATAACACCCCCCATTACGTCATGCTTCAGAAATGTGGAAAATGGTCCGTTTTCAAATGTTTTATTTTTGAACGTCAGTTCACATTTGTAGGTGGATCATCAGTGTTAGAGCTAAAATTAGCATGTTTAAAGTGATTTTCATGCTTCCAGGGGCTCGGGAAGTTAATTAAATACCATTTGGAGGCATTTAATGTTCGAGCGAAAACGGCTGATTTTCGACAAAAGAGATAACACCCCCCCATTACGTCATGCTTCAGAAATGTGGAAAATGGTCCGTTTTCAAATGTTTTATTTTTGAACGTCAGTTCACATTTGTAGGTGGATCATCAGTGTTAGAGCTAAAATTAGCATGTTTAAAGTGATTTTCATGCTTCCAGGGGCTCGGGAAGTTAATTAAATACCATTTGGAGGCATTTAATGTTCGAGCAAAAACGGCTGATTTTCGACAAAAGAGATAACACCCCCCATTACGTCATGCTTCAGAAATGTGGAAAATGGTCCGTTTTCAAATGTTTTATTTTTGAACGTCAGTTCACATTTGTAGGTGGATCATCAGTGTTAGAGCTAAAATTAGCATGTTTAAAGTGATTTTCATGCTTCCAGGGGCTCGGGAAGTTAATTAAATACCATTTGGAGGCATTTAATGTTCGAGCAAAAACGGCTGATTTTCGACAAAAGAGATAACACCCCCCCATTACGTCATGCTTCAGAAATGTGGAAAATGGTCCGTTTTCAAATGTTTTATTTTTGAACGTCAGTTCACATTTGTAGGTGGATCATCAGTGTTAGAGCTAAAATTAGCATGTTTAAAGTGATTTTCATGCTTCCAGGGGCCCTAAACACAAGATTTATGGAATGGTTAAAAGTGCATGAAAATGGCCAATTTACTCACTCTGAGTTCTCAAAAAGGGTTTCTTCACCCGGGAAGTTAATTAAATACCATTTGGAGGCATTTAATGTTCGAGCAAAAACGGCTGATTTTCGACAAAAGAGATAACACCCCCCCATTACATCATGCTTCAGAAATGTGGAAAATGGTTCGTTTTCAAATGTTTTATTTTTGAAAGTCAGTTCACATTTGTAGGTGGATCATCAGTGTTAGAGCTAAAATTAGCATGTTTAAAGTGATTTTCATGCTTCCAGGGGCTCGGGAAGTTAATTAAATACCATTTGGAGGCATTTAATGTTCGAGCAAAAACGGCTGATTTTCGACAAAAGAGATAACACCCCCCCATTACGTCATGCTTCAGAAATGTGCAAAATGGTCCGTTTTCAAATGTTTTATTTTTGAACGTCAGTTCACATTTGTAGGTGGATCATCAGTGTTAGAGCTAAAATTAGCATGTTTAAAGTGATTTTCATGCTTCCAGGGGCTCGGGAAGTGAAATAAATACCATTTGGAGGCATTTAATGTTCGAGCAAAAACAGCTGATTTTCGACAAAAGAGATAACACCCCCCCCATTACGTCATGCTTCAGAAATGTGGAAAATAGTCCGTTTTCAAATGTTTTATTTTTGAACGTCAGTTCACATTTGTAGGTGGATCATCAGTGTTAGAGCTAAAATTAGCATGTTTAAAGTGATTTTCATGCTTCCAGGGGCCCTAAACACAAGATTTATGGAATGGTTAAAAGTGCATGAAAATGGCCAATTTACTCACTCTGAGTTCTCAAAAAGGGTTTCTTCACCCCGGGAAGTTAATTAAATACCATTTGGAGGCATTTAATGTTCGAGCAAAAACGGCTGATTTTCGACAAAAGAGATAACACCCCCCATTACGTCATGCTTCAGAAATGTGGAAAATGGTCCAATTTCAAATGTTTTATTTTTGAACGTCAGTTCACATTTGTAGGTGGATCATCAGTGTTAGAGCTAAAATTAGCATGTTTAAAGTGATTTTCATGCTTCCAGGGGCTCGGGAAGTTAATTAAATACCATTTGGAGGCATTTAATGTTCGAGCAAAAACGGCTGATTTTCGACAAAAGAGATAACACCCCCCCCATTACGTCATGCTTCAGAAATGTGGAAAATGGTCCGTTTTCAAATGTTTTATTTTTGAACGTCAGTTCACATTTGTAGGTGGATCATCAGTGTTAGAGCTAAAATTAGCATGTTTAAAGTGATTTTCATGCTTCCAGGGGCCCTAAACACAAGATTTATGGAATGGTTAAAAGTGCATGAAAATGGCCAATTTACTCACTCTGAGTTCTCAAAAAGGGTTTCTTCACCCCGGGAAGTTAATTAAATACCATTTGGAGGCATTTAATGTTCGAGCAAAAACGGCTGATTTTCGACAAAAGAGATAACACCCCCCCATTACGTCATGCTTCAGAAATGTGGAAAATGGTCCGTTTTTAAATGTTTTATTTTTGAACGTCAGTTCACATCTGTAGGTGGATCATCAGTGTTAGAGCTAAAATTAGCATGTTTAAAGTGATTTTCATGCTTCCAGGGGCTCGGGAAGTTAATTAAATACCATTTGGAGGCATTTAATGTTCGAGCAAAAACGGCTGATTTTCGACAAAAGAGATAACACCCCCCCATTACGTCATGCTTCAGAAATGTGGAAAATGGTCCGTTTTCAAATGTTTTATTTTTGAACGTCAGTTCACATTTGTAGGTGGATCATCAGTGTTAGAGCTAAAATTAGCATGTTTAAAGTGATTTTCATGCTTCCAGGGGCTCGGGAAGTGAAATAAATACCATTTGGAGGCATTTAATGTTCGAGCACAAAAAGGCTGATTTTCGACAAAAGAGATAACACCCCCCCATTACGTCATGCTTCAGAAATGTGGAAAATGGTCCGTTTTCAAATGTTTTATTTTTGAACGTCAGTTCACATTTGTAGGTGGATCATCAGTGTTAGAGCTAAAATTAGCATGTTTAAAGTGATTTTCATGCTTCCAGGGGCCCTAAACACAAGATTTATGGAATGGTTAAAAGTGCATGAAAATGGCCAATTTACTCACTCTGAGTTCTCAAAAAGGGTTTCTTCACCCCGGGAAGTTAATTAAATACCATTTGGAGGCATTTAATGTTCGAGCAAAAACGGCTGATTTTCGACAAAAGAGATAACACCCCCCCATTACGTCATGCTTCAGAAATGTGGAAAATGGTCCGTTTTCAAATGTTTTATTTTTGAACGTCAGTTCACATTTGTAGGTGGATCATCAGTGTTAGAGCTAAAATTAGCATGTTTAAAGTGATTTTCATGCTTCCAGGGGCTCGGGAAGTTAATTAAATACCATTTGGAGGCATTTAATGTTCGAGCAAAAACGGCTGATTTTCGACAAAAGAGATAACACCCCCCATTACGTCATGCTTCAGAAATGTGGAAAATGGTCCGTTTTCAAATGTTTTATTTTTGAACGTCAGTTCACATTTGTAGGTGGATCATCAGTGTTAGAGCTACAATTAGCATGTTTAAAGTGATTTTCATGCTTCCAGGGGCCCAAAACACAAGATTTATGGAATGGTTAAAAGTGCATGAAAATGGCCAATTTACTCACTCTGAGTTCTCAAAAAGGGTTTCTTCACCCCGGGAAGTTAATTAAATACCATTTGGAGGCATTTAATGTTCCAGCAAAAACGGCTGATTTTCGACAAAAGAGATAACACCCCCCCATTACGTCATGCTTCAGAAATGTGGAAAATGGTCCGTTTTCAAATGTTTTATTTTTGAACGTCAGTTCACATTTGTAGGTGGATCATCAGTGTTAGAGCTAAAATTAGCATGTTTAAAGTGATTTTCATGCTTCCAGGGGCCTAAAACACAAGATTTATGGAATGGTTAAAAGTGCATGAAAATGGCCAATTTACTCACTCTAAGTTCTCAAAAAGGGTTTCTTCACCCCGGGAAGTTAATTAAATACCATTTGGAGGCATTTAATGTTCGAGCAAAAACGGCTGATTTTCGACAAAAGAGATAACACCCCCCATTACGTCATGCTTCAGAAATGTGGAAAATGGTCCGTTTTCAAATGTTTTATTTTTGAACGTCAGTTCACATTTGTATGTGGATCATCAGTGTTAGAGCTAAAATTAGCATGTTTAAAGTGATTTTCATGCTTCCAGGGGCCCAAAACACAAGATTTATGGAATGGTTAAAAGTGCATGAAAATGGCCAATTTACTCACTCTGAGTTCTCAAAAAGGGTTTCTTCACCCCGGGAAGTTAAATAAATACCATTTGGAGGCATTTAATGTTCGAGCAAAAACGGCTGATTTTCGACAAAAGAGATAACACCCCCCATTACGTCATGCTTCAGAAATGTGGAAAATGGTCCGTTTTCAAATGTTTTATTTTTGAACGTCAGTTCACATTGGTAGGTGGATCATCAGTGTTAGAGCTAAAATTAGCATGTTTAAAGTGATTTTCATGCTTCCAGGGGCTCGGGAAGTTAATTAAATACCATTTGGAGGCATTTAATGTTCGAGCAAAAACGGCTGATTTTCGACAAAAGAGATAACATCCCCCCATTACGTCATGCTTCAGAAATGTGGAAAATGGTCCGTTTTCAAATGTTTTATTTTTGAACGTCAGTTCACATTTGTAGGTGGATCATCAGTGTTAGAGCTAAAAATTAGCATGTTTAAAGTGATTTTCATGCTTCCAGGGGCCCAAAACACAAGATTTATGGAATGGTTAAAAGTGCATGAAAATGTCCAATTTACTCACTCTGAGTTCTCAAAAAGGGTTTCTTCACCCCGGGAAGTTAATTAAATACCATTTGGAGGCATTTAATGTTCGAGCAAAAACGGCTGATTTTCGACAAAAGAGATAACACCCCCCCATTACGTCATGCTTCAGAAATGTGGAAAATGGTCCGTTTTCAAATGTTTTATTTTTGAACGTCAGTTCACATTTGTAGGTGGATCATCAGTGTTAGAGCTAAAATTAGCATGTTTAAAGTGATTTTCATGCTTCCAGGGGCTCGGGAAGTGAAATAAATACCATTTGGAGGCATTTAATGTTCGAGCAAAAACGGCTGATTTTCGACAAAAGAGATAACACCCCCCCATTACGTCATGCTTCAGAAATGTGGAAAATGGTCCGTTTTCAAATGTTTTATTTTTGAACGTCAGTTCACATTTGTAGGTGGATCATCAGTGTTAGAGCTAAAATTAGCATGTTTAAAGTGATTTTCATGCTTCCAGGGGCCCAAAACACAAGATTTATGGAATGGTTAAAAGTGCATGAAAATGGCCAATTTACTCACTCTGAGTTCTCAAAAAGGGTTTCTTCACCCCGGGAAGTTAATTAAATACCATTTGGAGGCATTTAATGTTCGAGCAAAAACGGCTGATTTTCGACAAAAGAGATAACACCCCCCCATTACGTCATGCTTCAGAAATGTGGAAAATGGTCCGTTTTCAAATGTTTTATTTTTGAACGTCAGTTCACATTTGTAGGTGGATCATCAGTGTTAGAGCTAAAATTAGCATGTTTAAAGTGATTTTCATGCTTCCAGGGGCTCGGGAAGTGAAATAAATACCATTTGGAGGCATTTAATGTTCGAGCACAAAAAGGCTGATTTTCGACAAAAGAGATAACACCCCCCCATTACGTCATGCTTCAGAAATGTGGAAAATGGTCCGTTTTCAAATGTTTTATTTTTGAACGTCAGTTCACATTTGTAGGTGGATCATCAGTGTTAGAGCTAAAATTAGCATGTTTAAAGTGATTTTCATGCTTCCAGGGGCCCTAAACACAAGATTTATGGAATGGTTAAAAGTGCATGAAAATGGCCAATTTACTCACTCTAAGTTCTCAAAAAGGGTTTCTTCACCCCGGGAAGTTAATTAAATACCATTTGGAGGCATTTAATGTTCGAGCAAAAACGGCTGATTTTCGACAAAAGAGATAACACCCCCCCCATTACGTCATGCTTCAGAAATGTGGAAAATGGTCCGTTTTCAAATGTTTTATTTTTGAACGTCAGTTCACATTTGTATGTGGATCATCAGTGTTAGAGCTAAAATTAGCATGTTTAAAGTGATTTTCATGCTTCCAGGGGCCCAAAACACAAGATTTATGGAATGGTTAAAAGTGCATGAAAATGGCCAATTTACTCACTCTGAGTTCTCAAAAAGGGTTTCTTCACCCCGGGAAGTTAAATAAATACCATTTGGAGGCATTTAATGTTCGAGCAAAAACGGCTGATTTTCGACAAAAGAGATAACACCCCCCATTACGTCATGCTTCAGAAATGTGGAAAATGGTCCGTTTTCAAATGTTTTATTTTTGAACGTCAGTTCACATTGGTAGGTGGATCATCAGTGTTAGAGCTAAAATTAGCATGTTTAAAGTGATTTTCATGCTTCCAGGGGCTCGGGAAGTTAATTAAATACCATTTGGAGGCATTTAATGTTCGAGCAAAAACGGCTGATTTTCGACAAAAGAGATAACATCCCCCCATTACGTCATGCTTCAGAAATGTGGAAAATGGTCCGTTTTCAAATGTTTTATTTTTGAACGTCAGTTCACATTTGTAGGTGGATCATCAGTGTTAGAGCTAAAATTAGCATGTTTAAAGTGATTTTCATGCTTCCAGGGGCCCAAAACACAAGATTTATGGAATGGTTAAAAGTGCATGAAAATGTCCAATTTACTCACTCTGAGTTCTCAAAAAGGGTTTCTTCACCCCGGGAAGTTAATTAAATACCATTTGGAGGCATTTAATGTTCGAGCAAAAACGGCTGATTTTCGACAAAAGAGATAACACCCCCCCATTACGTCATGCTTCAGAAATGTGGAAAATGGTCCGTTTTCAAATGTTTTATTTTTGAACGTCAGTTCACATTTGTAGGTGGATCATCAGTGTTAGAGCTAAAATTAGCATGTTTAAAGTGATTTTCATGCTTCCAGGGGCTCGGGAAGTGAAATAAATACCATTTGGAGGCATTTAATGTTCGAGCAAAAACGGCTGATTTTCGACAAAAGAGATAACACCCCCCCATTACGTCATGCTTCAGAAATGTGGAAAATGGTCCGTTTTCAAATGTTTTATTTTTGAACGTCAGTTCACATTTGTAGGTGGATCATCAGTGTTAGAGCTAAAATTAGCATGTTTAAAGTGATTTTCATGCTTCCAGGGGCCCAAAACACAAGATTTATGGAATGGTTAAAAGTGCATGAAAATGGCCAATTTACTCACTCTGAGTTCTCAAAAAGGGTTTCTTCACCCCGGGAAGTTAATTAAATACCATTTGGAGGCATTTAATGTTCGAGCAAAAACGGCTGATTTTCGACAAAAGAGATAACACCCCCCATTACGTCATGCTTCAGAAATGTGGAAAATGGTCCGTTTTCAAATGTTTTATTTTTGAACGTCAGTTCACATTTGTAGGTGGATCATCAGTGTTAGAGCTAAAATTAGCATGTTTAAAGTGATTTTCATGCTTCCAGGGGCCCAAAACACAAGATTTATGGAATGGTTAAAAGTGCATGAAAATGGCCAATTTACTCACTCTGAGTTCTCAAAAAGGGTTTCTTCACCCCGGGAAGTTAATTAAATACCATTTGGAGGCATTTAATGTTCGAGCAAAAACGGCTGATTTTCGACAAAAGAGATAACACCCCCCATTACGTCATGCTTCAGAAATGTGGAAAATGGTCCGTTTTCAAATGTTTTATTTTTGAACGTCAGTTCACATTTGTAGGTGGATCAGCAGTGTTAGAGCTAAAATTAGCATGTTTAAAGTGATTTTCATGCTTCCAGGGGCCCAAAACACAAGATTTATGGAATGGTTAAAAGTGCATGAAAATGGCCAATTTACTCACTCTGAGTTCTCAAAAAGGGTTTCTTCACCCCGGGAAGTTAATTAAATACCATTTGGAGGCATTTAATGTTTGAGCAAAAACGGCTGATTTTCGACAAAAGAGACAACACCCCCCCATTACGTCATGCTTCAGAAATGTGGAAAATGGTCCGTTTTCAAATGTTTTATTTTTGAACGTCAGTTCACATTTGTAGGTGGATCATCAGTGTTAGAGCTAAAATTAGCATGTTTAAAGTGATTTTCATGCTTCCAGGGGCTCGGGAAGTGAAATAAATACCATTTGGAGGCATTTAATGTTCGAGCAAAAACGGCTGATTTTCGACAAAAGAGATAACACCCCCCCATTACGTCATGCTTCAGAAATGTGGAAAATGGTCCGTTTTCAAATGTTTTATTTTTGAACGTCAGTTCACATTTGTAGGTGGATCATCAGTGTTAGAGCTAAAATTAGCATGTTTAAAGTGATTTTCATTCTTCCAGGGGCCCAAAAACACAAGATTTATGGAATGGTTAAAAGTGCATGAAAATGGCCAATTTACTCACTCTGAGTTCTCAAAAAGGGTTTCTTCACCCCGGGAAGTTAATTAAATACCATTTAGAGGCATTTAATGTTCGAGCAAAAATGGCTGATTTTCGACAAAAGAGATAACACCCCCCCATTACGTCATGCTTCAGAAATGTGGAAAATGGTCCGTTTTCAAATGTTTTATTTTTGAACGTCAGTTCACATTTGTAGGTGGATCATCAGTGTTAGAGCTAAAATTAGCATGTTTAAAGTGATTTTCATGCTTCCAGGGGCTCGGGAAGTTAATTAAATACCATTTGGAGGCATTTAATGTTCGAGCAAAAACGGCTGATTTTCGACAAAAGAGATAACACCCCCCCATTACGTCATGCTTCAGAAATGTGGAAAATGGTCCGTTTTCAAATGTTTTATTTTTGAACGTCAGTTCACATTTGTAGGTGGATCATCAGTGTTAGAGCTAAAATTAGCATGGTTAAAGTGATTTTCATGCTTCCAGGGGCCCAAAACACAAGATTTATGGAATGGTTAAAAGTGCATGAAAATGGCCAATTTACTCACTCTGAGTTCTCAAAAAGGGTTTCTTCACCCCGGGAAGTTAATTAAATACCATTTGGAGGCATTTAATGTTCGAGCAAAAACGGCTGATTTTCGACAAAAGAGATAACACCCCCCCATTACGTCATGCTTCAGAAATGTGGAAAATGGTCCGTTTTCAAATGTTTTATTTTTGAACGTCAGTTCACATTTGTAGGTGGATCATCAGTGTTAGAGCTAAAATTAGCATGTTTAAAGTTATTTTCATGCTTCCAGGGGCCCAAAACACAAGATTTATGGAATGGTTAAAAGTGCATGAAAATGGCCAATTTACTCACTCTGAGTTCTCAAAAAGGGTTTCTTCACCCCGGGAAGTTAATTAAATACCATTTGGAGGCATTTAATGTTCGAGCAAAAACGGCTGATTTTCGACAAAAGAGATAACACCCCCCCATTACGTCATGCTTCAGAAATGTGGAAAATGGTCCGTTTTCAAATGTTTTATTTTTGAACGTCAGTTCACATTTGTAGGTGGATCATCAGTGTTAGAGCTAAAATTAGCATGTTTAAAGTGATTTTCATGCTTCCAGGGGCTCGGGAAGTGAAATAAATACCATTTGGAGGCATTTAATGTTCGAGCAAAAACGGCTGATTTTCGACAAAAGAGATAACACCCCCTCATTACGTCATGCTTCAGAAATGTGGAAAATGGTCCGTTTTCAAATGTTTTATTTTTGAACGTCAGTTCACATTTGTAGGTGGATCATCAGTGTTAGAGCTAAAATTAGCATGTTTAAAGTGATTTTCATGCTTCCAGGGGCTCGGGAAGTGAAATAAATACCATTTGGAGGCATTTAATGTTCGAGCAAAAACGGCTGATTTTCGACAAAAGAGATAACACCCCCCCATTACGTCATGCTTCAGAAATGTGGAAAATGGTCCGTTTTCAAATGTTTTATTTTTGAACGTCAGTTCACATTTGTAGGTGGATCATCAGTGTTAGAGCTAAAATGTGCATGTTTAAAGTGATTTTCATGCTTCCAGGGGCTCGGGAAGTTAATTAAATACCATTTGGAGGCATTTAATGTTCGAGCAAAAACGGCTGATTTTCGACAAAAGAGATAACATCCCCCCATTACGTCATGCTTCAGAAATGTGGAAAATGGTCCGTTTTCAAATGTTTTATTTTTGAACGTCAGTTCACATTTGTAGGTGGATCATCAGTGTTAGAGCTAAAATTAGCATGTTTAAAGTGATTTTCATGCTTCCAGGGGCCCAAAACACAAGATTTATGGAATGGTTAAAAGTGCATGAAAATGGCCAATTTACTCACTCTGAGTTCTCAAAAAGGGTTTCTTCACCCCGGGAAGTTAATTAAATACCATTTGGAGGCATTTAATGTTCGAGCAAAAACGGCTGATTTTCGACAAAAGAGATAACACCCCCCCATTACGTCATGCTTCAGAAATGTGGAAAATGGTCCGTTTTCAAATGTTTTATTTTTGAACGTCAGTTCACATTTGTAGGTGGATCATCAGTGTTAGAGCTAAAATTAGCATGTTTAAAGTGATTTTCATGCTTCCAGGGGCTCGGGAAGTGAAATAAATACCATTTGGAGGCATTTCATGTTCGAGCAAAAACGGCTGATTTTCGACAAAAGAGATAACACCCCCCCATTACGTCATGCTTCAGAAATGTGGAAAATGGTCCGTTTTCAAATGTTTTATTTTTGAACGTCAGTTCACATTTGTAGGTGGATCATCAGTGTTAGAGCTAAAATTAGCATGTTTAAAGTGATTTTCATGCTTCCAGGGGCTCGGGAAGTTAATTAAATACCATTTGGAGGCATTTAATGTTCGAGCAAAAACGGCTGATTTTCGACATAAGAGATAACACCCCCCCATTACGTCATGCTTCAGAAATGTGGAAAATGGTCCGTTTTCAAATGTTTTATTTTTGAACGTCAGTTCACATTTGTAGGTGGATCATCAGTGTTAGAGCTAAAATTAGCATGTTTAAAGTGATTTTCATGCTTCCAGGGGTTCGGGAAGTTAATTAAATACCATTTGGAGGCATTTAATGTTCGAGCAAAAACGGCTGATTTTCGACAAAAGAGATAACACCCCCCCATTACGTCATGCTTCAGAAATGTGGAAAATGGTCCGTTTTCAAATGTTTTATTTTTGAACGTCAGTTCACATTTGTAGGTGGATCATCAGTGTTAGAGCTAAAATTAGCATGTTTAAAGTGATTTTCATGCTTCCAGGGGCTCGGGAAGTTAATTAAATACCATTTGGAGGCATTTAATGTTCGAGCAAAAACGGCTGATTTTCGACAAAAGAGATAACACCCCCCATTACGTCATGCTTCAGAAATGTGGAAAATGGTCCGTTTTCAAATGTTTTATTTTTGAACGTCAGTTCACATTTGTAGGTGGATCATCAGTGTTAGAGCTAAAATTAGCATGTTTAAAGTGATTTTCATGCTTCCAGGGGCTCGGGAAGTTAATTAAATACCATTTGGAGGCATTTAATGTTCGAGCAAAAACGGCTGATTTTCGACAAAAGAGATAACACCCCCCCATTACGTCATGCTTCAGAAATGTGGAAAATGGTCCGTTTTCAAATGTTTTATTTTTGAACGTCAGTTCACATTTGTAGGTGGATCATCAGTGTTAGAGCTAAAATTAGCATGTTTAAAGTGATTTTCATGCTTCCAGGGGCTCGGGAAGTTAATTAAATACCATTTGGAGGCATTTAATGTTCGAGCAAAAACGGCTGATTTTCGACAAAAGAGATAACACCCCCCCATTACGTCATGCTTCAGAAATGTGGAAAATGGTCCGTTTTCAAATGTTTTATTTTTGAACGTCAGTTCACATTTGTAGGTGGATCATCAGTGTTAGAGCTAAAATTAGCATGTTTAAAGTGATTTTCATGCTTCCAGGGGCTCGGGAAGTGAAATAAATACCATTTGGAGGCATTTAATGTTCGAGCAAAAACGGCTGATTTTCGACAAAAGAGATAACACCCCCCCATTACGTCATGCTTCAGAAATGTGGAAAATGGTCCGTTTTCAAATGTTTTATTTTTGAACGTCAGTTCACATTTGTAGGTGGATCATCAGTGTTAGAGCTAAAATTAGCATGTTTAAAGTGATTTTCATGCTTCCAGGGGCCCTAAACACAAGATTTATGGAATGGTTAAAAGTGCATGAAAATGGCCAATTTACTCACTCTGAGTTCTCAAAAAGGGTTTCTTCACCCCGGGAAGTTAATTAAATACCATTTGGAGGCATTTAATGTTCGAGCAAAAACGGCTGATTTTCGACAAAAGAGATAACACCCCCCATTACGTCATGCTTCAGAAATGTGGAAAATGGTCCGTTTTCAAATGTTTTATTTTTGAACGTCAGTTCACATTTGTAGGTGGATCATCAGTGTTAGAGCTAAAATTAGCATGTTTAAAGTGATTTTCATGCTTCCAGGGGCTCGGGAAGTTAATTAAATACCATTTGGAGGCATTTAATGTTCGAGCAAAAACGGCTGATTTTCGACAAAAGAGATAACACCCCCCCATTACGTCATGCTTCAGAAATGTGGAAAATAGTCCGTTTTCAAATGTTTTATTTTTGAACGTCAGTTCACATTTGTAGGTGGATCATCAGTGTTAGAGCTAAAATTAGCATGTTTAAAGTGATTTTCATGCTTCCAGGGGCCCTAAACACAAGATTTATGGAATGGTTAAAAGTGCATGAAAATGGCCAATTTACTCACTCTGAGTTCTCAAAAAGGGTTTCTTCACCCCGGGAAGTTAATTAAATACCATTTGGAGCCATTTAATGTTCCAGCAAAAACGGCTGATTTTCGACAAAAGAGATAACACCCCCCCATTACGTCATGCTTCAGAAATGTGGAAAATGGTCCGTTTTCAAATGTTTTATTTTTGAACGTCAGTTCACATTTGTAGGTGGATCATCAGTGTTAGAGCTAAAATTAGCATGTTTAAAGTGATTTTCATGCTTCCAGGGGCCCTAAACACAAGATTTATGGAATGGTTAAAAGTGCATGAAAATGGCCAATTTACTCACTCTGAGTTCTCAAAAAGGGTTTCTTCACCCCGGGAAGTTAATTAAATACCATTTGGAGGCATTTAATGTTCGAGCAAAAACGGCTGATTTTCGACAAAAGAGATAACACCCCCCATTACGTCATGCTTCAGAAATGTGGAAAATGGTCCGTTTTCAAATGTTTTATTTTTGAACGTCAGTTCACATTTGTAGGTGGATCATCAGTGTTAGAGCTAAAATTAGCATGTTTAAAGTGATTTTCATGCTTCCAGGGGCTCGGGAAGTTAATTAAATACCATTTGGAGGCATTTAATGTTCGAGCAAAAACGGCTGATTTTCGACAAAAGAGATAACACCCCCCCATTACGTCATGCTTCAGAAATGTGGAAAATGGTCCGTTTTCAAATGTTTTATTTTTGAACGTCAGTTCACATTTGTAGGTGGATCATCAGTGTTAGAGCTAAAATTAGCATGTTTAAAGTGATTTTCATGCTTCCAGGGGCCCTAAACACAAGATTTATGGAATGGTTAAAAGTGCATGAAAATGGCCAATTTACTCACTCTGAGTTCTCAAAAAGGGTTTCTTCACCCCGGGAAGTTAATTAAATACCATTTGGAGGCATTTAATGTTCGAGCAAAAACGGCTGATTTTCGACAAAAGAGATAACACCCCCCCATTACGTCATGCTTCAGAAATGTGGAAAATGGTCCGTTTTCAAATGTTTTATTTTTGAACGTCAGTTCACATTTGTAGGTGGATCATCAGTGTTAGAGCTAAAATTAGCATGTTTAAAGTGATTTTCATGCTTCCAGGGGCTCGGGAAGTTAATTAAATACCATTTGGAGGCATTTAATGTTCGAGCAAAAACGGCTGATTTTCGACAAAAGAGATAACACCCCCCCATTACGTCATGCTTCAGAAATGTGGAAAATGGTCCGTTTTCAAATGTTTTATTTTTGAACGTCAGTTCACATTTGTAGGTGGATCATCAGTGTTAGAGCTAAAATTAGCATGTTTAAAGTGATTTTCATGCTTCCAGGGGCCCTAAACACAAGATTTATGGAATGGTTAAAAGTGCATGAAAATGGCCAATTTACTCACTCTGAGTTCTCAAAAAGGGTTTCTTCACCCCGGGAAGTTAATTAAATACCATTTGGAGGCATTTAATGTTCGAGCAAAAACGGCTGATTTTCGACAAAAGAGATAACACCCCCCCATTACGTCATGCTTCAGAAATGTGGAAAATGGTCCGTTTTCAAATGTTTTATTTTTGAACGTCAGTTCACATTTGTAGGTGGATCATCAGTGTTAGAGCTAAAATTAGCATGTTTAAAGTGATTTTCATGCTTCCAGGGGCTCGGGGAGTTAATTAAATACCATTTGGAGGCATTTAATGTTCGAGCAAAAACGGCTGATTTTCGACAAAAGAGATAACACCCCCCATTACGTCATGCTTCAGAAATGTGGAAAATGGTCCGTTTTCAAATGTTTTATTTTTGAACGTCAGTTCACATTTGTATGTGGATCATCAGTGTTAGAGCTAAAATTAGCATGTTTAAAGTGATTTTCATGCTTCCAGGGGCCCAAAACACAAGATTTATGGAATGGTTAAAAGTGCATGAAAATGGCCAATTTACTCACTCTGAGTTCTCAAAAAGGGTTTCTTCACCCCGGGAAGTTAATTAAATACCATTTGGAGGCATTTAATGTTCGAGCAAAAACGGCTGATTTTCGACAAAAGAGATAACACCCCCCCATTACGTCATGCTTCAGAAATGTGGAAAATGGTCCGTTTTCAAATGTTTTATTTTTGAACGTCAGTTCACATTTGTAGGTGGATCATCAGTGTTAGAGCTAAAATTAGCATGTTTAAAGTGATTTTCATGCTTCCAGGGGCTCGGGAAGTTAATTAAATACCATTTGGAGGCATTTAATGTTCGAGCAAAAACGGCTGATTTTCGACAAAAGAGATAACACCCCCCCATTACGTCATGCTTCAGAAATGTGGAAAATGGTCCGTTTTCAAATGTTTTATTTTTGAACGTCAGTTCACATTTGTAGGTGGATCATCAGTGTTAGAGCTAAAATTAGCATGTTTAAAGTGATTTTCATGCTTCCAGGGGCCCAAAACACAAGATTTATGGAATGGTTAAAAGTGCATGAAAATGTCCAATTTACTCACTCTGAGTTCTCAAAAAGGGTTTCTTCACCCCGGGAAGTTAATTAAATACCATTTGGAGGCATTTAATGTTCGAGCAAAAACGGCTGATTTTCGACAAAAGAGATAACACCCCCCCATTACGTCATGCTTCAGAAATGTGGAAAATGGTCCGTTTTCAAATGTTTTATTTTTGAACGTCAGTTCACATTTGTAGGTGGATCATCAGTGTTAGAGCTAAAATTAGCATGTTTAAAGTGATTTTCATGCTTCCAGGGGCTCGGGAAGTGAAATAAATACCATTTGGAGGCATTTAATGTTCGAGCAAAAACGGCTGATTTTCGACAAAAGAGATAACACCCCCCCATTACGTCATGCTTCAGAAATGTGGAAAATGGTCCGTTTTCAAATGTTTTATTTTTGAACGTCAGTTCACATTTGTAGGTGGATCATCAGTGTTAGAGCTAAAATTAGCATGTTTAAAGTGATTTTCATGCTTCCAGGGGTCCAAAACACAAGATTTATGGAATGGTTAAAAGTGCATGAAAATGGCCAATTTACTCACTCTGAGTTCTCAAAAAGGGTTTCTTCACCCCGGGAAGTTAATTAAATACCATTTGGAGGCATTTAATGTTCGAGCAAAAACGGCTGATTTTCGACAAAAGAGATAACACCCCCCATTACGTCATGCTTCAGAAATGTGGAAAATGGTCCGTTTTCAAATGTTTTATTTTTGAACGTCAGTTCACATTTGTAGGTGGATCATCAGTGTTAGAGCTAAAATTAGCATGTTTAAAGTGATTTTCATGCTTCCAGGGGCCCAAAACACAAGATTTATGGAATGGTTAAAAGTGCATGAAAATGGCCAATTTACTCACTCTGAGTTCTCAAAAAGGGTTTCTTCACCCCGGGAAGTTAATGAAATACCATTTGGAGGCATTTAATGTTCGAGCAAAAACGGCTGATTTTCGACAAAAGAGATAACACCCCCCATTACGTCATGCTTCAGAAATGTGGAAAATGGTCCGTTTTCAAATGTTTTATTTTTGAACGTCAGTTCACATTTGTAGGTGGATCATCAGTGTTAGAGCTAAAATTAGCATGTTTAAAGTGATTTTCATGCTTCCAGGGGCCCAAAACACAAGATTTATGGAATGGTTAAAAGTGCATGAAAATGGCCAATTTACTCACTCTGAGTTCTCAAAAAGGGTTTCTTCACCCCGGGAAGTTAATTAAATACCATTTGGAGGCATTTAATGTTCGAGCAAAAACGGCTGATTTTCGACAAAAGAGATAACACCCCCCCATTACGTCATGCTTCAGAAATGTGGAAAATGGTCCGTTTTCAAATGTTTTATTTTTGAACGTCAGTTCACATTTGTAGGTGGATCATCAGTGTTAGAGCTAAAATTAGCATGTTTAAAGTGATTTTCATGCTTCCAGGGGCTCGGGAAGTGAAATAAATACCATTTGGAGGCATTTAATGTTCGAGCAAAAACGGCTGATTTTCGACAAAAGAGATAACACCCCCCCATTACGTCATGCTTCAGAAATGTGGAAAATGGTCCGTTTTCAAATGTTTTATTTTTGAACGTCAGTTCACATTTGTAGGTGGATCATCAGTGTTAGAGCTAAAATTAGCATGTTTAAAGTGATTGTCATGCTTCCAGGGGCTCGGGAAGTTAATTAAATACCATTTGGAGGCATTTAATGTTCGAGCAAAAACGGCTGATTTTCGACAAAAGAGATAACACCCCCCCATTACGTCATGCTTCAGAAATGTGGAAAATGGTCCGTTTTCAAATGTTTTATTTTTGAACGTCAGTTCACATTTGTAGGTGGATCATCAGTGTTAGAGCTAAAATTAGCATGTTTAAAGTGATTTTCATGCTTCCAGGGGCTCGGGAAGTTAATTAAATACCATTTGGAGGCATTTAATGTTCGAGCAAAAACAGCTGATTTTCGACAAAAGAGATAACACCCCCCCATTACGTCATGCTTCAGAAATGTGGAAAATGGTCCGTTTTCAAATGTTTTATTTTTGAACGTCAGTTCACATTTGTAGGTGGATCATCAGTGTTAGAGCTAAAATTAGCATGTTTAAAGTGATTTTCATGCTTCCAGGGGCTCGGGAAGTTAATTAAATACCATTTGGAGGCATTTAATGTTCGAGCAAAAACGGCTGATTTTCGACAAAAGAGATAACACCCCCCATTACGTCATGCTTCAGAAATGTGGAAAATGGTCCGTTTTCAAATGTTTTATTTTTGAACGTCAGTTCACATTTGTAGGTGGATCATCAGTGTTAGAGCTAAAATTAGCATGTTTAAAGTGATTTTCATGCTTCCAGGGGCTCGGGAAGTGAAATAAATACCATTTGGAGGCATTTAATGTTCGAGCAAAAACGGCTGATTTTCGACAAAAGAGATAACACCCCCCCATTACGTCATGCTTCAGAAATGTGGAAAATGGTCCGTTTTCAAATGTTTTATTTTTGAACGTCAGTTCACATTTGTAGGTGGATCATCAGTGTTAGAGCTAAAATTAGCATGTTTAAAGTGATTTTCATGCTTCCAGGGGCTCGGGAAGTTAATTAAATACCATTTGGAGGCATTTAATGTTCGAGCAAAAACGGCTGATTTTCGACATAAGAGATAACACCCCCCCATTACGTCATGCTTCAGAAATGTGGAAAATGGTCCGTTTTCAAATGTTTTATTTTTGAACGTCAGTTCACATTTGTAGGTGGATCATCAGTGTTAGAGCTAAAATTAGCAGGTTTAAAGTGATTTTCATGCTTCCAGGGGCTCGGGAAGTTAATTAAATACCATTTGGAGGCATTTGATGTTCGAGCAAAAACGGCTGATTTTCGACAAAAGAGATAACACCCCCCATTACGTCATGCTTCAGAAATGTGGAAAATGGTCCGTTTTCAAATGTTTTATTTTTGAACGTCAGTTCACATTTGTAGGTGGATCATCAGTGTTAGAGCTAAAATTAGCATGTTTAAAGTGATTTTCATGCTTCCAGGGGCTCGGGAAGTTAATTAAATACCATTTGGAGGCATTTAATGTTCGAGCAAAAACGGCTGATTTTCGACAAAAGAGATAACACCCCCCCATTACGTCATGCTTCAGAAATGTGGAAAATTGTCCGTTTTCAAATGTTTTATTTTTGAACGTCAGTTCACATTTGTAGGTGGATCATCAGTGTTAGAGCTAAAATTAGCATGTTTAAAGTGATTTTCATGCTTCCAGGGGCTCGGGAAGTGAAATAAATACCATTTGGAGGCATTTAATGTTCGAGCAAAAACAGCTGATTTTCGACAAAAGAGATAACACCCCCCCCATTACGTCATGCTTCAGAAATGTGGAAAATAGTCCGTTTTCAAATGTTTTATTTTTGAACGTCAGTTCACATTTGTAGGTGGATCATCAGTGTTAGAGCTAAAATTAGCATGTTTAAAGTGATTTTCATGCTTCCAGGGGCCCTAAACATAAGATTTATGGAATGGTTAAAAGTGCATGAAAATGGCCAATTTACTCACTCTGAGTTCTCAAAAAGGGTTTCTTCACCCCGGGAAGTTAATTAAATACCATTTGGAGCCATTTAATGTTCCAGCAAAAACGGCTGATTTTCGACAAAAGAGATAACACCCCCCCATTACGTCATGCTTCAGAAATGTGGAAAATGGTCCGTTTTCAAATGTTTTATTTTTGAACGTCAGTTCACATTTGTAGGTGGATCATCAGTGTTAGAGCTAAAATTAGCATGTTTAAAGTGATTTTCATGCTTCCAGGGGCCCTAAACACAAGATTTATGGAATGGTTAAAAGTGCATGAAAATGGCCAATTTACTCACTCTGAGTTCTCAAAAAGGGTTTCTTCACCCCGGGAAGTTAATTAAATACCATTTGGAGGCATTTAATGTTCGAGCAAAAACGGCTGATTTTCGACAAAAGAGATAACACCCCCCATTACGTCATGCTTCAGAAATGTGGAAAATGGTCCGTTTTCAAATGTTTTATTTTTGAACGTCAGTTCACATTTGTAGGTGGATCATCAGTGTTAGAGCTAAAATTAGCATGTTTAAAGTGATTTTCATGCTTCCAGGGGCTCGGGAAGTTAATTAAATACCATTTGGAGGCATTTAATGTTCGAGCAAAAACGGCTGATTTTCGACAAAAGAGATAACACCCCCCCATTACGTCATGCTTCAGAAATGTGGAAAATTGTCCGTTTTCAAATGTTTTATTTTTGAACGTCAGTTCACATTTGTAGGTGGATCATCAGTGTTAGAGCTAAAATTAGCATGTTTAAAGTGATTTTCATGCTTCCAGGGGCTCGGGAAGTGAAATAAATACCATTTGGAGGCATTTAATGTTCGAGCAAAAACAGCTGATTTTCGACAAAAGAGATAACACCCCCCCCATTACGTCATGCTTCAGAAATGTGGAAAATAGTCCGTTTTCAAATGTTTTATTTTTGAACGTCAGTTCACATTTGTAGGTGGATCATCAGTGTTAGAGCTAAAATTAGCATGTTTAAAGTGATTTTCATGCTTCCAGGGGCCCTAAACATAAGATTTATGGAATGGTTAAAAGTGCATGAAAATGGCCAATTTACTCACTCTGAGTTCTCAAAAAGGGTTTCTTCACCCCGGGAAGTTAATTAAATACCATTTGGAGCCATTTAATGTTCCAGCAAAAACGGCTGATTTTCGACAAAAGAGATAACACCCCCCCATTACGTCATGCTTCAGAAATGTGGAAAATGGTCCGTTTTCAAATGTTTTATTTTTGAACGTCAGTTCACATTTGTAGGTGGATCATCAGTGTTAGAGCTAAAATTAGCATGTTTAAAGTGATTTTCATGCTTCCAGGGGCCCTAAACACAAGATTTATGGAATGGTTAAAAGTGCATGAAAATGGCCAATTTACTCACTCTGAGTTCTCAAAAAGGGTTTCTTCACCCCGGGAAGTTAATTAAATACCATTTGGAGGCATTTAATGTTCGAGCAAAAACGGCTGATTTTCGACAAAAGAGATAACACCCCCCATTACGTCATGCTTCAGAAATGTGGAAAATGGTCCGTTTTCAAATGTTTTATTTTTGAACGTCAGTTCACATTTGTAGGTGGATCATCAGTGTTAGAGCTAAAATTAGCATGTTTAAAGTGATTTTCATGCTTCCAGGGGCTCGGGAAGTTAATTAAATACCATTTGGAGGCATTTAATGTTCGAGCAAAAACGGCTGATTTTCGACAAAAGAGATAACACCCCCCCATTACGTCATGCTTCAGAAATGTGGAAAATGGTCCGTTTTCAAATGTTTTATTTTTGAACGTCAGTTCACATTTGTAGGTGGATCATCAGTGTTAGAGCTAAAATTAGCATGTTTAAAGTGATTTTCATGCTTCCAGGGGCCCTAAACACAAGATTTATGGAATGGTTAAAAGTGCATGAAAATGGCCAATTTACTCACTCTGAGTTCTCAAAAAGGGTTTCTTCACCCCGGGAAGTTAATTAAATACCATTTGGAGGCATTTAATGTTCGAGCAAAAACGGCTGATTTTCGACAAAAGAGATAACACCCCCCCATTACGACATGCTTCAGAAATGTGGAAAATGGTCCGTTTTCAAATGTTTTATTTTTGAACGTCAGTTCACATTTGTAGGTGGATCATCAGTGTTAGAGCTAAAATTAGCATGTTTAAAGTGATTTTCATGCTTCCAGGGGCTCGGGAAGTTAATTAAATACCATTTGGAGGCATTTAATGTTCGAGCAAAAACGGCTGATTTTCGACAAAAGAGATAACACCCCCCCATTACGTCATGCTTCAGAAATGTGGAAAATGGTCCGTTTTCAAATGTTTTATTTTTGAACGTCAGTTCACATTTGTAGGTGGATCATCAGTGTTAGAGCTAAAATTAGCATGTTTAAAGTGATTTTCATGCTTCCAGGGGCTCGGGAAGTGAAATAAATACCATTTGGAGGCATTTAATGTTCGAGCACAAAAAGGCTGATTTTCGACAAAAGAGATAACACCCCCCCATTACGTCATGCTTCAGAAATGTGGAAAATGGTCCGTTTTCAAATGTTTTATTTTTGAACGTCAGTTCACATTTGTAGGTGGATCATCAGTGTTAGAGCTAAAATTAGCATGTTTAAAGTGATTTTCATGCTTCCAGGGGCCCTAAACACAAGATTTATGGAATGGTTAAAAGTGCATGAAAATGGCCAATTTACTCACTCTGAGTTCTCAAAAAGGGTTTCTTCACCCCGGGAAGTTAATTAAATACCATTTGGAGGCATTTAATGTTCGAGCAAAAACGGCTGATTTTCGACAAAAGAGATAACACCCCCCCATTACGTCATGCTTCAGAAATGTGGAAAATGGTCCGTTTTCAAATGTTTTATTTTTGAACGTCAGTTCACATTTGTAGGTGGATCATCAGTGTTAGAGCTAAAATTAGCATGTTTAAAGTGATTTTCATGCTTCCAGGGGCTCGGGAAGTTAATTAAATACCATTTGGAGGCATTTAATGTTCGAGCAAAAACGGCTGATTTTCGACAAAAGAGATAACACCCCCCATTACGTCATGCTTCAGAAATGTGGAAAATGGTCCGTTTTCAAATGTTTTATTTTTGAACGTCAGTTCACATTTGTATGTGGATCATCAGTGTTAGAGCTAAAATTAGCATGTTTAAAGTGATTTTCATGCTTCCAGGGGCCCAAAACACAAGATTTATGGAATGGTTAAAAGTGCATGAAAATGGCCAATTTACTCACTCTGAGTTCTCAAAAAGGGTTTCTTCACCCCGGGAAGTTAATTAAATACCATTTGGAGGCATTTAATGTTCGAGCAAAAACGGCTGATTTTCGACAAAAGAGATAACACCCCCCCATTACGTCATGCTTCAGAAATGTGGAAAATGGTCCGTTTTCAAATGTTTTATTTTTGAACGTCAGTTCACATTTGTAGGTGGATCATCAGTGTTAGAGCTAAAATTAGCATGTTTAAAGTGATTTTCATGCTTCCAGGGGCTCGGGAAGTGAAATAAATACCATTTGGAGGCATTTAATGTTCGAGCAAAAACGGCTGATTTTCGACAAAAGAGATAACACCCCCCCATTACGTCATGCTTCAGAAATGTGGAAAATGGTCCGTTTTCAAATGTTTTATTTTTGAACGTCAGTTCACATTTGTAGGTGGATCATCAGTGTTAGAGCTAAAATTAGCATGTTTAAAGTGATTTTCATGCTTCCAGGGGCCCAAAACACAAGATTTATGGAATGGTTAAAAGTGCATGAAAATGGCCAATTTACTCACTCTGAGTTCTCAAAAAGGGTTTCTTCACCCCGGGAAGTTAATTAAATACCATTTGGAGGCATTTAATGTTCGAGCAAAAACGGCTGATTTTCGACAAAAGAGATAACACCCCCCATTACGTCATGCTTCAGAAATGTGGAAAATGGTCCGTTTTCAAATGTTTTATTTTTGAACGTCAGTTCACATTTGTAGGTGGATCATCAGTGTTAGAGCTAAAATTAGCATGTTTAAAGTGATTTTCATGCTTCCAGGGGCCCAAAACACAAGATTTATGGAATGGTTAAAAGTGCATGAAAATGGCCAATTTACTCACTCTGAGTTCTCAAAAAGGGTTTCTTCACCCTGGGAAGGTAATTAAATACCATTTGGAGGCATTTAATGTTCGAGCAAAAACGGCTGATTTTCGACAAAAGAGATAACACCCCCCATTACGTCATGCTTCAGAAATGTGGAAAATGGTCCGTTTTCAAATGTTTTATTTTTGAACGTCAGTTCACATTTGTAGGTGGATCATCAGTGTTAGAGCTAAAATTAGCATGTTTAAAGTGATGTTCATGCTTCCAGGGGCCCAAAACACAAGATTTATGGAATGGTTAAAAGTGCATGAAAATGGCCAATTTACTCACTCTGAGTTCTCAAAAAGGGTTTCTTCACCCCGGGAAGTTAATTAAATACCATTTGGAGGCATTTAATGTTCGAGCAAAAACGGCTGATTTTCGACAAAAGAGATAACACCCCCCCATTACGTCATGCTTCAGAAATGTGGAAAATGGTCCGTTTTCAAATGTTTTATTTTTGAACGTCAGTTCACATTTGTAGGTGGATCATCAGTGTTAGAGCTAAAATTAGCATGTTTAAAGTGATTTTCATGCTTCCAGGGGCTCGGGAAGTGAAATAAATACCATTTGGAGGCATTTAATGTTCGAGCAAAAACGGCTGATTTTCGACAAAAGAGATAACACCCCCCCATTACGTCATGCTTCAGAAATGTGGAAAATGGTCCGTTTTCAAATGTTTTATTTTTGAACGTCAGTTCACATTTGTAGGTGGATCATCAGTGTTAGAGCTAAAATTAGCATGTTTAAAGTGATTTTCATGCTTCCAGGGGCCCAAAACACAAGATTTATGGAATGGTTAAAAGTGCATGAAAATGGCCAATTTACTCACTCTGAGTTCTCAAAAAGGGTTTCTTCACCCCGGGAAGTTAATTAAATACCATTTGGAGGCATTTAATGTTCGAGCAAAAACGGCTGATTTTCGACAAAAGAGATAACACCCCCCATTACGTCATGCTTCAGAAATGTGGAAAATGGTCCGTTTTCAAATGTTTTATTTTTGAACGTCAGTTCACATTTGTAGGTGGATCATCAGTGTTAGAGCTAAAATTAGCATGTTTAAAGTGATTTTCATGCTTCCAGGGGCCCTAAACACAAGATTTATGGAATGGTTAAAAGTGCATGAAAATGGCCAATTTACTCACTCTGAGTTCTCAAAAAGGGTTTCTTCACCCCGGGAAGTTAATTAAATACCATTTGGAGGCATTTAATGTTCGAGCAAAAACGGCTGATTTTCGACAAAAGAGATAACACCCCCCCATTACGTCATGCTTCAGAAATGTGGAAAATGGTCCGTTTTCAAATGTTTTATTTTTGAACGTCAGTTCACATTTGTAGGTGGATCATCAGTGTTAGAGCTAAAATTAGCATGTTTAAAGTGATTTTCATGCTTCCAGGGGCTCGGGAAGTGAAATAAATACCATTTGGAGGCATTTATTGTTCGAGCAAAAACGGCTGATTTTCGACAAAAGAGATAACACCCCCCCATTACGTCATGCTTCAGAAATGTGGAAAATGGTCCGTTTTCAAATGTTTTATTTTTGAACGTCAGTTCACATTTGTAGGTGGATCATCAGTGTTAGAGCTAAAATTAGCATGTTTAAAGTGATTGTCATGCTTCCAGGGGCTCGGGAAGTTAATTAAATACCATTTGGAGGCATTTAATGTTCGAGCAAAAACGGCTGATTTTCGACAAAAGAGATAACACCCCCCCATTACGTCATGCTTCAGAAATGTGGAAAATGGTCCGTTTTCAAATGTTTTATTTTTGAACGTCAGTTCACATTTGTAGGTGGATCATCAGTGTTAGAGCTAAAATTAGCATGTTTAAAGTGATTTTCATGCTTCCAGGGGCTCGGGAAGTTAATTAAATACCATTTGGAGGCATTTAATGTTCGAGCAAAAACGGCTGATTTTCGACAAAAGAGATAACACCCCCCCATTACGTCATGCTTCAGAAATGTGGAAAATGGTCCGTTTTCAAATGTTTTATTTTTGAACGTCAGTTCACATTTGTAGGTGGATCATCAGTGTTAGAGCTAAAATTAGCATGTTTAAAGTGATTTTCATGCTTCCAGGGGCTCGGGAAGTGAAATAAATACCATTTGGAGGCATTTAATGTTCGAGCAAAAACGGCTGATTTTCGACAAAAGAGATAACACCCCCCCATTACGTCATGCTTCAAAAATGTGGAAAATGGTCCGTTTTCAAATGTTTTATTTTTGAACGTCAGTTCACATTTGTAGGTGGATCATCAGTGTTAGAGCTAAAATTAGCATGTTTAAAGTGATTTTCATGCTTCCAGGGGCTCAGGAAGTTAATTAAATACCATTTGGAGGCATTTAATGTTCGAGCAAAAACGGCTGATTTTCGACATAAGAGATAACACCCCCCCATTACGTCATGCTTCAGAAATGTGGAAAATGGTCCGTTTTCAAATGTTTTATTTTTGAACGTCAGTTCACATTTGTAGGTGGATCATCAGTGTTAGAGCTAAAATTAGCATGTTTAAAGTGATTTTCATGCTTCCAGGGGCTCGGGAAGTTAATTAAATACCATTTGGAGGCATTTAATGTTCGAGCAAAAACGGCTGATTTTCGACAAAAGAGATAACACCCCCCCATTACGTCATGCTTCAGAAATGTGGAAAATGGTCCGTTTTCAAATGTTTTATTTTTGAACGTCAGTTCACATTTGTAGGTGGATCATCAGTGTTAGAGCTAAAATTAGCATGTTTAAAGTGATTTTCATGCTTCCAGGGGCTCGGGAAGTTAATTAAATACCATTTGGAGGCATTTAATGTTCGAGCAAAAACGGCTGATTTTCGACAAAAGAGATAACACCCCCCATTACGTCATGCTTCAGAAATGTGGAAAATGGTCCGTTTTCAAATGTTTTATTTTTGAACGTCAGTTCACATTTGTAGGTGGATCATCAGTGTTAGAGCTAAAATTAGCATGTTTAAAGTGATTTTCATGCTTCCAGGGGCTCGGGAAGTTAATTAAATACCATTTGGAGGCATTTAATGTTCGAGCAAAAACGGCTGATTTTCGACAAAAGAGATAACACCCCCCCATTACGTCATGCTTCAGAAATGTGGAAAATGGTCCGTTTTCAAATGTTTTATTTTTGAACGTCAGTTCACATTTGTAGGTGGATCATCAGTGTTAGAGCTAACATTAGCATGTTTAAAGTGATTTTCATGCTTCCAGGGGCTCGGGAAGTTAATTAAATACCATTTGGAGGCATTTAATGTTCGAGCAAAAACGGCTGATTTTCGACAAAAGAGATAACACCCCCCCATTACGTCATGCTTCAGAAATGTGGAAAATGGTCCGTTTTCAAATGTTTTATTTTTGAACGTCAGTTCACATTTGTAGGTGGATCATCAGTGTTAGAGCTAAAATTAGCATGTTTAAAGTGATTTTCATGCTTCCAGGGGCTCGGGAAGTGAAATAAATACCATTTGGAGGCATTTAATGTTCGAGCAAAAACAGCTGATTTTCGACAAAAGAGATAACACCCCCCCCCATTACGTCATGCTTCAGAAATGTGGAAAATAGTCCGTTTTCAAATGTTTTATTTTTGAACGTCAGTTCACATTTGTAGGTGGATCATCAGTGTTAGAGCTAAAATTAGCATGTTTAAAGTGATTTTCATGCTTCCAGGGGCCCTAAACACAAGATTTATGGAATGGTTAAAAGTGCATGAAAATGGCCAATTTACTCACTCTGAGTTCTCAAAAAGGGTTTCTTCACCCCGGGAAGTTAATTAAATACCATTTGGAGCCATTTAATGTTCCAGCAAAAACGGCTGATTTTCGACAAAAGAGATAACACCCCCCCATTACGTCATGCTTCAGAAATGTGGAAAATGGTCCGTTTTCAAATGTTTTATTTTTGAACGTCAGTTCACATTTGTAGGTGGATCATCAGTGTTAGAGCTAAAATTAGCATGTTTAAAGTGATTTTCATGCTTCCAGGGGCCCTAAACACAAGATTTATGGAATGGTTAAAAGTGCATGAAAATGGCCAATTTACTCACTCTGAGTTCTCAAAAAGGGTTTCTTCACCCCGGGAAGTTAATTAAATACCATTTGGAGGCATTTAATGTTCGAGCAAAAACGGCTGATTTTCGACAAAAGAGATAACACCCCCCATTACGTCATGCTTCAGAAATGTGGAAAATGGTCCGTTTTCAAATGTTTTATTTTTGAACATCAGTTCACATTTGTAGGTGGATCATCAGTGTTAGAGCTAAAATTAGCATGTTTAAAGTGATTTTCATGCTTCCAGGGGCTCGGGAAGTTAATTAAATACCATTTGGAGGCATTTAATGTTCGAGCAAAAACGGCTGATTTTCGACAAAAGAGATAACACCCCCCCATTACGTCATGCTTCAGAAATGTGGAAAATGGTCCGTTTTCAAATGTTTTATTTTTGAACGTCAGTTCACATTTGTAGGTGGATCATCAGTGTTAGAGCTAAAATTAGCATGTTTAAAGTGATTTTCATGCTTCCAGGGGCCCTAAACACAAGATTTATGGAATGGTTAAAAGTGCATGAAAATGGCCAATTTACTCACTCTGAGTTCTCAAAAAGGGTTTCTTCACCCCGGGAAGGTAATTAAATACCATTTGGAGGCATTTAATGTTCGAGCAAAAACGGCTGATTTTCGACAAAAGAGATAACACCCCCCCATTACGTCATGCTTCAGAAATGTGGAAAATGGTCCGTTTTCAAATGTTTTATTTTTGAACGTCAGTTCACATTTGTAGGTGGATCATCAGTGTTAGAGCTAAAATTAGCATGTTTAAAGTGATTTTCATGCTTCCAGGGGCTCGGGAAGTGAAATAAATACCATTTGGAGGCATTTAATGTTCGAGCACAAAAAGGCTGATTTTCGACAAAAGAGATAACACCCCCCCATTACGTCATGCTTCAGAAATGTGGAAAATGGTCCGTTTTCAAATGTTTTATTTTTGAACGTCAGTTCACATTTGTAGGTGGATCATCAGTGTTAGAGCTAAAATTAGCATGTTTAAAGTGATTTTCATGCTTCCAGGGGCCCTAAACACAAGATTTATGGAATGGTTAAAAGTGCATGAAAATGGCCAATTTACTCACTCTGAGTTCTCAAAAAGGGTTTCTTCACCCCGGGAAGTTAATTAAATACCATTTGGAGGCATTTAATGTTCGAGCAAAAACAGCTGATTTTCGACAAAAGAGATAACACCCCCCCATTACGTCATGCTTCAGAAATGTGGAAAATGGTCCGTTTTCAAATGTTTTATTTTTGAACGTCAGTTCACATTTGTAGGTGGATCATCAGTGTTAGAGCTAAAATTAGCATGTTTAAAGTGATTTTCATGCTTCCAGGGGCTCGGGAAGTTAATTAAATACCATTTGGAGGCATTTAATGTTCGAGCAAAAACGGCTGATTTTCGACAAAAGAGATAACACCCCCCATTACGTCATGCTTCAGAAATGTGGAAAATGGTCCGTTTTCAAATGTTTTATTTTTGAACGTCAGTTCACATTTGTATGTGGATCATCAGTGTTAGAGCTAAAATTAGCATGTTTAAAGTGATTTTCATGCTTCCAGGGGCCCAAAACACAAGATTTATGGAATGGTTAAAAGTGCATGAAAATGGCCAATTTACTCACTCTGAGTTCTCAAAAAGGGTTTCTTCACCCCGGGAAGTTAATTAAATACCATTTGGAGGCATTTAATGTTTGAGCAAAAACGGCTGATTTTCGACAAAAGAGATAACACCCCCCCATTACGTCATGCTTCAGAAATGTGGAAAATGGTCCGTTTTCAAATGTTTTATTTTTGAACGTCAGTTCACATTTGTAGGTGGATCATCAGTGTTAGAGCTAAAATTAGCATGTTTAAAGTGATTTTCATGCTTCCAGGGGCTCGGGAAGTTAATTAAATACCATTTGGAGGCATTTAATGTTCGAGCAAAAACGGCTAATTTTCGACAAAAGAGATAACACCCCCCCATTACGTCATGCTTCAGAAATGTGGAAAATGGTCCGTTTTCAAATGTTTTATTTTTGAACGTCAGTTCACATTTGTAGGTGGATCATCAGTGTTAGAGCTAAAATTAGCATGTTTAAAGTGATTTTCATGCTTCCAGGGGCCCAAAACACAAGATTTATGGAATGGTTAAAAGTGCATGAAAATGTCCAATTTACTCACTCTGAGTTCTCAAAAAGGGTTTCTTCACCCTGGGAAGTTAATTAAATACCATTTGGAGGCATTTAATGTTCGAGCAAAAACGGCTGATTTTCGACAAAAGAGATAACACCCCCCCATTACGTCATGCTTCAGAAATGTGGAAAATGGTCCGTTTTCAAATGTTTTATTTTTGAACGTCAGTTCACATTTGTAGGTGGATCATCAGTGTTAGAGCTAAAATTAGCATGTTTAAAGTGATTTTCATGCTTCCAGGGGCTCGGGAAGTGAAATAAATACCATTTGGAGGCATTTAATGTTCGAGCAAAAACGGCTGATTTTCGACAAAAGAGATAACACCCCCCCATTACGTCATGCTTCAGAAATGTGGAAAATGGTCCGTTTTCAAATGTTTTATTTTTGAACGTCAGTTCACATTTGTAGGTGGATCATCAGTGTTAGAGCTAAAATTAGCATGTTTAAAGTGATTTTCATGCTTCCAGGGGCCCAAAACACAAGATTTATGGAATGGTTAAAAGTGCATGAAAATGGCCAATTTACTCACTCTGAGTTCTCAAAAAGGGTTTCTTCACCCCGGGAAGTTAATTAAATACCATTTGGAGGCATTTAATGTTCGAGCAAAAACGGCTGATTTTCGACAAAAGAGATAACACCCCCCATTACGTCATGCTTCAGAAATGTGGAAAATGGTCCGTTTTCAAATGTTTTATTTTTGAACGTCAGTTCACATTTGTAGGTGGATCATCAGTGTTAGAGCTAAAATTAGCATGTTTAAAGTGATTTTCATGCTTCCAGGGGCCCTAAACACAAGATTTATGGAATGGTTAAAAGTGCATGAAAATGGCCAATTTACTCACTCTGAGTTCTCAAAAAGGGTTTCTTCACCCCGGGAAGTTAATTAAATACCATTTGGAGGCATTTAATGTTCGAGCAAAAACGGCTGATTTTCGACAAAAGAGATAACACCCCCCCATTACGTCATGCTTCAGAAATGTGGAAAATGGTCCGTTTTCAAATGTTTTATTTTTGAACGTCAGTTCACATTTGTAGGTGGATCATCAGTGTTAGAGCTAAAATTAGCATGTTTAAAGTGATTTTCATGCTTCCAGGGGCTCGGGAAGTGAAATAAATACCATTTGGAGGCATTTATTGTTCGAGCAAAAACGGCTGATTTTCGACAAAAGAGATAACACCCCCCCATTACGTCATGCTTCAGAAATGTGGAAAATGGTCCGTTTTCAAATGTTTTATTTTTGAACGTCAGTTCACATTTGTAGGTGGATCATCAGTGTTAGAGCTAAAATTAGCATGTTTAAAGTGATTGTCATGCTTCCAGGGGCTCGGGAAGTTAATTAAATACCATTTGGAGGCATTTAATGTTCGAGCAAAAACGGCTGATTTTCGACAAAAGAGATAACACCCCCCCATTACGTCATGCTTCAGAAATGTGGAAAATGGTCCGTTTTCAAATGTTTTATTTTTGAACGTCAGTTCACATTTGTAGGTGGATCATCAGTGTTAGAGCTAAAATTAGCATGTTTAAAGTGATTTTCATGCTTCCAGGGGCTCGGGAAGTTAATTAAATACCATTTGGAGGCATTTAATGTTCGAGCAAAAACAGCTGATTTTCGACAAAAGAGATAACACCCCCCCATTACGTCATGCTTCAGAAATGTGGAAAATGGTCCGTTTTCAAATGTTTTATTTTTGAACGTCAGTTCACATTTGTAGGTGGATCATCAGTGTTAGAGCTAAAATTAGCATGTTTAAAGTGATTTTCATGCTTCCAGGGGCTCGGGAAGTTAATTAAATACCATTTGGAGGCATTTAATGTTCGAGCAAAAACGGCTGATTTTCGACAAAAGAGATAACACCCCCCCATTACGTCATGCTTCAGAAATGTGGAAAATGGTCCGTTTTCAAATGTTTTATTTTTGAACGTCAGTTCACATTTGTAGGTGGATCATCAGTGTTAGAGCTAAAATTAGCATGTTTAAAGTGATTTTCATGCTTCCAGGGGCCCAAAACACAAGATTTATGGAATGGTTAAAAGTGCATGAAAATGGCCAATTTACTCACTCTGAGTTCTCAAAAAGGGTTTCTTCACCCCGGGAAGTTAATTAAATACCATTTGGAGGCATTTAATGTTCGAGCAAAAACGGCTGATTTTCGACAAAAGAGATAACACCCCCCATTACGTCATGCTTCAGAAATGTGGAAAATGGTCCGTTTTCAAATGTTTTATTTTTGAACGTCAGTTCACATTTGTAGGTGGATCATCAGTGTTAGAGCTAAAATTAGCATGTTTAAAGTGATTTTCATGCTTCCAGGGGCCCTAAACACAAGATTTATGGAATGGTTAAAAGTGCATGAAAATGGCCAATTTACTCACTCTGAGTTCTCAAAAAGGGTTTCTTCACCCCGGGAAGTTAATTAAATACCATTTGGAGGCATTTAATGTTCGAGCAAAAACGGCTGATTTTCGACAAAAGAGATAACACCCCCCCATTACGTCATGCTTCATTAATGTGGAAAATGGTCCGTTTTCAAATGTTTTATTTTTGAACGTCAGTTCACATTTGTAGGTGGATCATCAGTGTTAGAGCTAAAATTAGCATGTTTAAAGTGATTTTAATGCTTCCAGGGGCTCGGGAAGTGAAATAAATACCATTTGGAGGCATTTATTGTTCGAGCAAAAACGGCTGATTTTCGACAAAAGAGATAACACCCCCCCATTACGTCATGCTTCAGAAATGTGGAAAATGGTCCGTTTTCAAATGTTTTATTTTTGAACGTCAGTTCACATTTGTAGGTGGATCATCAGTGTTAGAGCTAAAATTAGCATGTTTAAAGTGATTGTCATGCTTCCAGGGGCTCGGGAAGTTAATTAAATACCATTTGGAGGCATTTAATGTTCGAGCAAAAACGGCTGATTTTCGACAAAAGAGATAACACCCCCCCATTACGTCATGCTTCAGAAATGTGGAAAATGGTCCGTTTTCAAATGTTTTATTTTTGAACGTCAGTTCACATTTGTAGGTGGATCATCAGTGTTAGAGCTAAAATTAGCATGTTTAAAGTGATTTTCATGCTTCCAGGGGCTCGGGAAGTTAATTAAATACCATTTGGAGGCATTTAATGTTCGAGCAAAAACAGCTGATTTTCGACAAAAGAGATAACACCCCCCCATTACGTCATGCTTCAGAAATGTGGAAAATGGTCCGTTTTCAAATGTTTTATTTTTGAACGTCAGTTCACATTTGTAGGTGGATCATCAGTGTTAGAGCTAAAATTAGCATGTTTAAAGTGATTTTCATGCTTCCAGGGGCTCGGGAAGTTAATTAAATACCATTTGGAGGCATTTAATGTTCGAGCAAAAACGGCTGATTTTCGACAAAAGAGATAACACCCCCCATTACGTCATGCTTCAGAAATGTGGAAAATGGTCCGTTTTCAAATGTTTTATTTTTGAACGTCAGTTCACATTTGTAGGTGGATCATCAGTGTTAGAGCTAAAATTAGCATGTTTAAAGTGATTTTCATGCTTCCAGGGGCTCGGGAAGTGAAATAAATACCATTTGGAGGCATTTAATGTTCGAGCAAAAACGGCTGATTTTCGACAAAAGAGATAACACCCCCCCATTACGTCATGCTTCAGAAATGTGGAAAATGGTCCGTTTTCAAATGTTTTATTTTTGAACGTCAGTTCACATTTGTAGGTGGATCATCAGTGTTAGAGCTAAAATTAGCATGTTTAAAGTGATTTTCATGCTTCCAGGGGCTCGGGAAGTTAATTAAATACCATTTGGAGGCATTTAATGTTCGAGCAAAAACGGCTGATTTTCGACATAAGAGATAACACCCCCCCATTACGTCATGCTTCAGAAATGTGGAAAATGGTCCGTTTTCAAATGTTTTATTTTTGAACGTCAGTTCACATTTGTAGGTGGATCATCAGTGTTAGAGCTAAAATTAGCAGGTTTAAAGTGATTTTCATGCTTCCAGGGGCTCGGGAAGTTAATTAAATACCATTTGGAGGCATTTAATGTTCGAGCAAAAACGGCTGATTTTCGACAAAAGAGATAACACCCCCCATTACGTCATGCTTCAGAAATGTGGAAAATTGTCCGTTTTCAAATGTTTTATTTTTGAACGTCAGTTCACATTTGTAGGTGGATCATCAGTGTTAGAGCTAAAATTAGCATGTTTAAAGTGATTTTCATGCTTCCAGGGGCTCGGGAAGTGAAATAAATACCATTTGTTGGCATTTAATGTTCGAGCAAAAACAGCTGATTTTCGACAAAAGAGATAACACCCCCCCCATTACGTCATGCTTCAGAAATGTGGAAAATAGTCCGTTTTCAAATGTTTTATTTTTGAACGTCAGTTCACATTTGTAGGTGGATCATCAGTGTTAGAGCTAAAATTAGCATGTTTAAAGTGATTTTCATGCTTCCAGGGGCCCTAAACATAAGATTTATGGAATGGTTAAAAGTGCATGAAAATGGCCAATTTACTCACTCTGAGTTCTCAAAAAGGGTTTCTTCACCCCTGGAAGTTAATTAAATACCATTTGGAGCCATTTAATGTTCCAGCAAAAACGGCTGATTTTCGACAAAAGAGATAACACCCCCCCATTACGTCATGCTTCAGAAATGTGGAAAATGGTCCGTTTTCAAATGTTTTATTTTTGAACGTCAGTTCACATTTGTAGGTGGATCATCAGTGTTAGAGCTAAAATTAGCATGTTTAAAGTGATTTTCATGCTTCCAGGGGCCCTAAACACAAGATTTATGGAATGGTTAAAAGTGCATGAAAATGGCCAATTTACTCACTCTGAGTTCTCAAAAAGGGTTTCTTCACCCCGGGAAGTTAATTAAATACCATTTGGAGGCATTTAATGTTCGAGCAAAAACGGCTGATTTTCGACAAAAGAGATAACACCCCCCATTACGTCATGCTTCAGAAATGTGGAAAATGGTCCGTTTTCAAATGTTTTATTTTTGAACGTCAGTTCACATTTGTAGGTGGATCATCAGTGTTAGAGCTAAAATTAGCATGTTTAAAGTGATTTTCATGCTTCCAGGGGCTCGGGAAGTTAATTAAATACCATTTGGAGGCATTTAATGTTCGAGCAAAAACGGCTGATTTTCGACAAAAGAGATAACACCCCCCCATTACGTCATGCTTCAGAAATGTGGAAAATGGTCCGTTTTCAAATGTTTTATTTTTGAACGTCAGTTCACATTTGTAGGTGGATCATCAGTGTTAGAGCTAAAATTAGCATGTTTAAAGTGATTTTCATGCTTCCAGGGGCCCTAAACACAAGATTTATGGAATGGTTAAAAGTGCATGAAAATGGCCAATTTACTCACTCTGAGTTCTCAAAAAGGGTTTCTTCACCCCGGGAAGTTAATTAAATACCATTTGGAGGCATTTAATGTTCGAGCAAAAACGGCTGATTTTCGACAAAAGAGATAACACCCCCCCATTACGTCATGCTTCAGAAATGTGGAAAATGGTCCGTTTTCAAATGTTTTATTTTTGAACGTCAGTTCACATTTGTAGGTGGATCATCAGTGTTAGAGCTAAAATTAGCATGTTTAAAGTGATTTTCATGCTTCCAGGGGCTCGGGAAGTTAATTAAATACCATTTGGAGGCATTTAATGTTCGAGCAAAAACGGCTGATTTTCGACAAAAGAGATAACACCCCCCCATTACGTCATGCTTCAGAAATGTGGAAAATGGTCCGTTTTCAAATGTTTTATTTTTGAACGTCAGTTCACATTTGTAGGTGGATCATCAGTGTTAGAGCTAAAATTAGCATGTTTAAAGTGATTTTCATGCTTCCAGGGGCTCGGGAAGTGAAATAAATACCATTTGGAGGCATTTAATGTTCGAGCACAAAAAGGCTGATTTTCGACAAAAGAGATAACACCCCCCCATTACGTCATGCTTCAGAAATGTGGAAAATGGTCCGTTTTCAAATGTTTTATTTTTGAACGTCAGTTCACATTTGTAGGTGGATCATCAGTGTTAGAGCTAAAATTAGCATGTTTAAAGTGATTTTCATGCTTCCAGGGGCCCTAAACACAAGATTTATGGAATGGTTAAAAGTGCATGAAAATGGCCAATTTACTCACTCTGAGTTCTCAAAAAGGGTTTCTTCACCCCGGGAAGTTAATTAAATACCATTTGGAGGCATTTAATGTTCGAGCAAAAACGGCTGATTTTCGACAAAAGAGATAACACCCCCCCATTACGTCATGCTTCAGAAATGTGGAAAATGGTCCGTTTTCAAATGTTTTATTTTTGAACGTCAGTTCACATTTGTAGGTGGATCATCAGTGTTAGAGCTAAAATTAGCATGTTTAAAGTGATTTTCATGCTTCCAGGGGCTCGGGAAGTTAATTAAATACCATTTGGAGGCATTTAATGTTCGAGCAAAAACGGCTGATTTTCGACAAAAGAGATAACACCCCCCATTACGTCATGCTTCAGAAATGTGGAAAATGGTCCGTTTTCAAATGTTTTATTTTTGAACGTCAGTTCACATTTGTATGTGGATCATCAGTGTTAGAGCTAAAATTAGCATGTTTAAAGTGATTTTCATGCTTCCAGGGGCCCAAAACACAAGATTTATGGAATGGTTAAAAGTGCATGAAAATGGCCAATTTACTCACTCTGAGTTCTCAAAAAGGGTTTCTTCACCCCGGGAAGTTAATTAAATACCATTTGGAGGCATTTAATGTTCGAGCAAAAACGGCTGATTTTCGACAAAAGAGATAACACCCCCCCATTACGTCATGCTTCAGAAATGTGGAAAATGGTCCGTTTTCAAATGTTTTATTTTTGAACGTCAGTTCACATTTGTAGGTGGATCATCAGTGTTAGAGCTAAAATTAGCATGTTTAAAGTGATTTTCATGCTTCCAGGGGCTCGGGAAGTTAATTAAATACCATTTGGAGGCATTTAATGTTCGAGCAAAAACGGCTGATTTTCGACAAAAGAGATAACACCCCCCCATTACGTCATGCTTCAGAAATGTGGAAAATGGTCCGTTTTCAAATGTTTTATTTTTGAACGTCAGTTCACATTTGTAGGTGGATCATCAGTGTTAGAGCTAAAATTAGCATGTTTAAAGTGATTTTCATGCTTCCAGGGGCCCAAAACACAAGATTTATGGAATGGTTAAAAGTGCATGAAAATGTCCAATTTACTCACTCTGAGTTCTCAAAAAGGGTTTCTTCACCCCGGGAAGTTAATTAAATACCATTTGGAGGCATTTAATGTTCGAGCAAAAACGGCTGATTTTCGACAAAAGAGATAACACCCCCCCATTACGTCATGCTTCAGAAATGTGGAAAATGGTCCGTTTTCAAATGTTTTATTTTTGAACGTCAGTTCACATTTGTAGGTGGATCATCAGTGTTAGAGCTAAAATTAGCATGTTTAAAGTGATTTTCATGCTTCCAGGGGCTCGGGAAGTGAAATAAATACCATTTGGAGGCATTTAATGTTCGAGCAAAAACGGCTGATTTTCGACAAAAGAGATAACACCCCCCCATTACGTCATGCTTCAGAAATGTGGAAAATGGTCCGTTTTCAAATGTTTTATTTTTGAACGTCAGTTCACATTTGTAGGTGGATCATCAGTGTTAGAGCTAAAATTAGCATGTTTAAAGTGATTTTCATGCTTCCAGGGGCCCAAAACACAAGATTTATGGAATGGTTAAAAGTGCATGAAAATGGCCAATTTACTCACTCTGAGTTCTCAAAAAGGGTTTCTTCACCCCGGGAAGTTAATTAAATACCATTTGGAGGCATTTAATGTTCGAGCAAAAACGGCTGATTTTCGACAAAAGAGATAACACCCCCCATTACGTCATGCTTCAGAAATGTGGAAAATGGTCCGTTTTCAAATGTTTTATTTTTGAACGTCAGTTCACATTTGTAGGTGGATCATCAGTGTTAGAGCTAAAATTAGCATGTTTAAAGTGATTGTCATGCTTCCAGGGGCTCGGGAAGTTAATTAAATACCATTTGGAGGCATTTAATGTTCGAGCAAAAACGGCTGATTTTCGACAAAAGAGATAACACCCCCCCATTACGTCATGCTTCAGAAATGTGGAAAATGGTCCGTTTTCAAATGTTTTATTTTTGAACGTCAGTTCACATTTGTAGGTGGATCATCAGTGTTAGAGCTAAAATTAGCATGTTTAAAGTGATTTTCATGCTTCCAGGGGCTCGGGAAGTTAATTAAATACCATTTGGAGGCATTTAATGTTCGAGCAAAAACAGCTGATTTTCGACAAAAGAGATAACACCCCCCCATTACGTCATGCTTCAGAAATGTGGAAAATGGTCCGTTTTCAAATGTTTTATTTTTGAACGTCAGTTCACATTTGTAGGTGGATCATCAGTGTTAGAGCTAAAATTAGCATGTTTAAAGTGATTTTCATGCTTCCAGGGGCTCGGGAAGTTAATTAAATACCATTTGGAGGCATTTAATGTTCGAGCAAAAACGGCTGATTTTCGACAAAAGAGATAACACCCCCCCATTACGTCATGCTTCAGAAATGTGGAAAATGGTCCGTTTTCAAATGTTTTATTTTTGAACGTCAGTTCACATTTGTAGGTGGATCATCAGTGTTAGAGCTAAAATTAGCATGTTTAAAGTGATTTTCATGCTTCCAGGGGCTCGGGAAGTGAAATAAATACCATTTGGAGGCATTTAATGTTCGAGCAAAAACGGCTGATTTTCGACAAAAGAGATAACACCCCCCCATTACGTCATGCTTCAAAAATGTGGAAAATGGTCCGTTTTCAAATGTTTTATTTTTGAACGTCAGTTCACATTTGTAGGTGGATCATCAGTGTTAGAGCTAAAATTAGCATGTTTAAAGTGATTTTCATGCTTCCAGGGGCTCAGGAAGTTAATTAAATACCATTTGGAGGCATTTAATGTTCGAGCAAAAACGGCTGATTTTCGACATAAGAGATAACACCCCCCCATTACGTCATGCTTCAGAAATGTGGAAAATGGTCCGTTTTCAAATGTTTTATTTTTGAACGTCAGTTCACATTTGTAGGTGGATCATCAGTGTTAGAGCTAAAATTAGCATGTTTAAAGTGATTTTCATGCTTCCAGGGGCTCGGGAAGTTAATTAAATACCATTTGGAGGCATTTAATGTTCGAGCAAAAACGGCTGATTTTCGACAAAAGAGATAACACCCCCCCATTACGTCATGCTTCAGAAATGTGGAAAATGGTCCGTTTTCAAATGTTTTATTTTTGAACGTCAGTTCACATTTGTAGGTGGATCATCAGTGTTAGAGCTAAAATTAGCATGTTTAAAGTGATTTTCATGCTTCCAGGGGCTCGGGAAGTTAATTAAATACCATTTGGAGGCATTTAATGTTCGAGCAAAAACGGCTGATTTTCGACAAAAGAGATAACACCCCCCATTACGTCATGCTTCAGAAATGTGGAAAATGGTCCGTTTTCAAATGTTTTATTTTTGAACGTCAGTTCACATTTGTAGGTGGATCATCAGTGTTAGAGCTAAAATTAGCATGTTTAAAGTGATTTTCATGCTTCCAGGGGCTCGGGAAGTTAATTAAATACCATTTGGAGGCATTTAATGTTCGAGCAAAAACGGCTGATTTTCGACAAAAGAGATAACACCCCCCCATTACGTCATGCTTCAGAAATGTGGAAAATGGTCCGTTTTCAAATGTTTTATTTTTGAACGTCAGTTCACATTTGTAGGTGGATCATCAGTGTTAGAGCTAACATTAGCATGTTTAAAGTGATTTTCATGCTTCCAGGGGCTCGGGAAGTTAATTAAATACCATTTGGAGGCATTTAATGTTCGAGCAAAAACGGCTGATTTTCGACAAAAGAGATAACACCCCCCCATTACGTCATGCTTCAGAAATGTGGAAAATGGTCCGTTTTCAAATGTTTTATTTTTGAACGTCAGTTCACATTTGTAGGTGGATCATCAGTGTTAGAGCTAAAATTAGCATGTTTAAAGTGATTTTCATGCTTCCAGGGGCTCGGGACGTGAAATAAATACCATTTGGAGGCATTTAATGTTCGAGCAAAAACAGCTGATTTTCGACAAAAGAGATAACACCCCCCCCCATTACGTCATGCTTCAGAAATGTGGAAAATAGTCCGTTTTCAAATGTTTTATTTTTGAACGTCAGTTCACATTTGTAGGTGGATCATCAGTGTTAGAGCTAAAATTAGCATGTTTAAAGTGATTTTCATGCTTCCAGGGGCCCTAAACACAAGATTTATGGAATGGTTAAAAGTGCATGAAAATGGCCAATTTACTCACTCTGAGTTCTCAAAAAGGGTTTCTTCACCCCGGGAAGTTAATTAAATACCATTTGGAGCCATTTAATGTTCCAGCAAAAACGGCTGATTTTCGACAAAAGAGATAACACCCCCCCATTACGTCATGCTTCAGAAATGTGGAAAATGGTCCGTTTTCAAATGTTTTATTTTTGAACGTCAGTTCACATTTGTAGGTGGATCATCAGTGTTAGAGCTAAAATTAGCATGTTTAAAGTGATTTTCATGCTTCCAGGGGCCCTAAACACAAGATTTATGGAATGGTTAAAAGTGCATGAAAATGGCCAATTTACTCACTCTGAGTTCTCAAAAAGGGTTTCTTCACCCCGGGAAGTTAATTAAATACCATTTGGAGGCATTTAATGTTCGAGCAAAAACGGCTGATTTTCGACAAAAGAGATAACACCCCCCATTACGTCATGCTTCAGAAATGTGGAAAATGGTCCGTTTTCAAATGTTTTATTTTTGAACATCAGTTCACATTTGTAGGTGGATCATCAGTGTTAGAGCTAAAATTAGCATGTTTAAAGTGATTTTCATGCTTCCAGGGGCTCGGGAAGTTAATTAAATACCATTTGGAGGCATTTAATGTTCGAGCAAAAACGGCTGATTTTCGACAAAAGAGATAACACCCCCCCATTACGTCATGCTTCAGAAATGTGGAAAATGGTCCGTTTTCAAATGTTTTATTTTTGAACGTCAGTTCACATTTGTAGGTGGATCATCAGTGTTAGAGCTAAAATTAGCATGTTTAAAGTGATTTTCATGCTTCCAGGGGCCCTAAACACAAGATTTATGGAATGGTTAAAAGTGCATGAAAATGGCCAATTTACTCACTCTGAGTTCTCAAAAAGGGTTTCTTCACCCCGGGAAGGTAATTAAAAACCATTTGGAGGCATTTAATGTTCGAGCAAAAACGGCTGATTTTCGACAAAAGAGATAACACCCCCCCATTACGTCATGCTTCAGAAATGTGGAAAATGGTCCGTTTTCAAATGTTTTATTTTTGAACGTCAGTTCACATTTGTAGGTGGATCATCAGTGTTAGAGCTAAAATTAGCATGTTTAAAGTGATTTTCATGCTTCCAGGGGCTCGGGAAGTGAAATAAATACCATTTGGAGGCATTTAATGTTCGAGCACAAAAAGGCTGATTTTCGACAAAAGAGATAACACCCCCCCATTACGTCATGCTTCAGAAATGTGGAAAATGGTCCGTTTTCAAATGTTTTATTTTTGAACGTCAGTTCACATTTGTAGGTGGATCATCAGTGTTAGAGCTAAAATTAGCATGTTTAAAGTGATTTTCATGCTTCCAGGGGCCCTAAACACAAGATTTATGGAATGGTTAAAAGTGCATGAAAATGGCCAATTTACTCACTCTGAGTTCTCAAAAAGGGTTTCTTCACCCCGGGAAGTTAATTAAATACCATTTGGAGGCATTTAATGTTCGAGCAAAAACAGCTGATTTTCGACAAAAGAGATAACACCCCCCCATTACGTCATGCTTCAGAAATGTGGAAAATGGTCCGTTTTCAAATGTTTTATTTTTGAACGTCAGTTCACATTTGTAGGTGGATCATCAGTGTTAGAGCTAAAATTAGCATGTTTAAAGTGATTTTCATGCTTCCAGGGGCTCGGGAAGTTAATTAAATACCATTTGGAGGCATTTAATGTTCGAGCAAAAACGGCTGATTTTCGACAAAAGAGATAACACCCCCCATTACGTCATGCTTCAGAAATGTGGAAAATGGTCCGTTTTCAAATGTTTTATTTTTGAACGTCAGTTCACATTTGTATGTGGATCATCAGTGTTAGAGCTAAAATTAGCATGTTTAAAGTGATTTTCATGCTTCCAGGGGCCCAAAACACAAGATTTATGGAATGGTTAAAAGTGCATGAAAATGGCCAATTTACTCACTCTGAGTTCTCAAAAAGGGTTTCTTCACCCCGGGAAGTTAATTAAATACCATTTGGAGGCATTTAATGTTTGAGCAAAAACGGCTGATTTTCGACAAAAGAGATAACACCCCCCCATTACGTCATGCTTCAGAAATGTGGAAAATGGTCCGTTTTCAAATGTTTTATTTTTGAACGTCAGTTCACATTTGTAGGTGGATCATCAGTGTTAGAGCTAAAATTAGCATGTTTAAAGTGATTTTCATGCTTCCAGGGGCTCGGGAAGTTAATTAAATACCATTTGGAGGCATTTAATGTTCGAGCAAAAACGGCTGATTTTCGACAAAAGAGATAACACCCCCCCATTACGTCATGCTTCAGAAATGTGGAAAATGGTCCGTTTTCAAATGTTTTATTTTTGAACGTCAGTTCACATTTGTAGGTGGATCATCAGTGTTAGAGCTAAAATTAGCATGTTTAAAGTGATTTTCATGCTTCCAGGGGCCCAAAACACAAGATTTATGGAATGGTTAAAAGTGCATGAAAATGTCCAATTTACTCACTCTGAGTTCTCAAAAAGGGTTTCTTCACCCTGGGAAGTTAATTAAATACCATTTGGAGGCATTTAATGTTCGAGCAAAAACGGCTGATTTTCGACAAAAGAGATAACACCCCCCCATTACGTCATGCTTCAGAAATGTGGAAAATGGTCCGTTTTCAAATGTTTTATTTTTGAACGTCAGTTCACATTTGTAGGTGGATCATCAGTGTTAGAGCTAAAATTAGCATGTTTAAAGTGATTTTCATGCTTCCAGGGGCTCGGGAAGTGAAATAAATACCATTTGGAGGCATTTAATGTTCGAGCAAAAACGGCTGATTTTCGACAAAAGAGATAACACCCCCCCATTACGTCATGCTTCAGAAATGTGGAAAATGGTCCGTTTTCAAATGTTTTATTTTTGAACGTCAGTTCACATTTGTAGGTGGATCATCAGTGTTAGAGCTAAAATTAGCATGTTTAAAGTGATTTTCATGCTTCCAGGGGCCCAAAACACAAGATTTATGGAATGGTTAAAAGTGCATGAAAATGGCCAATTTACTCACTCTGAGTTCTCAAAAAGGGTTTCTTCACCCCGGGAAGTTAATTAAATACCATTTGGAGGCATTTAATGTTCGAGCAAAAACGGCTGATTTTCGACAAAAGAGATAACACCCCCCATTACGTCATGCTTCAGAAATGTGGAAAATGGTCCGTTTTCAAATGTTTTATTTTTGAACGTCAGTTCACATTTGTAGGTGGATCATCAGTGTTAGAGCTAAAATTAGCATGTTTAAAGTGATTTTCATGCTTCCAGGGGCCCTAAACACAAGATTTATGGAATGGTTAAAAGTGCATGAAAATGGCCAATTTACTCACTCTGAGTTCTCAAAAAGGGTTTCTTCACCCCGGGAAGTTAATTAAATACCATTTGGAGGCATTTAATGTTCGAGCAAAAACGGCTGATTTTCGACAAAAGAGATAACACCCCCCCATTACGTCATGCTTCAGAAATGTGGAAAATGGTCCGTTTTCAAATGTTTTATTTTTGAACGTCAGTTCACATTTGTAGGTGGATCATCAGTGTTAGAGCTAAAATTAGCATGTTTAAAGTGATTTTCATGCTTCCAGGGGCTCGGGAAGTGAAATAAATACCATTTGGAGGCATTTATTGTTCGAGCAAAAACGGCTGATTTTCGACAAAAGAGATAACACCCCCCCATTACGTCATGCTTCAGAAATGTGGAAAATGGTCCGTTTTCAAATGTTTTATTTTTGAACGTCAGTTCACATTTGTAGGTGGATCATCAGTGTTAGAGCTAAAATTAGCATGTTTAAAGTGATTGTCATGCTTCCAGGGGCTCGGGAAGTTAATTAAATACCATTTGGAGGCATTTAATGTTCGAGCAAAAACGGCTGATTTTCGACAAAAGAGATAACACCCCCCCATTACGTCATGCTTCAGAAATGTGGAAAATGGTCCGTTTTCAAATGTTTTATTTTTGAACGTCAGTTCACATTTGTAGGTGGATCATCAGTGTTAGAGCTAAAATTAGCATGTTTAAAGTGATTTTCATGCTTCCAGGGGCTCGGGAAGTTAATTAAATACCATTTGGAGGCATTTAATGTTCGAGCAAAAACAGCTGATTTTCGACAAAAGAGATAACACCCCCCCATTACGTCATGCTTCAGAAATGTGGAAAATGGTCCGTTTTCAAATGTTTTATTTTTGAACGTCAGTTCACATTTGTAGGTGGATCATCAGTGTTAGAGCTAAAATTAGCATGTTTAAAGTGATTTTCATGCTTCCAGGGGCTCGGGAAGTTAATTAAATACCATTTGGAGGCATTTAATGTTCGAGCAAAAACGGCTGATTTTCGACAAAAGAGATAACACCCCCCCATTACGTCATGCTTCAGAAATGTGGAAAATGGTCCGTTTTCAAATGTTTTATTTTTGAACGTCAGTTCACATTTGTAGGTGGATCATCAGTGTTAGAGCTAAAATTAGCATGTTTAAAGTGATTTTCATGCTTCCAGGGGCCCAAAACACAAGATTTATGGAATGGTTAAAAGTGCATGAAAATGGCCAATTTACTCACTCTGAGTTCTCAAAAAGGGTTTCTTCACCCCGGGAAGTTAATTAAATACCATTTGGAGGCATTTAATGTTCGAGCAAAAACGGCTGATTTTCGACAAAAGAGATAACACCCCCCATTACGTCATGCTTCAGAAATGTGGAAAATGGTCCGTTTTCAAATGTTTTATTTTTGAACGTCAGTTCACATTTGTAGGTGGATCATCAGTGTTAGAGCTAAAATTAGCATGTTTAAAGTGATTTTCATGCTTCCAGGGGCCCTAAACACAAGATTTATGGAATGGTTAAAAGTGCATGAAAATGGCCAATTTACTCACTCTGAGTTCTCAAAAAGGGTTTCTTCACCCCGGGAAGTTAATTAAATACCATTTGGAGGCATTTAATGTTCGAGCAAAAACGGCTGATTTTCGACAAAAGAGATAACACCCCCCCATTACGTCATGCTTCATTAATGTGGAAAATGGTCCGTTTTCAAATGTTTTATTTTTGAACGTCAGTTCACATTTGTAGGTGGATCATCAGTGTTAGAGCTAAAATTAGCATGTTTAAAGTGATTTTAATGCTTCCAGGGGCTCGGGAAGTGAAATAAATACCATTTGGAGGCATTTATTGTTCGAGCAAAAACGGCTGATTTTCGACAAAAGAGATAACACCCCCCCATTACGTCATGCTTCAGAAATGTGGAAAATGGTCCGTTTTCAAATGTTTTATTTTTGAACGTCAGTTCACATTTGTAGGTGGATCATCAGTGTTAGAGCTAAAATTAGCATGTTTAAAGTGATTGTCATGCTTCCAGGGGCTCGGGAAGTTAATTAAATACCATTTGGAGGCATTTAATGTTCGAGCAAAAACGGCTGATTTTCGACAAAAGAGATAACACCCCCCCATTACGTCATGCTTCAGAAATGTGGAAAATGGTCCGTTTTCAAATGTTTTATTTTTGAACGTCAGTTCACATTTGTAGGTGGATCATCAGTGTTAGAGCTAAAATTAGCATGTTTAAAGTGATTTTCATGCTTCCAGGGGCTCGGGAAGTTAATTAAATACCATTTGGAGGCATTTAATGTTCGAGCAAAAACAGCTGATTTTCGACAAAAGAGATAACACCCCCCCATTACGTCATGCTTCAGAAATGTGGAAAATGGTCCGTTTTCAAATGTTTTATTTTTGAACGTCAGTTCACATTTGTAGGTGGATCATCAGTGTTAGAGCTAAAATTAGCATGTTTAAAGTGATTTTCATGCTTCCAGGGGCTCGGGAAGTTAATTAAATACCATTTGGAGGCATTTAATGTTCGAGCAAAAACGGCTGATTTTCGACAAAAGAGATAACACCCCCCATTACGTCATGCTTCAGAAATGTGGAAAATGGTCCGTTTTCAAATGTTTTATTTTTGAACGTCAGTTCACATTTGTAGGTGGATCATCAGTGTTAGAGCTAAAATTAGCATGTTTAAAGTGATTTTCATGCTTCCAGGGGCTCGGGAAGTGAAATAAATACCATTTGGAGGCATTTAATGTTCGAGCAAAAACGGCTGATTTTCGACAAAAGAGATAACACCCCCCCATTACGTCATGCTTCAGAAATGTGGAAAATGGTCCGTTTTCAAATGTTTTATTTTTGAACGTCAGTTCACATTTGTAGGTGGATCATCAGTGTTAGAGCTAAAATTAGCATGTTTAAAGTGATTTTCATGCTTCCAGGGGCTCGGGAAGTTAATTAAATACCATTTGGAGGCATTTAATGTTCGAGCAAAAACGGCTGATTTTCGACATAAGAGATAACACCCCCCCATTACGTCATGCTTCAGAAATGTGGAAAATGGTCCGTTTTCAAATGTTTTATTTTTGAACGTCAGTTCACATTTGTAGGTGGATCATCAGTGTTAGAGCTAAAATTAGCAGGTTTAAAGTGATTTTCATGCTTCCAGGGGCTCGGGAAGTTAATTAAATACCATTTGGAGGCATTTAATGTTCGAGCAAAAACGGCTGATTTTCGACAAAAGAGATAACACCCCCCCATTACGTCATGCTTCAGAAATGTGGAAAATTGTCCGTTTTCAAATGTTTTATTTTTGAACGTCAGTTCACATTTGTAGGTGGATCATCAGTGTTAGAGCTAAAATTAGCATGTTTAAAGTGATTTTCATGCTTCCAGGGGCTCGGGAAGTGAAATAAATACCATTTGTTGGCATTTAATGTTCGAGCAAAAACAGCTGATTTTCGACAAAAGAGATAACACCCCCCCCATTACGTCATGCTTCAGAAATGTGGAAAATAGTCCGTTTTCAAATGTTTTATTTTTGAACGTCAGTTCACATTTGTAGGTGGATCATCAGTGTTAGAGCTAAAATTAGCATGTTTAAAGTGATTTTCATGCTTCCAGGGGCCCTAAACATAAGATTTATGGAATGGTTAAAAGTGCATGAAAATGGCCAATTTACTCACTCTGAGTTCTCAAAAAGGGTTTCTTCACCCCTGGAAGTTAATTAAATACCATTTGGAGCCATTTAATGTTCCAGCAAAAACGGCTGATTTTCGACAAAAGAGATAACACCCCCCCATTACGTCATGCTTCAGAAATGTGGAAAATGGTCCGTTTTCAAATGTTTTATTTTTGAACGTCAGTTCACATTTGTAGGTGGATCATCAGTGTTAGAGCTAAAATTAGCATGTTTAAAGTGATTTTCATGCTTCCAGGGGCCCTAAACACAAGATTTATGGAATGGTTAAAAGTGCATGAAAATGGCCAATTTACTCACTCTGAGTTCTCAAAAAGGGTTTCTTCACCCCGGGAAGTTAATTAAATACCATTTGGAGGCATTTAATGTTCGAGCAAAAACGGCTGATTTTCGACAAAAGAGATAACACCCCCCATTACGTCATGCTTCAGAAATGTGGAAAATGGTCCGTTTTCAAATGTTTTATTTTTGAACGTCAGTTCACATTTGTAGGTGGATCATCAGTGTTAGAGCTAAAATTAGCATGTTTAAAGTGATTTTCATGCTTCCAGGGGCTCGGGAAGTTAATTAAATACCATTTGGAGGCATTTAATGTTCGAGCAAAAACGGCTGATTTTCGACAAAAGAGATAACACCCCCCCATTACGTCATGCTTCAGAAATGTGGAAAATGGTCCGTTTTCAAATGTTTTATTTTTGAACGTCAGTTCACATTTGTAGGTGGATCATCAGTGTTAGAGCTAAAATTAGCATGTTTAAAGTGATTTTCATGCTTCCAGGGGCCCTAAACACAAGATTTATGGAATGGTTAAAAGTGCATGAAAATGGCCAATTTACTCACTCTGAGTTCTCAAAAAGGGTTTCTTCACCCCGGGAAGTTAATTAAATACCATTTGGAGGCATTTAATGTTCGAGCAAAAACGGCTGATTTTCGACAAAAGAGATAACACCCCCCCATTACGTCATGCTTCAGAAATGTGGAAAATGGTCCGTTTTCAAATGTTTTATTTTTGAACGTCAGTTCACATTTGTAGGTGGATCATCAGTGTTAGAGCTAAAATTAGCATGTTTAAAGTGATTTTCATGCTTCCAGGGGCTCGGGAAGTTAATTAAATACCATTTGGAGGCATTTAATGTTCGAGCAAAAACGGCTGATTTTCGACAAAAGAGATAACACCCCCCCATTACGTCATGCTTCAGAAATGTGGAAAATGGTCCGTTTTCAAATGTTTTATTTTTGAACGTCAGTTCACATTTGTAGGTGGATCATCAGTGTTAGAGCTAAAATTAGCATGTTTAAAGTGATTTTCATGCTTCCAGGGGCTCGGGAAGTGAAATAAATACCATTTGGAGGCATTTAATGTTCGAGCACAAAAAGGCTGATTTTCGACAAAAGAGATAACACCCCCCCATTACGTCATGCTTCAGAAATGTGGAAAATGGTCCGTTTTCAAATGTTTTATTTTTGAACGTCAGTTCACATTTGTAGGTGGATCATCAGTGTTAGAGCTAAAATTAGCATGTTTAAAGTGATTTTCATGCTTCCAGGGGCCCTAAACACAAGATTTATGGAATGGTTAAAAGTGCATGAAAATGGCCAATTTACTCACTCTGAGTTCTCAAAAAGGGTTTCTTCACCCCGGGAAGTTAATTAAATACCATTTGGAGGCATTTAATGTTCGAGCAAAAACGGCTGATTTTCGACAAAAGAGATAACACCCCCCCATTACGTCATGCTTCAGAAATGTGGAAAATGGTCCGTTTTCAAATGTTTTATTTTTGAACGTCAGTTCACATTTGTAGGTGGATCATCAGTGTTAGAGCTAAAATTAGCATGTTTAAAGTGATTTTCATGCTTCCAGGGGCTCGGGAAGTTAATTAAATACCATTTGGAGGCATTTAATGTTCGAGCAAAAACGGCTGATTTTCGACAAAAGAGATAACACCCCCCATTACGTCATGCTTCAGAAATGTGGAAAATGGTCCGTTTTCAAATGTTTTATTTTTGAACGTCAGTTCACATTTGTATGTGGATCATCAGTGTTAGAGCTAAAATTAGCATGTTTAAAGTGATTTTCATGCTTCCAGGGGCCCAAAACACAAGATTTATGGAATGGTTAAAAGTGCATGAAAATGGCCAATTTACTCACTCTGAGTTCTCAAAAAGGGTTTCTTCACCCCGGGAAGTTAATTAAATACCATTTGGAGGCATTTAATGTTCGAGCAAAAACGGCTGATTTTCGACAAAAGAGATAACACCCCCCCATTACGTCATGCTTCAGAAATGTGGAAAATGGTCCGTTTTCAAATGTTTTATTTTTGAACGTCAGTTCACATTTGTAGGTGGATCATCAGTGTTAGAGCTAAAATTAGCATGTTTAAAGTGATTTTCATGCTTCCAGGGGCTCGGGAAGTTAATTAAATACCATTTGGAGGCATTTAATGTTCGAGCAAAAACGGCTGATTTTCGACAAAAGAGATAACACCCCCCCATTACGTCATGCTTCAGAAATGTGGAAAATGGTCCGTTTTCAAATGTTTTATTTTTGAACGTCAGTTCACATTTGTAGGTGGATCATCAGTGTTAGAGCTAAAATTAGCATGTTTAAAGTGATTTTCATGCTTCCAGGGGCCCAAAACACAAGATTTATGGAATGGTTAAAAGTGCATGAAAATGTCCAATTTACTCACTCTGAGTTCTCAAAAAGGGTTTCTTCACCCCGGGAAGTTAATTAAATACCATTTGGAGGCATTTAATGTTCGAGCAAAAACGGCTGATTTTCGACAAAAGAGATAACACCCCCCCATTACGTCATGCTTCAGAAATGTGGAAAATGGTCCGTTTTCAAATGTTTTATTTTTGAACGTCAGTTCACATTTGTAGGTGGATCATCAGTGTTAGAGCTAAAATTAGCATGTTTAAAGTGATTTTCATGCTTCCAGGGGCTCGGGAAGTGAAATAAATACCATTTGGAGGCATTTAATGTTCGAGCAAAAACGGCTGATTTTCGACAAAAGAGATAACACCCCCCCATTACGTCATGCTTCAGAAATGTGGAAAATGGTCCGTTTTCAAATGTTTTATTTTTGAACGTCAGTTCACATTTGTAGGTGGATCATCAGTGTTAGAGCTAAAATTAGCATGTTTAAAGTGATTTTCATGCTTCCAGGGGCCCAAAACACAAGATTTATGGAATGGTTAAAAGTGCATGAAAATGGCCAATTTACTCACTCTGAGTTCTCAAAAAGGGTTTCTTCACCCCGGGAAGTTAATTAAATACCATTTGGAGGCATTTAATGTTCGAGCAAAAACGGCTGATTTTCGACAAAAGAGATAACACCCCCCATTACGTCATGCTTCAGAAATGTGGAAAATGGTCCGTTTTCAAATGTTTTATTTTTGAACGTCAGTTCACATTTGTAGGTGGATCATCAGTGTTAGAGCTAAAATTAGCATGTTTAAAGTGATTTTCATGCTTCCAGGGGCCCAAAACACAAGATTTATGGAATGGTTAAAAGTGCATGAAAATGGCCAATTTACTCACTCTGAGTTCTCAAAAAGGGTTTCTTCACCCTGGGAAGGTAATTAAATACCATTTGGAGGCATTTAATGTTCGAGCAAAAACGGCTGATTTTCGACAAAAGAGATAACACCCCCCATTATGTCATGCTTCAGAAATGTGGAAAATGGTCCATTTTCAAATGTTTTATTTTTGAACGTCAGTTCACATTTGTAGGTGGATCATCAGTGTTAGAGCTAAAATTAGCATGTTTAAAGTGATGTTCATGCTTCCAGGGGCCCAAAACACAAGATTTATGGAATGGTTAAAAGTGCATGAAAATGGCCAATTTACTCACTCTGAGTTCTCAAAAAGGGTTTCTTCACCCCGGGAAGTTAATTAAATACCATTTGGAGGCATTTAATGTTCGAGCAAAAACGGCTGATTTTCGACAAAAGAGATAACACCCCCCCCATTACGTCATGCTTCAGAAATGTGGAAAATGGTCCGTTTTCAAATGTTTTATTTTTGAACGTCAGTTCACATTTGTAGGTGGATCATCAGTGTTAGAGCTAAAATTAGCATGTTTAAAGTGATTTTCATGCTTCCAGGGGCTCGGGAAGTGAAATAAATACCATTTGGAGGCATTTAATGTTCGAGCAAAAACGGCTGATTTTCGACAAAAGAGATAACACCCCCCCATTACGTCATGCTTCAGAAATGTGGAAAATGGTCCGTTTTCAAATGTTTTATTTTTGAACGTCAGTTCACATTTGTAGGTGGATCATCAGTGTTAGAGCTAAAATTAGCATGTTTAAAGTGATTTTCATGCTTCCAGGGGCCCAAAACACAAGATTTATGGAATGGTTAAAAGTGCATGAAAATGGCCAATTTACTCACTCTGAGTTCTCAAAAAGGGTTTCTTCACCCCGGGAAGTTAATTAAATACCATTTGGAGGCATTTAATGTTCGAGCAAAAACGGCTGATTTTCGACAAAAGAGATAACACCCCCCATTACGTCATGCTTCAGAAATGTGGAAAATGGTCCGTTTTCAAATGTTTTATTTTTGAACGTCAGTTCACATTTGTAGGTGGATCATCAGTGTTAGAGCTAAAATTAGCATGTTTAAAGTGATTTTCATGCTTCCAGGGGCCCTAAACACAAGATTTATGGAATGGTTAAAAGTGCATGAAAATGGCCAATTTACTCACTCTGAGTTCTCAAAAAGGGTTTCTTCACCCCGGGAAGTTAATTAAATACCATTTGGAGGCATTTAATGTTCGAGCAAAAACGGCTGATTTTCGACAAAAGAGATAACACCCCCCCATTACGTCATGCTTCAGAAATGTGGAAAATGGTCCGTTTTCAAATGTTTTATTTTTGAACGTCAGTTCACATTTGTAGGTGGATCATCAGTGTTAGAGCTAAAATTAGCATGTTTAAAGTGATTTTCATGCTTCCAGGGGCTCGGGAAGTGAAATAAATACCATTTGGAGGCATTTATTGTTCGAGCAAAAACGGCTGATTTTCGACAAAAGAGATAACACCCCCCCATTACGTCATGCTTCAGAAATGTGGAAAATGGTCCGTTTTCAAATGTTTTATTTTTGAACGTCAGTTCACATTTGTAGGTGGATCATCAGTGTTAGAGCTAAAATTAGCATGTTTAAAGTGATTGTCATGCTTCCAGGGGCTCGGGAAGTTAATTAAATACCATTTGGAGGCATTTAATGTTCGAGCAAAAACGGCTGATTTTCGACAAAAGAGATAACACCCCCCCATTACGTCATGCTTCAGAAATGTGGAAAATGGTCCGTTTTCAAATGTTTTATTTTTGAACGTCAGTTCACATTTGTAGGTGGATCATCAGTGTTAGAGCTAAAATTAGCATGTTTAAAGTGATTTTCATGCTTCCAGGGGCTCGGGAAGTTAATTAAATACCATTTGGAGGCATTTAATGTTCGAGCAAAAACAGCTGATTTTCGACAAAAGAGATAACACCCCCCCATTACGTCATGCTTCAGAAATGTGGAAAATGGTCCGTTTTCAAATGTTTTATTTTTGAACGTCAGTTCACATTTGTAGGTGGATCATCAGTGTTAGAGCTAAAATTAGCATGTTTAAAGTGATTTTCATGCTTCCAGGGGCTCGGGAAGTTAATTAAATACCATTTGGAGGCATTTAATGTTCGAGCAAAAACGGCTGATTTTCGACAAAAGAGATAACACCCCCCCATTACGTCATGCTTCAGAAATGTGGAAAATGGTCCGTTTTCAAATGTTTTATTTTTGAACGTCAGTTCACATTTGTAGGTGGATCATCAGTGTTAGAGCTAAAATTAGCATGTTTAAAGTGATTTTCATGCTTCCAGGGGCTCGGGAAGTGAAATAAATACCATTTGGAGGCATTTAATGTTCGAGCAAAAACGGCTGATTTTCGACAAAAGAGATAACACCCCCCCATTACGTCATGCTTCAAAAATGTGGAAAATGGTCCGTTTTCAAATGTTTTATTTTTGAACGTCAGTTCACATTTGTAGGTGGATCATCAGTGTTAGAGCTAAAATTAGCATGTTTAAAGTGATTTTCATGCTTCCAGGGGCTCGGGAAGTTAATTAAATACCATTTGGAGGCATTTAATGTTCGAGCAAAAACGGCTGATTTTCGACAAAAGAGATAACACCCCCCCATTACGTCATGCTTCAGAAATGTGGAAAATGGTCCGTTTTCAAATGTTTTATTTTTGAACGTCAGTTCACATTTGTAGGTGGATCATCAGTGTTAGAGCTAAAATTAGCATGTTTAAAGTGATTTTCATGCTTCCAGGGGCTCGGGAAGTTAATTAAATACCATTTGGAGGCATTTAATGTTCGAGCAAAAACGGCTGATTTTCGACAAAAGAGATAACACCCCCCCATTACGTCATGCTTCAGAAATGTGGAAAATGGTCCGTTTTCAAATGTTTTATTTTTGAACGTCAGTTCACATTTGTAGGTGGATCATCAGTGTTAGAGCTAAAATTAGCATGTTTAAAGTGATTTTCATGCTTCCAGGGGCTCGGGAAGTTAATTAAATACCATTTGGAGGCATTTAATGTTCGAGCAAAAACGGCTGATTTTCGACAAAAGAGATAACACCCCCCATTACGTCATGCTTCAGAAATGTGGAAAATGGTCCGTTTTCAAATGTTTTATTTTTGAACGTCAGTTCACATTTGTAGGTGGATCATCAGTGTTAGAGCTAAAATTAGCATGTTTAAAGTGATTTTCATGCTTCCAGGGGCTCGGGAAGTTAATTAAATACCATTTGGAGGCATTTAATGTTCGAGCAAAAACGGCTGATTTTCGACAAAAGAGATAACACCCCCCCATTACGTCATGCTTCAGAAATGTGGAAAATGGTCCGTTTTCAAATGTTTTATTTTTGAACGTCAGTTCACATTTGTAGGTGGATCATCAGTGTTAGAGCTAACATTAGCATGTTTAAAGTGATTTTCATGCTTCCAGGGGCTCGGGAAGTTAATTAAATACCATTTGGAGGCATTTAATGTTCGAGCAAAAACGGCTGATTTTCGACAAAAGAGATAACACCCCCCCATTACGTCATGCTTCAGAAATGTGGAAAATGGTCCGTTTTCAAATGTTTTATTTTTGAACGTCAGTTCACATTTGTAGGTGGATCATCAGTGTTAGAGCTAAAATTAGCATGTTTAAAGTGATTTTCATGCTTCCAGTGGCTCGGGAAGTGAAATAAATACCATTTGGAGGCATTTAATGTTCGAGCAAAAACAGCTGATTTTCGACAAAAGAGATAACACCCCCCCCCATTACGTCATGCTTCAGAAATGTGGAAAATAGTCCGTTTTCAAATGTTTTATTTTTGAACGTCAGTTCACATTTGTAGGTGGATCATCAGTGTTAGAGCTAAAATTAGCATGTTTAAAGTGATTTTCATGCTTCCAGGGGCCCTAAACACAAGATTTATGGAATGGTTAAAAGTGCCTGAAAATGGCCAATTTACTCACTCTGAGTTCTCAAAAAGGGTTTCTTCACCCCGGGAAGTTAATTAAATACCATTTGGAGCCATTTAATGTTCCAGCAAAAACGGCTGATTTTCGACAAAAGAGATAACACCCCCCCATTACGTCATGCTTCAGAAATGTGGAAAATGGTCCGTTTTCAAATGTTTTATTTTTGAACGTCAGTTCACATTTGTAGGTGGATCATCAGTGTTAGAGCTAAAATTAGCATGTTTAAAGTGATTTTCATGCTTCCAGGGGCCCTAAACACAAGATTTATGGAATGGTTAAAAGTGCATGAAAATGGCCAATTTACTCACTCTGAGTTCTCAAAAAGGGTTTCTTCACCCCGGGAAGTTAATTAAATACCATTTGGAGGCATTTAATGTTCGAGCAAAAACGGCTGATTTTCGACAAAAGAGATAACACCCCCCATTACGTCATGCTTCAGAAATGTGGAAAATGGTCCGTTTTCAAATGTTTTATTTTTGAACATCAGTTCACATTTGTAGGTGGATCATCAGTGTTAGAGCTAAAATTAGCATGTTTAAAGTGATTTTCATGCTTCCAGGGGCTCGGGAAGTTAATTAAATACCATTTGGAGGCATTTAATGTTCGAGCAAAAACGGCTGATTTTCGACAAAAGAGATAACACCCCCCCATTACGTCATGCTTCAGAAATGTGGAAAATGGTCCGTTTTCAAATGTTTTATTTTTGAACGTCAGTTCACATTTGTAGGTGGATCATCAGTGTTAGAGCTAAAATTAGCATGTTTAAAGTGATTTTCATGCTTCCAGGGGCCCTAAACACAAGATTTATGGAATGGTTAAAAGTGCATGAAAATGGCCAATTTACTCACTCTGAGTTCTCAAAAAGGGTTTCTTCACCCCCGGAAGGTAATTAAATACCATTTGGAGGCATTTAATGTTCGAGCAAAAACGGCTGATTTTCGACAAAAGAGATAACACCCCCCCATTACGTCATGCTTCAGAAATGTGGAAAATGGTCCGTTTTCAAATGTTTTATTTTTGAACGTCAGTTCACATTTGTAGGTGGATCATCAGTGTTAGAGCTAAAATTAGCATTTTTAAAGTGATTTTCATGCTTCCAGGGGCTCGGGAAGTGAAATAAATACCATTTGGAGGCATTTAATGTTCGAGCACAAAAAGGCTGATTTTCGACAAAAGAGATAACACCCCCCCATTACGTCATGCTTCAGAAATGTGGAAAATGGTCCGTTTTCAAATGTTTTATTTTTGAACGTCAGTTCACATTTGTAGGTGGATCATCAGTGTTAGAGCTAAAATTAGCATGTTTAAAGTGATTTTCATGCTTCCAGGGGCCCTAAACACAAGATTTATGGAATGGTTAAAAGTGCATGAAAATGGCCAATTTACTCACTCTGAGTTCTCAAAAAGGGTTTCTTCACCCCGGGAAGTTAATTAAATACCATTTGGAGGCATTTAATGTTCGAGCAAAAACAGCTGATTTTCGACAAAAGAGATAACACCCCCCCATTACGTCATGCTTCAGAAATGTGGAAAATGGTCCGTTTTCAAATGTTTTATTTTTGAACGTCAGTTCATATTTGTAGGTGGATCATCAGTGTTAGAGCTAAAATTAGCATGTTTAAAGTGATTTTCATGCTTCCAGGGGCCCGGGAAGTTAATTAAATACCATTTGGAGGCATTTAATGTTCGAGCAAAAACGGCTGATTTTCGACAAAAGAGATAACACCCCCCATTACGTCATGCTTCAGAAATGTGGAAAATGGTCCGTTTTCAAATGTTTTATTTTTGAACGTCAGTTCACATTTGTATGTGGATCATCAGTGTTAGAGCTAAAATTAGCATGTTTAAAGTGATTTTCATGCTTCCAGGGGCCCAAAACACAAGATTTATGGAATGGTTAAAAGTGCATGAAAATGGCCAATTTACTCACTCTGAGTTCTCAAAAAGGGTTTCTTCACCCCGGGAAGTTAATTAAATACCATTTGGAGGCATTTAATGTTCGAGCAAAAACGGCTGATTTTCGACAAAAGAGATAACACCCCCCCATTACGTCATGCTTCAGAAATGTGGAAAATGGTCCGTTTTCAAATGTTTTATTTTTGAACGTCAGTTCACATTTGTAGGTGGATCATCAGTGTTAGAGCTAAAATTAGCATGTTTAAAGTGATTTTCATGCTTCCAGGGGCTCGGGAAGTTAATTAAATACCATTTGGAGGCATTTAATGTTCGAGCAAAAACGGCTGATTTTCGACAAAAGAGATAACACCCCCCCATTACGTCATGCTTCAGAAATGTGGAAAATGGTCCGTTTTCAAATGTTTTATTTTTGAACGTCAGTTCACATTTGTAGGTGGATCATCAGTGTTAGAGCTAAAATTAGCATGTTTAAAGTGATTTTCATGCTTCCAGGGGCCCAAAACACAAGATTTATGGAATGGTTAAAAGTGCATGAAAATGTCCAATTTACTCACTCTGAGTTCTCAAAAAGGGTTTCTTCACCCTGGGAAGTTAATTAAATACCATTTGGAGGCATTTAATGTTCGAGCAAAAACGGCTGATTTTCGACAAAAGAGATAACACCCCCCCATTACGTCATGCTTCAGAAATGTTGAAAATGGTCCGTTTTCAAATGTTTTATTTTTGAACGTCAGTTCACATTTGTAGGTGGATCATCAGTGTTAGAGCTAAAATTAGCATGTTTAAAGTGATTTTCATGCTTCCAGGGGCTCGGGAAGTGAAATAAATACCGTTTGGAGGCATTTAATGTTCGAGCAAAAACGGCTGATTTTCGACAAAAGAGATAACACCCCCCCATTACGTCATGCTTCAGAAATGTGGAAAATGGTCCGTTTTCAAATGTTTTATTTTTGAACGTCAGTTCACATTTGTAGGTGGATCATCAGTGTTAGAGCTAAAATTAGCATGTTTAAAGTGATTTTCATGCTTCCAGGGGCCCAAAACACAAGATTTATGGAATGGTTAAAAGTGCATGAAAATGGCCAATTTACTCACTCTGAGTTCTCAAAAAGGGTTTCTTCACCCCGGGAAGTTAATTAAATACCATTTGGAGGCATTTAATGTTCGAGCAAAAACGGCTGATTTTCGACAAAAGAGATAACACCCCCCATTACGTCATGCTTCAGAAATGTGGAAAATGGTCCGTTTTCAAATGTTTTATTTTTGAACGTCAGTTCACATTTGTAGGTGGATCATCAGTGTTAGAGCTAAAATTAGCATGTTTAAAGTGATTTTCATGCTTCCAGGGGCCCAAAACACAAGATTTATGGAATGGTTAAAAGTGCATGAAAATGGCCAATTTACTCACTCTGAGTTCTCAAAAAGGGTTTCTTCACCCCGGGAAGTTAATTAAATACCATTTGGAGGCATTTAATGTTCGAGCAAAAACGGCTGATTTTCGACAAAAGAGATAACACCCCCCATTACGTCATGCTTCAGAAATGTGGAAAATGGTCCGTTTTCAAATGTTTTATTTTTGAACGTCAGTTCACATTTGTAGGTGGATCATCAGTGTTAGAGCTAAAATTAGCATGTTTAAAGTGATTTTCATGCTTCCAGGGGCCCAAAACACAAGATTTATGGAATGGTTAAAAGTGCATGAAAATGGCCAATTTACTCACTCTGAGTTCTCAAAAAGGGTTTCTTCACCCCGGGAAGTTAATTAAATACCATTTGGAGGCATTTAATGTTCGAGCAAAAATGGCTGATTTTCGACAAAAGAGATAACACCCCCCCATTACGTCATGCTTCAGAAATGTGGAAAATGGTCCGTTTTCAAATGTTTTATTTTTGAACGTCAGTTCACATTTGTAGGTGGATCATCAGTGTTAGAGCTAAAATTAGCATGTTTAAAGTGATTTTCATGCTTCCAGGGGCTCGGGAAGTGAAATAAATACCATTTGGAGGCATTTAATGTTCGAGCAAAAACGGCTGATTTTCGACAAAAGAGATAACACCCCCCCATTACGTCATGCTTCAGAAATGTGGAAAATGGTCCGTTTTCAAATGTTTTATTTTTGAACGTCAGTTCACATTTGTAGGTGGATCATCAGTGTTAGAGCTAAAATTAGCATGTTTAAAGTGATTTTCATGCTTCCAGGGGCCCAAAACACAAGATTTATGGAATGGTTAAAAGTGCATGAAAATGGCCAATTTACTCACTCTGAGTTCTCAAAAAGGGTTTCTTCACCCCGGGAAGTTAATTAAATACCATTTGGAGGCATTTAATGTTCGAGCAAAAACGGCTGATTTTCGACAAAAGAGATAACACCCCCCATTACGTCATGCTTCAGAAATGTGGAAAATGGTCCGTTTTCAAATGTTTTATTTTTGAACATCAGTTCACATTTGTAGGTGGATCATCAGTGTTAGAGCTAAAATTAGCATGTTTAAAGTGATTTTCATGCTTCCAGGGGCTCGGGAAGTTAATTAAATACCATTTGGAGGCATTTAATGTTCGAGCAAAAACGGCTGATTTTCGACAAAAGAGATAACACCCCCCCATTACGTCATGCTTCAGAAATGTGGAAAATGGTCCGTTTTCAAATGTTTTATTTTTGAACGTCAGTTCACATTTGTAGGTGGATCATCAGTGTTAGAGCTAAAATTAGCATGTTTAAAGTGATTTTCATGCTTCCAGGGGCCCTAAACACAAGATTTATGGAATGGTTAAAAGTGCATGAAAATGGCCAATTTACTCACTCTGAGTTCTCAAAAAGGGTTTCTTCACCCCGGGAAGGTAATTAAATACCATTTGGAGGCATTTAATGTTCGAGCAAAAACGGCTGATTTTCGACAAAAGAGATAACACCCCCCCATTACGTCATGCTTCAGAAATGTGGAAAATGGTCCGTTTTCAAATGTTTTATTTTTGAACGTCAGTTCACATTTGTAGGTGGATCATCAGTGTTAGAGCTAAAATTAGCATGTTTAAAGTGATTTTCATGCTTCCAGGGGCTCGGGAAGTGAAATAAATACCATTTGGAGGCATTTAATGTTCGAGCACAAAAAGGCTGATTTTCGACAAAAGAGATAACACCCCCCCATTACGTCATGCTTCAGAAATGTGGAAAATGGTCCGTTTTCAAATGTTTTATTTTTGAACGTCAGTTCACATTTGTAGGTGGATCATCAGTGTTAGAGCTAAAATTAGCATGTTTAAAGTGATTTTCATGCTTCCAGGGGCCCTAAACACAAGATTTATGGAATGGTTAAAAGTGCATGAAAATGGCCAATTTACTCACTCTGAGTTCTCAAAAAGGGTTTCTTCACCCCGGGAAGTTAATTAAATACCATTTGGAGGCATTTAATGTTCGAGCAAAAACAGCTGATTTTCGACAAAAGAGATAACACCCCCCCCATTACGTCATGCTTCAGAAATGTGGAAAATGGTCCGTTTTCAAATGTTTTATTTTTGAACGTCAGTTCACATTTGTAGGTGGATCATCAGTGTTAGAGCTAAAATTAGCATGTTTAAAGTGATTTTCATGCTTCCAGGGGCTCGGGAAGTTAATTAAATACCATTTGGAGGCATTTAATGTTCGAGCAAAAACGGCTGATTTTCGACAAAAGAGATAACACCCCCCATTACGTCATGCTTCAGAAATGTGGAAAATGGTCCGTTTTCGAATGTTTTATTTTTGAACGTCAGTTCACATTTGTATGTGGATCATCAGTGTTAGAGCTAAAATTAGCATGTTTAAAGTGATTTTCATGCTTCCAGGGGCCCAAAACACAAGATTTATAGAATGGTTAAAAGTGCATGAAAATGGCCAATTTACTCACTCTGAGTTCTCAAAAAGGGTTTCTTCACCCCGGGAAGTTAATTAAATACCATTTGGAGGCATTTAATGTTCGAGCAAAAACGGCTGATTTTCGACAAAAGAGATAACACCCCCCCATTACGTCATGCTTCAGAAATGTGGAAAATGGTCCGTTTTCAAATGTTTTATTTTTGAACGTCAGTTCACATTTGTAGGTGGATCATCAGTGTTAGAGCTAAAATTAGCATGTTTAAAGTGATTTTCATGCTTCCAGGGGCTCGGGAAGTTAATTAAATACCATTTGGAGGCATTTAATGTTCGAGCAAAAACGGCTGATTTTCGACAAAAGAGATAACACCCCCCCATTACGTCATGCTTCAGAAATGTGGAAAATGGTCCGTTTTCAAATGTTTTATTTTTGAACGTCAGTTCACATTTGTAGGTGGATCATCAGTGTTAGAGCTAAAATTAGCATGTTTAAAGTGATTTTCATGCTTCCAGGGGCCCAAAACACAAGATTTATGGAATGGTTAAAAGTGCATGAAAATGTCCAATTTACTCACTCTGAGTTCTCAAAAAGGGTTTCTTCACCCTGGGAAGTTAATTAAATACCATTTGGAGGCATTTAATGTTCGAGCAAAAACGGCTGATTTTCGACAAAAGAGATAACACCCCCCCATTACGTCATGCTTCAGAAATGTGGAAAATGGTCCGTTTTCAAATGTTTTATTTTTGAACGTCAGTTCACATTTGTAGGTGGATCATCAGTGTTAGAGCTAAAATTAGCATGTTTAAAGTGATTTTCATGCTTCCAGGGGCTCGGGAAGTGAAATAAATACCATTTGGAGGCATTTAATGTTCGAGCAAAAACGGCTGATTTTCGACAAAAGAGATAACACCCCCCCATTACGTCATGCTTCAGAAATGTGGAAAATGGTCCGTTTTCAAATGTTTTATTTTTGAACGTCAGTTCACATTTGAAGGTGGATCATCAGTGTTAGAGCTAAAATTAGCATGTTTAAAGTGATTTTCATGCTTCCAGGGGCCCAAAACACAAGATTTATGGAATGGTTAAAAGTGCATGAAAATGGCCAATTTACTCACTCTGAGTTCTCAAAAAGGGTTTCTTCACCCCGGGAAGTTAATTAAATACCATTTGGAGGCATTTAATGTTCGAGCAAAAACGGCTGATTTTCGACAAAAGAGATAACACCCCCCATTACGTCATGCTTCAGAAATGTGGAAAATGGTCCGTTTTCAAATGTTTTATTTTTGAACGTCAGTTCACATTTGTAGGTGGATCATCAGTGTTAGAGCTAAAATTAGCATGTTTAAAGTGATTTTCATGCTTCCAGGGGCCCAAAACACAAGATTTATGGAATGGTTAAAAGTGCATGAAAATGGCCAATTTACTCACTCTGAGTTCTCAAAAAGGGTTTCTTCACCCCGGGAAGTTAATTAAATACCATTTGGAGGCATTTAATGTTCGAGCAAAAACGGCTGATTTTCGACAAAAGAGATAACACCCCCCATTACGTCATGCTTCAGAAATGTGGAAAATGGTCCGTTTTCAAATGTTTTATTTTTGAACGTCAGTTCACATTTGTAGGTGGATCATCAGTGTTAGAGCTAAAATTAGCATGTTTAAAGTGATTTTCATGCTTCCAGGGGCCCAAAACACAAGATTTATGGAATGGTTAAAAGTGCATGAAAATGGCCAATTTACTCACTCTGAGTTCTCAAAAAGGGTTTCTTCACCCCGGGAAGTTAATTAAATACCATTTGGAGGCATTTAATGTTCGAGCAAAAATGGCTGATTTTCGACAAAAGAGATAACACCCCCCCATTACGTCATGCTTCAGAAATGTGGAAAATGGTCCGTTTTCAAATGTTTTATTTTTGAACGTCAGTTCACATTTGTAGGTGGATCATCAGTGTTAGAGCTAAAATTAGCATGTTTAAAGTGATTTTCATGCTTCCAGGGGCTCGGGAAGTGAAATAAATACCATTTGGAGGCATTTAATGTTCGAGCAAAAACGGCTGATTTTCGACAAAAGAGATAACACCCCCCCATTACGTCATGCTTCAGAAATGTGGAAAATGGTCCGTTTTCAAATGTTTTATTTTTGAACGTCAGTTCACATTTGTAGGTGGATCATCAGTGTTAGAGCTAAAATTAGCATGTTTAAAGTGATTTTCATGCTTCCAGGGGCCCAAAACACAAGATTTATGGAATGGTTAAAAGTTCATGAAAATGGCCAATTTACTCACTCTGAGTTCTCAAAAAGGGTTTCTTCACCCCGGGAAGTTAATTAAATACCATTTGGAGGCATTTAATGTTCGAGCAAAAACGGCTGATTTTCGACAAAAGAGATAACACCCCCCATTACGTCATGCTTCAGAAATGTGGAAAATGGTCCGTTTTCAAATGTTTTATTTTTGAACGTCAGTTCACATTTGTAGGTGGATCATCAGTGTTAGAGCTAAAATTAGCATGTTTAAAGTGATTTTCATGCTTCCAGGGGCCCTAAACACAAGATTTATGGAATGGTTAAAAGTGCATGAAAATGGCCAATTTACTCACTCTGAGTTCTCAAAAAGGGTTTCTTCACCCCGGGAAGTTAATTAAATACCATTTGGAGGCATTTAATGTTCGAGCAAAAACGGCTGATTTTCGACAAAAGAGATAACACCCCCCCATTACGTCATGCTTCAGAAATGTGGAAAATGGTCCGTTTTCAAATGTTTTATTTTTGAACGTCAGTTCACATTTGTAGGTGGATCATCAGTGTTAGAGCTAAAATTAGCATGTTTAAAGTGATTTTCATGCTTCCAGGGGCTCGGGAAGTGAAATAAATACCATTTGGAGGCATTTATTGTTCGAGCAAAAACGGCTGATTTTCGACAAAAGAGATAACACCCCCCCATTACGTCATGCTTCAGAAATGTGGAAAATGGTCCGTTTTCAAATGTTTTATTTTTGAACGTCAGTTCACATTTGTAGGTGGATCATCAGTGTTAGAGCTAAAATTAGCATGTTTAAAGTGATTGTCATGCTTCCAGGGGCTCGGGAAGTTAATTAAATACCATTTGGAGGCATTTAATGTTCGAGCAAAAACGGCTGATTTTCGACAAAAGAGATAACACCCCCCCATTACGTCATGCTTCAGAAATGTGGAAAATGGTCCGTTTTCAAATGTTTTATTTTTGAACGTCAGTTCACATTTGTAGGTGGATCATCAGTGTTAGAGCTAAAATTAGCATGTTTAAAGTGATTTTCATGCTTCCAGGGGCTCGGGAAGTTAATTAAATACCATTTGGAGGCATTTAATGTTCGAGCAAAAACAGCTGATTTTCGACAAAAGAGATAACACCCCCCCATTACGTCATGCTTCAGAAATGTGGAAAATGGTCCGTTTTCAAATGTTTTATTTTTGAACGTCAGTTCACATTTGTAGGTGGATCATCAGTGTTAGAGCTAAAATTAGCATGTTTAAAGTGATTTTCATGCTTCCAGGGGCTCGGGAAGTTAATTAAATACCATTTGGAGGCATTTAATGTTCGAGCAAAAACGGCTGATTTTCGACAAAAGAGATAACACCCCCCCATTACGTCATGCTTCAGAAATGTGGAAAATGGTCCGTTTTCAAATGTTTTATTTTTGAACGTCAGTTCACATTTGTAGGTGGATCATCAGTGTTAGAGCTAAAATTAGCATGTTTAAAGTGATTTTCATGCTTCCAGGGGCTCGGGAAGTGAAATAAATACCATTTGGAGGCATTTAATGTTCGAGCAAAAACGGCTGATTTTCGACAAAAGAGATAACACCCCCCCATTACGTCATGCTTCAGAAATGTGGAAAATGGTCCGTTTTCAAATGTTTTATTTTTGAACGTCAGTTCACATTTGTAGGTGGATCATCAGTGTTAGAGCTAAAATTAGCATGTTTAAAGTGATTTTCATGCTTCCAGGGGCCCAAAATACAAGATTTATGGAATGGTTAAAAGTGCATGAAAATGGCCAATTTACTCACTCTGAGTTCTCAAAAAGGGTTTCTTCACCCCGGGAAGTTAATTAAATACCATTTGGAGGCATTTAATGTTCGAGCAAAAACGGCTGATTTTCGACAAAAGAGATAACACCCCCCCATTACGTCATGCTTCAGAAATGTGGAAAATGGTCCGTTTTCAAATGTTTTATTTTTGAACGTCAGTTCACATTTGTAGGTGGATCATCAGTGTTAGAGCTAAAATTAGCATGTTTAAAGTGATTTTCATGCTTCCAGGGGCTCAGGAAGTTAATTAAATACCATTTGGAGGCATTTAATGTTCGAGCAAAAACGGCTGATTTTCGACAAAAGAGATAACACCCCCCCATTACGTCATGCTTCAGAAATGTGGAAAATGGTCCGTTTTCAAATATTTTATTTTTGAACGTCAGTTCACATTTGTAGGTGGATCATCAGTGTTAGAGCTAAAATTAGCATGTTTAAAGTGATTTTCATGCTTCCAGGGGCTCAGGAAGTGAAATAAATACCATTTGGAGGCATTTAATGTTCGAGCAAAAACGGCTGATTTTCGACAAAAGAGATAACACCCCCCATTACGTCATGCTTCAGAAATGTGGAAAATGGTCCGTTTTCAAATGTTTTATTTTTGAACGTCAGTTCACATTTGTAGGTGGATCATCAGTGTCAGAGCTAAAATTAGCATGTTTAAAGTGATTTTCATGCTTCCAGGGGCCCAAAACAGAAGATTTATGGAATGGTTAAAAGTGCATGAAAATGGCCAATTTACTCACTCTGAGTTCTCAAAAAGGGTTTCTTCACCCCAGGAAGTTAATTAAATACCATTTGGAGGCATTTAATGTTCGAGCAAAAACGGCTGATTTTCGACAAAAGAGATAACACCCCCCTATTACGTCATGCTTCAGAAATGTGGAAAATGGTCCGTTTTCAAATGTTTTATTTTTGAACATCAGTTCACATTTGTAGGTGGATCATCAGTGTTAGAGCTAAAATTAGCATGTTTAAAGTGATGTTCATGCTTCCAGGGGCTCGGGAAGTTAATTAAATACCATTTGGAGGCATTTAATGTTCGAGCAAAAACGGCTGATTTTCGACAAAAGAGATAACACCCCCCCATTACGTCATGCTTCAGAAATGTGGAAAATGGTCCGTTTTCAAATGTTTTATTTTTGAACGTCAGTTCACATTTGTAGGTGGATCATCAGTGTTAGAGCTAAAATTAGCATGTTTAAAGTGATTTTCATGCTTCCAGGGGCTCGGGAAGTGAAATAAATACCATTTGGAGGCATTTAATGTTCGAGCAAAAACGGCTGATTTTCGACAAAAGAGATAACACCCCCCCATTACGTCATGCTTCAGAAATGTGGAAAATGGTCCGTTTTCAAATGTTTTATTTTTGAACGTCAGTTCACATTTGTAGGTGGATCATCAGTGTTAGAGCTAAAATTAGCATGTTTAAAGTGATTTTCATGCTTCCAGGGGCTCGGGAAGTTAATTAAATACCATTTGGAGGCATTTAATGTTCGAGCAAAAACGGCTGATTTTCGCCAAAAGAGATAACCCCCCCATTACGTCATGCTTCAGAAATGTGGAAAATGGTCCGTTTTCAAATGTTTTATTTTTGAACGTCAGTTCACATTTGTAGGTGGATCATCAGTGTTAGAGCTAAAATTAGCATGTTTAAAGTGATTTTCATGCTTCCAGGGGCCCAAAACACAAGATTTATGGAATGGTTAAAAGTGCATGAAAATGTCCAATTTACTCACTCTGAGTTCTCAAAAAGGGTTTCTTCACCCTGGGAAGTTAATTAAATACCATTTGGAGGCATTTAATGTTCGAGCAAAAACGGCTGATTTTCGACAAAAGAGATAACACCCCCCCATTACGTCATGCTTCAGAAATGTGGAAAATGGTCCGTTTTCAAATGTTTTATTTTTGAACGTCAGTTCACATTTGTAGGTGGATCATCAGTGTTAGAGCTAAAATTAGCATGTTTAAAGTGATTTTCATGCTTCCAGGGGCTCGGGAAGTGAAATAAATACCATTTGGAGGCATTTAATGTTCGAGCAAAAACGGCTGATTTTCGACAAAAGAGATAACACCCCCCCATTACGTCATGCTTCAGAAATGTGGAAAATGGTCCGTTTTCAAATGTTTTATTTTTGAACGTCAGTTCACATTTGTAGGTGGATCATCAGTGTTAGAGCTAAAATTAGCATGTTTAAAGTGATTTTCATGCTTCCAGGGGCCCAAAACACAAGATTTATGGAATGGTTAAAAGTGCATGAAAATGGCCAATTTACTCACTCTGAGTTCTCAAAAAGGGTTTCTTCACCCCGGGAAGTTAATTAAATACCATTTGGAGGCATTTAATGTTCGAGCAAAAACGGCTGATTTTCGACAAAAGAGATAACACCCCCCATTACGTCATGCTTCAGAAATGTGGAAAATGGTCCGTTTTCAAATGTTTTATTTTTGAACGTCAGTTCACATTTGTAGGTGGATCATCAGTGTTAGAGCTAAAATTAGCATGTTTAAAGTGATTTTCATGCTTCCAGGGGCCCAAAACACAAGATTTATGGAATGGTTAAAAGTGCATGAAAATGGCCAATTTACTCACTCTGAGTTCTCAAAAAGGGTTTCTTCACCCCGGGAAGTTAATTAAATACCATTTGGAGGCATTTAATGTTCGAGCAAAAACGGCTGATTTTCGACAAAAGAGATAACACCCCCCATTACGTCATGCTTCAGAAATGTGGAAAATGGTCCGTTTTCAAATGTTTTATTTTTGAACGTCAGTTCACATTTGTAGGTGGATCATCAGTGTTAGAGCTAAAATTAGCATGTTTAAAGTGATTTTCATGCTTCCAGGGGCCCAAAACACAAGATTTATGGAATGGTTAAAAGTGCATGAAAATGGCCAATTTACTCACTCTGAGTTCTCAAAAAGGGTTTCTTCACCCCGGGAAGTTAATTAAATACCATTTGGAGGCATTTAATGTTCGAGCAAAAATGGCTGATTTTCGACAAAAGAGATAACACCCCCCCATTACGTCATGCTTCAGAAATGTGGAAAATGGTCCGTTTTCAAATGTTTTATTTTTGAACGTCAGTTCACATTTGTAGGTGGATCATCAGTGTTAGAGCTAAAATTAGCATGTTTAAAGTGATTTTCATGCTTCCAGGGGCTCGGGAAGTGAAATAAATATCATTTGGAGGCATTTAATGTTCGAGCAAAAACGGCTGATTTTCGACAAAAGAGATAACACCCCCCCATTACGTCATGCTTCAGAAATGTGGAAAATGGTCCGTTTTCAAATGTTTTATTTTTGAACGTCAGTTCACATTTGTAGGTGGATCATCAGTGTTAGAGCTAAAATTAGCATGTTTAAAGTGATTTTCATGCTTCCAGGGGCCCAAAACACAAGATTTATGGAATGGTTAAAAGTTCATGAAAATGGCCAATTTACTCACTCTGAGTTCTCAAAAAGGGTTTCTTCACCCCGGGAAGTTAATTAAATACCATTTGGAGGCATTTAATGTTCGAGCAAAAATGGCTGATTTTCGACAAAAGAGATAACACCCCCCATTACGTCATGCTTCAGAAATGTGGAAAATGGTCCGTTTTCAAATGTTTTATTTTTGAACGTCAGTTCACATTTGTAGGTGGATCATCAGTGTTAGAGCTAAAATTAGCATGTTTAAAGTGATTTTCATGCTTCCAGGGGCTCGGGAAGTGAAATAAATACCATTTGGAGGCATTTAATGTTCGAGCAAAAACGGCTGATTTTCGACAAAAGAGATAACACCCCCCCATTACGTCATGCTTCAGAAATGTGGAAAATGGTCCGTTTTCAAATGTTTTATTTTTGAACGTCAGTTCACATTTGTAGGTGGATCATCAGTGTTAGAGCTAAAATTAGCATGTTTAAAGTGATTTTCATGCTTCCAGGGGCCCAAAACACAAGATTTATGGAATGGTTAAAAGTTCATGAAAATGGCCAATTTACTCACTCTGAGTTCTCAAAAAGGGTTTCTTCACCCCGGGAAGTTAATTAAATACCATTTGGAGGCATTTAATGTTCGAGCAAAAACGGCTGATTTTCGACAAAAGAGATAACACCCCCCATTACGTCATGCTTCAGAAATGTGGAAAATGGTCAGTTTTCAAATGTTTTATTTTTGAACGTCAGTTCACATTTGTAGGTGGATCATCAGTGTTAGAGCTAAAATTAGCATGTTTAAAGTGATTTTCATGCTTCCAGGGGCCCTAAACACAAGATTTATGGAATGGTTAAAAGTGCATGAAAATGGCCAATTTACTCACTCTGAGTTCTCAAAAAGGGTTTCTTCACCCCGGGAAGTTAATTAAATACCATTTGGAGGCATTTAATGTTCGAGCAAAAACGGCTGATTTTCGACAAAAGAGATAACACCCCCCCATTACGTCATGCTTCAGAAATGTGGAAAATGGTCCGTTTTCAAATGTTTTATTTTTGAACGTCAGTTCACATTTGTAGGTGGATCATCAGTGTTAGAGCTAAAATTAGCATGTTTAAAGTGATTTTCATGCTTCCAGGGGCTCGGGAAGTGAAATAAATACCATTTGGAGGCATTTATTGTTCGAGCAAAAACGGCTGATTTTCGACAAAAGAGATAACACCCCCCCATTACGTCATGCTTCAGAAATGTGGAAAATGGTCCGTTTTCAAATGTTTTATTTTTGAACGTCAGTTCACATTTGTAGGTGGATCATCAGTGTTAGAGCTAAAATTAGCATGTTTAAAGTGATTGTCATGCTTCCAGGGGCTCGGGAAGTTAATTAAATACCATTTGGAGGCATTTAATGTTCGAGCAAAAACGGCTGATTTTCGACAAAAGAGATAACACCCCCCCATTACGTCATGCTTCAGAAATGTGGAAAATGGTCCGTTTTCAAATGTTTTATTTTTGAACGTCAGTTCACATTTGTAGGTGGATCATCAGTGTTAGAGCTAAAATTAGCATGTTTAAAGTGATTTTCATGCTTCCAGGGGCTCGGGAAGTTAATTAAATACCATTTGGAGGCATTTAATGTTCGAGCAAAAACAGCTGATTTTCGACAAAAGAGATAACACCCCCCCATTACGTCATGCTTCAGAAATGTGGAAAATGGTCCGTTTTCAAATGTTTTATTTTTGAACGTCAGTTCACATTTGTAGGTGGATCATCAGTGTTAGAGCTAAAATTAGCATGTTTAAAGTGATTTTCATGCTTCCAGGGGCTCGGGAAGTTAATTAAATACCATTTGGAGGCATTTAATGTTCGAGCAAAAACGGCTGATTTTCGACAAAAGAGATAACACCCCCCCATTACGTCATGCTTCAGAAATGTGGAAAATGGTCCGTTTTCAAATGTTTTATTTTTGAACGTCAGTTCACATTTGTAGGTGGATCATCAGTGTTAGAGCTAAAATTAGCATGTTTAAAGTGATTTTCATGCTTCCAGGGGCTCGGGAAGTGAAATAAATACCATTTGGAGGCATTTAATGTTCGAGCAAAAACGGCTGATTTTCGACAAAAGAGATAACACCCCCCCATTACGTCATGCTTCAGAAATGTGGAAAATGGTCCGTTTTCAAATGTTTTATTTTTGAACGTCAGTTCACATTTGTAGGTGGATCATCAGTGTTAGAGCTAAAATTAGCATGTTTAAAGTGATTTTCATGCTTCCAGGGGCCCAAAATACAAGATTTATGGAATGGTTAAAAGTGCATGAAAATGGCCAATTTACTCACTCTGAGTTCTCAAAAAGGGTTTCTTCACCCCGGGAAGTTAATTAAATACCATTTGGAGGCATTTAATGTTCGAGCAAAAACGGCTGATTTTCGACAAAAGAGATAACACCCCCCCATTACGTCATGCTTCAGAAATGTGGAAAATGGTCCGTTTTCAAATGTTTTATTTTTGAACGTCAGTTCACATTTGTAGGTGGATCATCAGTGTTAGAGCTAAAATTAGCATGTTTAAAGTGATTTTCATGCTTCCAGGGGCTCAGGAAGTTAATTAAATACCATTTGGAGGCATTTAATGTTCGAGCAAAAACGGCTGATTTTCGACAAAAGAGATAACACCCCCCCATTACGTCATGCTTCAGAAATGTGGAAAATGGTCCGTTTTCAAATATTTTATTTTTGAACGTCAGTTCACATTTGTAGGTGGATCATCAGTGTTAGAGCTAAAATTAGCATGTTTAAAGTGATTTTCATGCTTCCAGGGGCTCAGGAAGTGAAATAAATACCATTTGGAGGCATTTAATGTTCGAGCAAAAACGGCTGATTTTCGACAAAAGAGATAACACCCCCCATTACGTCATGCTTCAGAAATGTGGAAAATGGTCCGTTTTCAAATGTTTTATTTTTGAACGTCAGTTCACATTTGTAGGTGGATCATCAGTGTCAGAGCTAAAATTAGCATGTTTAAAGTGATTTTCATGCTTCCAGGGGCCCAAAACAGAAGATTTATGGAATGGTTAAAAGTGCATGAAAATGGCCAATTTACTCACTCTGAGTTCTCAAAAAGGGTTTCTTCACCCCAGGAAGTTAATTAAATACCATTTGGAGGCATTTAATGTTCGAGCAAAAACGGCTGATTTTCGACAAAAGAGATAACACCCCCCTATTACGTCATGCTTCAGAAATGTGGAAAATGGTCCGTTTTCAAATGTTTTATTTTTGAACATCAGTTCACATTTGTAGGTTGATCATCAGTGTTAGAGCTAAAATTAGCATGTTTAAAGTGATGTTCATGCTTCCAGGGGCTCGGGAAGTTAATTAAATACCATTTGGAGGCATTTAATGTTCGAGCAAAAACGGCTGATTTTCGACAAAAGAGATAACACCCCCCCATTACGTCATGCTTCAGAAATGTGGAAAATGGTCCGTTTTCAAATGTTTTATTTTTGAACGTCAGTTCACATTTGTAGGTGGATCATCAGTGTTAGAGCTAAAATTAGCATGTTTAAAGTGATTTTCATGCTTCCAGGGGCTCGGGAAGTGAAATAAATACCATTTGGAGGCATTTAATGTTCGAGCAAAAACGGCTGATTTTCGACAAAAGAGATAACACCCCCCCATTACGTCATGCTTCAGAAATGTGGAAAATGGTCCGTTTTCAAATGTTTTATTTTTGAACGTCAGTTCACATTTGTAGGTGGATCATCAGTGTTAGAGCTAAAATTAGCATGTTTAAAGTGATTTTCATGCTTCCAGGGGCTCGGGAAGTTAATTAAATACCATTTGGAGGCATTTAATGTTCGAGCAAAAACGGCTGATTTTCGCCAAAAGAGATAACACCCCCCCATTACGTCATGCTTCAGAAATGTGGAAAATGGTCCGTTTTCAAATGTTTTATTTTTGAACGTCAGTTCACATTTGTAGGTGGATCATCAGTGTTAGAGCTAAAATTAGCATGTTTAAAGTGATTTTCATGCTTCCAGGGGCCCAAAACACAAGATTTATGGAATGGTTAAAAGTGCATGAAAATGTCCAATTTACTCACTCTGAGTTCTCAAAAAGGGTTTCTTCACCCTGGGAAGTTAATTAAATACCATTTGGAGGCATTTAATGTTCGAGCAAAAACGGCTGATTTTCGACAAAAGAGATAACACCCCCCCATTACGTCATGCTTCAGAAATGTGGAAAATGGTCCGTTTTCAAATGTTTTATTTTTGAACGTCAGTTCACATTTGTAGGTGGATCATCAGTGTTAGAGCTAAAATTAGCATGTTTAAAGTGATTTTCATGCTTCCAGGGGCTCGGGAAGTGAAATAAATACCATTTGGAGGCATTTAATGTTCGAGCAAAAACGGCTGATTTTCGACAAAAGAGATAACACCCCCCCATTACGTCATGCTTCAGAAATGTGGAAAATGGTCCGTTTTCAAATGTTTTATTTTTGAACGTCAGTTCACATTTGTAGGTGGATCATCAGCGTTAGAGCTAAAATTAGCATGTTTAAAGTGATTTTCATGCTTCCAGGGGCTCGGGAAGTGAAATAAATACCATTTGGAGGCATTTATTGTTCGAGCAAAAACGGCTGATTTTCGACAAAAGAGATAACACCCCCCCATTACGTCATGCTTCAGAAATGTGGAAAATGGTCCGTTTTCAAATGTTTTATTTTTGAACGTCAGTTCACATTTGTAGGTGGATCATCAGTGTTAGAGCTAAAATTAGCATGTTTAAAGTGATTGTCATGCTTCCAGGGGCTCGGGAAGTTAATTAAATACCATTTGGAGGCATTTAATGTTCGAGCAAAAACGGCTGATTTTCGACAAAAGAGATAACACCCCCCCATTACGTCATGCTTCAGAAATGTGGAAAATGGTCCGTTTTCAAATGTTTTATTTTTGAACGTCAGTTCACATTTGTAGGTGGATCATCAGTGTTAGAGCTAAAATTAGCATGTTTAAAGTGATTTTCATGCTTCCAGGGGCTCGGGAAGTTAATTAAATACCATTTGGAGGCATTTAATGTTCGAGCAAAAACAGCTGATTTTCGACAAAAGAGATAACACCCCCCCATTACGTCATGCTTCAGAAATGTGGAAAATGGTCCGTTTTCAAATGTTTTATTTTTGAACGTCAGTTCACATTTGTAGGTGGATCATCAGTGTTAGAGCTAAAATTAGCATGTTTAAAGTGATTTTCATGCTTCCAGGGGCTCGGGAAGTTAATTAAATACCATTTGGAGGCATTTAATGTTCGAGCAAAAACGGCTGATTTTCGACAAAAGAGATAACACCCCCCCATTACGTCATGCTTCAGAAATGTGGAAAATGGTCCGTTTTCAAATGTTTTATTTTTGAACGTCAGTTCACATTTGTAGGTGGATCATCAGTGTTAGAGCTAAAATTAGCATGTTTAAAGTGATTTTCATGCTTCCAGGGGCTCGGGAAGTGAAATAAATACCATTTGGAGGCATTTAATGTTCGAGCAAAAACGGCTGATTTTCGACAAAAGAGATAACACCCCCCCATTACGTCATGCTTCAGAAATGTGGAAAATGGTCCGTTTTCAAATGTTTTATTTTTGAACGTCAGTTCACATTTGTAGGTGGATCATCAGTGTTAGAGCTAAAATTAGCATGTTTAAAGTGATTTTCATGCTTCCAGGGGCCCAAAATACAAGATTTATGGAATGGTTAAAAGTGCATGAAAATGGCCAATTTACTCACTCTGAGTTCTCAAAAAGGGTTTCTTCACCCCGGGAAGTTAATTAAATACCATTTGGAGGCATTTAATGTTCGAGCAAAAACGGCTGATTTTCGACAAAAGAGATAACACCCCCCCATTACGTCATGCTTCAGAAATGTGGAAAATGGTCCGTTTTCAAATGTTTTATTTTTGAACGTCAGTTCACATTTGTAGGTGGATCATCAGTGTTAGAGCTAAAATTAGCATGTTTAAAGTGATTTTCATGCTTCCAGGGGCTCAGGAAGTTAATTAAATACCATTTGGAGGCATTTAATGTTCGAGCAAAAACGGCTGATTTTCGACAAAAGAGATAACACCCCCCCATTACGTCATGCTTCAGAAATGTGGAAAATGGTCCGTTTTCAAATATTTTATTTTTGAACGTCAGTTCACATTTGTAGGTGGATCATCAGTGTTAGAGCTAAAATTAGCATGTTTAAAGTGATTTTCATGCTTCCAGGGGCTCAGGAAGTGAAATAAATACCATTTGGAGGCATTTAATGTTCGAGCAAAAACGGCTGATTTTCGACAAAAGAGATAACACCCCCCATTACGTCATGCTTCAGAAATGTGGAAAATGGTCCGTTTTCAAATGTTTTATTTTTGAACGTCAGTTCACATTTGTAGGTGGATCATCAGTGTCAGAGCTAAAATTAGCATGTTTAAAGTGATTTTCATGCTTCCAGGGGCCCAAAACAGAAGATTTATGGAATGGTTAAAAGTGCACGAAAATGGCCAATTTACTCACTCTGAGTTCTCAAAAAGGGTTTCTTCACCCCAGGAAGTTAATTAAATACCATTTGGAGGCATTTAATGTTCGAGCAAAAACGGCTGATTTTCGACAAAAGAGATAACACCCCCCTATTACGTCATGCTTCAGAAATGTGGAAAATGGTCCGTTTTCAAATGTTTTATTTTTGAACATCAGTTCACATTTGTAGGTGGATCATCAGTGTTAGAGCTAAAATTAGCATGTTTAAAGTGATGTTCATGCTTCCAGGGGCTCGGGAAGTTAATTAAATACCATTTGGAGGCATTTAATGTTCGAGCAAAAACGGCTGATTTTCGACAAAAGAGATAACACCCCCCCATTACGTCATGCTTCAGAAATGTGGAAAATGGTCCGTTTTCAAATGTTTTATTTTTGAACGTCAGTTCACATTTGTAGGTGGATCATCAGTGTTAGAGCTAAAATTAGCATGTTTAAAGTGATTTTCATGCTTCCAGGGGCTCGGGAAGTGAAATAAATACCATTTGGAGGCATTTAATGTTCGAGCAAAAACGGCTGATTTTCGACAAAAGAGATAACACCCCCCCATTACGTCATGCTTCAGAAATGTGGAAAATGGTCCGTTTTCAAATGTTTTATTTTTGAACGTCAGTTCACATTTGTAGGTGGATCATCAGTGTTAGAGCTAAAATTAGCATGTTTAAAGTGATTTTCATGCTTCCAGGGGCTCGGGAAGTTAATTAAATACCATTTGGAGGCATTTAATGTTCGAGCAAAAACGGCTGATTTTCGCCAAAAGAGATAACACCCCCCCATTACGTCATGCTTCAGAAATGTGGAAAATGGTCCGTTTTCAAATGTTTTATTTTTGAACGTCAGTTCACATTTGTAGGTGGATCATCAGTGTTAGAGCTAAAATTAGCATGTTTAAAGTGATTTTCATGCTTCCAGGGGCCCAAAACACAAGATTTATGGAATGGTTAAAAGTGCATGAAAATGTCCAATTTACTCACTCTGAGTTCTCAAAAAGGGTTTCTTCACCCTGGGAAGTTAATTAAATACCATTTGGAGGCATTTAATGTTCGAGCAAAAACGGCTGATTTTCGACAAAAGAGATAACACCCCCCCATTACGTCATGCTTCAGAAATGTGGAAAATGGTCCGTTTTCAAATGTTTTATTTTTGAACGTCAGTTCACATTTGTAGGTGGATCATCAGTGTTAGAGCTAAAATTAGCATGTTTAAAGTGATTTTCATGCTTCCAGGGGCTCGGGAAGTGAAATAAATACCATTTGGAGGCATTTAATGTTCGAGCAAAAACGGCTGATTTTCGACAAAAGAGATAACACCCCCCCATTACGTCATGCTTCAGAAATGTGGAAAATGGTCCGTTTTCAAATGTTTTATTTTTGAACGTCAGTTCACATTTGTAGGTGGATCATCAGCGTTAGAGCTAAAATTAGCATGTTTAAAGTGATTTTCATGCTTCCAGGGGCTCGGGAAGTGAAATAAATACCATTTGGAGGCATTTATTGTTCGAGCAAAAACGGCTGATTTTCGACAAAAGAGATAACACCCCCCCATTACGTCATGCTTCAGAAATGTGGAAAATGGTCCGTTTTCAAATGTTTTATTTTTGAACGTCAGTTCACATTTGTAGGTGGATCATCAGTGTTAGAGCTAAAATTAGCATGTTTAAAGTGATTGTCATGCTTCCAGGGGCTCGGGAAGTTAATTAAATACCATTTGGAGGCATTTAATGTTCGAGCAAAAACGGCTGATTTTCGACAAAAGAGATAACACCCCCCCATTACGTCATGCTTCAGAAATGTGGAAAATGGTCCGTTTTCAAATGTTTTATTTTTGAACGTCAGTTCACATTTGTAGGTGGATCATCAGTGTTAGAGCTAAAATTAGCATGTTTAAAGTGATTTTCATGCTTCCAGGGGCTCGGGAAGTTAATTAAATACCATTTGGAGGCATTTAATGTTCGAGCAAAAACAGCTGATTTTCGACAAAAGAGATAACACCCCCCCATTACGTCATGCTTCAGAAATGTGGAAAATGGTCCGTTTTCAAATGTTTTATTTTTGAACGTCAGTTCACATTTGTAGGTGGATCATCAGTGTTAGAGCTAAAATTAGCATGTTTAAAGTGATTTTCATGCTTCCAGGGGCTCGGGAAGTTAATTAAATACCATTTGGAGGCATTTAATGTTCGAGCAAAAACGGCTGATTTTCGACAAAAGAGATAACACCCCCCCATTACGTCATGCTTCAGAAATGTGGAAAATGGTCCGTTTTCAAATGTTTTATTTTTGAACGTCAGTTCACATTTGTAGGTGGATCATCAGTGTTAGAGCTAAAATTAGCATGTTTAAAGTGATTTTCATGCTTCCAGGGGCTCGGGAAGTGAAATAAATACCATTTGGAGGCATTTAATGTTCGAGCAAAAACGGCTGATTTTCGACAAAAGAGATAACACCCCCCCATTACGTCATGCTTCAGAAATGTGGAAAATGGTCCGTTTTCAAATGTTTTATTTTTGAACGTCAGTTCACATTTGTAGGTGGATCATCAGTGTTAGAGCTAAAATTAGCATGTTTAAAGTGATTTTCATGCTTCCAGGGGCCCAAAATACAAGATTTATGGAATGGTTAAAAGTGCATGAAAATGGCCAATTTACTCACTCTGAGTTCTCAAAAAGGGTTTCTTCACCCCGGGAAGTTAATTAAATACCATTTGGAGGCATTTAATGTTCGAGCAAAAACGGCTGATTTTCGACAAAAGAGATAACACCCCCCCATTACGTCATGCTTCAGAAATGTGGAAAATGGTCCGTTTTCAAATGTTTTATTTTTGAACGTCAGTTCACATTTGTAGGTGGATCATCAGTGTTAGAGCTAAAATTAGCATGTTTAAAGTGATTTTCATGCTTCCAGGGGCTCAGGAAGTTAATTAAATACCATTTGGAGGCATTTAATGTTCGAGCAAAAACGGCTGATTTTCGACAAAAGAGATAACACCCCCCCATTACGTCATGCTTCAGAAATGTGGAAAATGGTCCGTTTTCAAATATTTTATTTTTGAACGTCAGTTCACATTTGTAGGTGGATCATCAGTGTTAGAGCTAAAATTAGCATGTTTAAAGTGATTTTCATGCTTCCAGGGGCTCAGGAAGTGAAATAAATACCATTTGGAGGCATTTAATGTTCGAGCAAAAACGGCTGATTTTCGACAAAAGAGATAACACCCCCCATTACGTCATGCTTCAGAAATGTGGAAAATGGTCCGTTTTCAAATGTTTTATTTTTGAACGTCAGTTCACATTTGTAGGTGGATCATCAGTGTCAGAGCTAAAATTAGCATGTTTAAAGTGATTTTCATGCTTCCAGGGGCCCAAAACAGAAGATTTATGGAATGGTTAAAAGTGCACGAAAATGGCCAATTTACTCACTCTGAGTTCTCAAAAAGGGTTTCTTCACCCCAGGAAGTTAATTAAATACCATTTGGAGGCATTTAATGTTCGAGCAAAAACGGCTGATTTTCGACAAAAGAGATAACACCCCCCTATTACGTCATGCTTCAGAAATGTGGAAAATGGTCCGTTTTCAAATGTTTTATTTTTGAACATCAGTTCACATTTGTAGGTGGATCATCAGTGTTAGAGCTAAAATTAGCATGTTTAAAGTGATGTTCATGCTTCCAGGGGCTCGGGAAGTTAATTAAATACCATTTGGAGGCATTTAATGTTCGAGCAAAAACGGCTGATTTTCGACAAAAGAGATAACACCCCCCCATTACGTCATGCTTCAGAAATGTGGAAAATGGTCCGTTTTCAAATGTTTTATTTTTGAACGTCAGTTCACATTTGTAGGTGGATCATCAGTGTTAGAGCTAAAATTAGCATGTTTAAAGTGATTTTCATGCTTCCAGGGGCTCGGGAAGTGAAATAAATACCATTTGGAGGCATTTAATGTTCGAGCAAAAACGGCTGATTTTCGACAAAAGAGATAACACCCCCCCATTACGTCATGCTTCAGAAATGTGGAAAATGGTCCGTTTTCAAATGTTTTATTTTTGAACGTCAGTTCACATTTGTAGGTGGATCATCAGTGTTAGAGCTAAAATTAGCATGTTTAAAGTGATTTTCATGCTTCCAGGGGCTCGGGAAGTTAATTAAATACCATTTGGAGGCATTTAATGTTCGAGCAAAAACGGCTGATTTTAGCCAAAAGAGATAACACCCCCCCATTACGTCATGCTTCAGAAATGTGGAAAATGGTCCGTTTTCAAATGTTTTATTTTTGAACGTCAGTTCACATTTGTAGGTGGATCATCAGTGTTAGAGCTAAAATTAGCATGTTTAAAGTGATTTTCATGCTTCCAGGGGCCCAAAACACAAGATTTATGGAATGGTTAAAAGTGCATGAAAATGTCCAATTTACTCACTCTGAGTTCTCAAAAAGGGTTTCTTCACCCTGGGAAGTTAATTAAATACCATTTGGAGGCATTTAATGTTCGAGCAAAAACGGCTGATTTTCGACAAAAGAGATAACACCCCCCCATTACGTCATGCTTCAGAAATGTGGAAAATGGTCCGTTTTCAAATGTTTTCTTTTTGAACGTCAGTTCACATTTGTAGGTGGATCATCAGTGTTAGAGCTAAAATTAGCATGTTTAAAGTGATTTTCATGCTTCCAGGGGCTCGGGAAGTGAAATAAATACCATTTGGAGGCATTTAATGTTCGAGCAAAAACGGCTGATTTTCGACAAAAGAGATAACACCCCCCCATTACGTCATGCTTCAGAAATGTGGAAAATGGTCCGTTTTCAAATGTTTTATTTTTGAACGTCAGTTCACATTTGTAGGTGGATCATCAGTGTTAGAGCTAAAATTAGCATGTTTAAAGTGATTTTCATGCTTCCAGGGGCCCAAAACACAAGATTTATGGAATGGTTAAAAGTGCATGAAAATGGCCAATTTACTCACTCTGAGTTCTCAAAAAGGGTTTCTTCACCCCGGGAAGTTAATTAAATACCATTTGGAGGCATTTAATGTTCGAGCAAAAACGGCTGATTTTCGACAAAAGAGATAACACCCCCCATTACGTCATGCTTCAGAAATGTGGAAAATGGTCCGTTTTCAAATGTTTTATTTTTGAACGTCAGTTCACATTTGTAGGTGGATCATCAGTGTTAGAGCTAAAATTAGCATGTTTAAAGTGATTTTCATGCTTCCAGGGGCCCAAAACACAAGATTTATGGAATGGTTAAAAGTGCATGAAAATGGCCAATTTACTCACTCTGAGTTCTCAAAAAGGGTTTCTTCACCCCGGGAAGTTAATTAAATACCATTTGGAGGCATTTAATGTTCGAGCAAAAACGGCTGATTTTCGACAAAAGAGATAACACACCCCATTACGTCATGCTTCAGAAATGTGGAAAATGGTCCGTTTTCAAATGTTTTATTTTTGAACGTCAGTTCACATTTGTAGGTGGATCATCAGTGTTAGAGCTAAAATTAGCATGTTTAAAGTGATTTTCATGCTTCCAGGGGCCCAAAACACAAGATTTATGGAATGGTTAAAAGTGCATGAAAATGGCCAATTTACTCACTCTGAGTTCTCAAAAAGGGTTTCTTCACCCCGGGAAGTTAATTAAATACCATTTGGAGGCATTTAATGTTCGAGCAAAAATGGCTGATTTTCGACAAAAGAGATAACACCCCCCCATTACGTCATGCTTCAGAAATGTGGAAAATGGTCCGTTTTCAAATGTTTTATTTTTGAACGTCAGTTCACATTTGTAGGTGGATCATCAGTGTTAGAGCTAAAATTAGCATGTTTAAAGTGATTTTCATGCTTCCAGGGGCTCGGGAAGTGAAATAAATACCATTTGGAGGCATTTAATGTTCGAGCAAAAACGGCTGATTTTCGACAAAAGAGATAACACCCCCCCATTACGTCATGCTTCAGAAATGTGGAAAATGGTCCGTTTTCAAATGTTTTATTTTTGAACGTCAGTTCACATTTGTAGGTGGATCATCAGTGTTAGAGCTAAAATTAGCATGTTTAAAGTGATTTTCATGCTTCCAGGGGCCCAAAACACAAGATTTATGGAATGGTTAAAAGTTCATGAAAATGGCCAATTTACTCACTCTGAGTTCTCAAAAAGGGTTTCTTCACCCCGGGAAGTTAATTAAATACCATTTGGAGGCATTTAATGTTCGAGCAAAAACGGCTGATTTTCGACAAAAGAGATAACACCCCCCATTACGTCATGCTTCAGAAATGTGGAAAATGGTCCGTTTTCAAATGTTTTATTTTTGAACGTCAGTTCACATTTGTAGGTGGATCATCAGTGTTAGAGCTAAAATTAGCATGTTTAAAGTGATTTTCATGCTTCCAGGGGCCCTAAACACAAGATTTATGGAATGGTTAAAAGTGCATGAAAATGGCCAATTTACTCACTCTGAGTTCTCAAAAAGGGTTTCTTCACCCCGGGAAGTTAATTAAATACCATTTGGAGGCATTTAATGTTCGAGCAAAAACGGCTGATTTTCGACAAAAGAGATAACACCCCCCCATTACGTCATGCTTCAGAAATGTGGAAAATGGTCCGTTTTCAAATGTTTTATTTTTGAACGTCAGTTCACATTTGTAGGTGGATCATCAGTGTTAGAGCTAAAATTAGCATGTTTAAAGTGATTTTCATGCTTCCAGGGGCTCGGGAAGTGAAATAAATACCATTTGGAGGCATTTATTGTTCGAGCAAAAACGGCTGATTTTCGACAAAAGAGATAACACCCCCCCATTACGTCATGCTTCAGAAATGTGGAAAATGGTCCGTTTTCAAATGTTTTATTTTTGAACGTCAGTTCACATTTGTAGGTGGATCATCAGTGTTAGAGCTAAAATTAGCATGTTTAAAGTGATTGTCATGCTTCCAGGGGCTCGGGAAGTTAATTAAATACCATTTGGAGGCATTTAATGTTCGAGCAAAAACGGCTGATTTTCGACAAAAGAGATAACACCCCCCCATTACGTCATGCTTCAGAAATGTGGAAAATGGTCCGTTTTCAAATGTTTTATTTTTGAACGTCAGTTCACATTTGTAGGTGGATCATCAGTGTTAGAGCTAAAATTAGCATGTTTAAAGTGATTTTCATGCTTCCAGGGGCTCGGGAAGTTAATTAAATACCATTTGGAGGCATTTAATGTTCGAGCAAAAACAGCTGATTTTCGACAAAAGAGATAACACCCCCCCATTACGTCATGCTTCAGAAATGTGGAAAATGGTCCGTTTTCAAATGTTTTATTTTTGAACGTCAGTTCACATTTGTAGGTGGATCATCAGTGTTAGAGCTAAAATTAGCATGTTTAAAGTGATTTTCATGCTTCCAGGGGCTCGGGAAGTTAATTAAATACCATTTGGAGGCATTTAATGTTCGAGCAAAAACGGCTGATTTTCGACAAAAGAGATAACACCCCCCCATTACGTCATGCTTCAGAAATGTGGAAAATGGTCCGTTTTCAAATGTTTTATTTTTGAACGTCAGTTCACATTTGTAGGTGGATCATCAGTGTTAGAGCTCAAATTAGCATGTTTAAAGTGATTTTCATGCTTCCAGGGGCTCGGGAAGTGAAATAAATACCATTTGGAGGCATTTAATGTTCGAGCAAAAACGGCTGATTTTCGACAAAAGAGATAACACCCCCCCCATTACGTCATGCTTCAGAAATGTGGAAAATGGTCCGTTTTCAAATGTTTTATTTTTGAACGTCAGTTCACATTTGTAGGTGGATCATCAGTGTTAGAGCTAAAATTAGCATGTTTAAAGTGATTTTCATGCTTCCAGGGGCCCAAAATACAAGATTTATGGAATGGTTAAAAGTGCATGAAAATGGCCAATTTACTCACTCTGAGTTCTCAAAAAGGGTTTCTTCACCCCAGGAAGTTAATTAAATACCATTTGGAGGCATTTAATGTTCGAGCAAAAACGGCTGATTTTCGACAAAAGAGATAACACCCCCCTATTACGTCATGCTTCAGAAATGTGGAAAATGGTCCGTTTTCAAATGTTTTATTTTTGAACATCAGTTCACATTTGTAGGTGGATCATCAGTGTTAGAGCTAAAATTAGCATGTTTAAAGTGATGTTCATGCTTCCAGGGGCTCGGGAAGTTAATTAAATACCATTTGGAGGCATTTAATGTTCGAGCAAAAACGGCTGATTTTCGACAAAAGAGATAACACCCCCCCATTACGTCATGCTTCAGAAATGTGGAAAATGGTCCGTTTTCAAATGTTTTATTTTTGAACGTCAGTTCACATTTGTAGGTGGATCATCAGTGTTAGAGCTAAAATTAGCATGTTTAAAGTGATTTTCATGCTTCCAGGGGCTCGGGAAGTGAAATAAATACCATTTGGAGGCATTTAATGTTCGAGCAAAAACGGCTGATTTTCGACAAAAGAGATAACACCCCCCCATTACGTCATGCTTCAGAAATGTGGAAAATGGTCCGTTTTCAAATGTTTTATTTTTGAACGTCAGTTCACATTTGTAGGTGGATCATCAGTGTTAGAGCTAAAATTAGCATGTTTAAAGTGATTTTCATGCTTCCAGGGGCTCGGGAAGTTAATTAAATACCATTTGGAGGCATTTAATGTTCGAGCAAAAACGGCTGATTTTCGCCAAAAGAGATAACACCCCCCCATTACGTCATGCTTCAGAAATGTGGAAAATGGTCCGTTTTCAAATGTTTTATTTTTGAACGTCAGTTCACATTTGTAGGTGGATCATTAGTGTTAGAGCTAAAATTAGCATGTTTAAAGTGATTTTCATGCTTCCAGGGGCCCAAAACACAAGATTTATGGAATGGTTAAAAGTGCATGAAAATGGCCAATTTACTCACTCTGAGTTCTCAAAAAGGGTTTCTTCACCCCGGGAAGTTAATTAAATACCATTTGGAGGCATTTAATGTTCGAGCAAAAACGGCTGATTTTCGACAAAAGAGATAACACCCCCCCATTACGTCATGCTTCAGAAATGTGGAAAATGGTCCGTTTTCAAATGTTTTATTTTTGAACGTCAGTTCACATTTGTAGGTGGATCCTCAGTGTTAGAGCTAAAATTAGCATGTTTAAAGTGATTTTCATGCTTCCAGGGGCTCGGGAAGTTAATTAAATACCATTTGGAGGCATTTAATGTTCGAGCAAAAACGGCTGATTTTCGACAAAAGAGATAACACCCCCCCCATTACGTCATGCTTCAGAAATGTGGAAAATGGTCCGTTTTCAAATGTTTTATTTTTGAACATCAGTTCACATTTGTAGGTGGATCATCAGTGTTAGAGCTAAAATTAGCATGTTTAAAGTGATTTTCATGCTTCCAGGGGCCCAAAACACAAGATTTATGGAATGGTTAAAAGTGCATGAAAATGGCCAATTTACTCACTCTGAGTTCTCAAAAAGGGTTTCTTCACCCCGGGAAGTTAATTAAATACCATTTGGAGGCATTTAATGTTCGAGCAAAAACGGCTGATTTTCGACAAAAGAGATAACACCCCCCATTACGTCATGCTTCAGAAATGTGGAAAATGGTCCGTTTTCAAATGTTTTATTTTTGAACGTCAGTTCACATTTGTAGGTGGATCATCAGTGTTAGAGCTAAAATTAGCATGTTTAAAGTGATTTTCATGCTTCCAGGGGCCCTAAACACAAGATTTATGGAATGGTTAAAAGTGCATGAAAATGGCCAATTTACTCACTCTGAGTTCTCAAAAAGGGTTTCTTCACCCCGGGAAGTTAATTAAGTACCATTTGGAGGCATTTAATGTTCGAGCAAAAACGGCTGATTTTCGACAAAAGAGATAACACCCCCCCATTACGTCATGCTTCAGAAATGTGGAAAATGGTCCGTTTTCAAATGTTTTATTTTTGAACGTCAGTTCACATTTGTAGGTGGATCATCAGTGTTAGAGCTAAAATTAGCATGTTTAAAGTGATTTTCATGCTTCCAGGGGCCCAAAACACAAGATTTATGGAATGGTTAAAAGTGCATGAAAATGGCCAATTTGCTCACTCTGAGTTCTCAAAAAGGGTTTCTTCACCCCAGGAAGTTAATTAAATACCGTTTGGAGGCATTTAATGTTCGAGCAAAAACGGCTGATTTTCGACAAAAGAGATAACACCCCCCCATTACGTCATGCTTCAGAAATGTGGAAAATGGTCCGTTTTCAAATGTTATATTTTTGAACGTCAGTTCACATTTGTAGGTGGATCATCAGTGTTAGAGCTAAAATTAGCATGTTTAAAGTGATTTTCATGCTTCCAGGGGCTCGGGAAGTTAATTAAATACCATTTGGAGGCATTTAATGTTCGAGCAAAAACGGCTGATTTTCGACAAAAGAGATAACACCCCCCCATTACGTCATGCTTCAGAAATGTGGAAAATGGTCCGTTTTCAAATGTTTTATTTTTGAACGTCAGTTCACATTTGTAGGTGGATCATCAGTGTTAGAGCTAAAATTAGCATGTTTAAAGTGATTTTCATGCTTCCAGGGGCCCAAAACACAAGATTTATGGAATGGTTAAAAGTGCATGAAAATGGCCAATTTACTCACTCTGAGTTCTCAAAAAGGGTTTCTTCACGCTGGGAAGTTAATTAAATACCATTTGGAGGAATTTAATGTTCGAGCAAAAACGGCTGATTTTCGACAAAAGAGATAACACCCCCCCATTACGTCATGCTTCAGAAATGTGGAAAATGGTCCGTTTTCAAATGTTTTATTTTTGAACGTCAGTTCACATTTGTAGGTGGATCATCAGTGTTAGAGCTAAAATTAGCATGTTTAAAGTGATTTTCATGCTTCCAGGGGCTCAGGAAGTTAATTAAATACCATTTGGAGGCATTTAATGTTCGAGCAAAAACGGCTGATTTTCGACAAAAGAGATAACACCCCCCCGTTACGTCATGCTTCAGAAATGTGGAAAATGGTCCGTTTTCAAATGTTTCATTTTTGAACGTCAGTTCACATTTGTAGGTGGATCATCAGTGTTAGAGCTAAAATTAGCATGTTTAAAGTGATTTTCATGCTTCCAGGGGCCCAAAACACAAGATTTATGGAATGGTTAAAAGTGCATGAAAATGGCCAATTTACTCACTCTGAGTTCTCAAAAAGGGTTTCTTCACCCCGGGAAGTTAATTAAATACCATTTGGAGGCATTTAATGTTCGAGCAAAAACGGCTGATTTTCGACAAAAGAGATAACACCCCCCATTACGTCATGCTTCAGAAATGTGGAAAATGGTCCGTTTTCAAATGTTTTATTTTTGAACGTCAGTTCACATTTGTAGGTGGATCATCAGTGTTAGAGCTAAAATTAGCATGTTTAAAGTGATTTTCATGCTTCCAGGGGCCCAAAACACAAGATTTATGGAATGGTTAAAAGTGCATGAAAATGGCCAATTTACTCACTCTGAGTTCTCAAAAAGGGTTTCTTCACCCCGGGAAGTTAATTAAATACCATTTGGAGGCATTTAATGTTCGAGCAAAAACGGCTGATTTTCGACAAAAGAGATAACACCCCCCCATTACGTCATGCTTCAGAAATGTGGAAAATGGTCCGTTTTCAAATGTTTTATTTTTGAACGTCAGTTCACATTTGTAGGTGGATCATCAGTGTTAGAGCTAAAATTAGCATGTTTAAAGTGATTTTCATGCTTCCAGGGGCCCAAAACACAAGATTTATGGAATGGTTAAAAGTGCATGAAAATGGCCAATTTGCTCACTCTGAGTTCTCAAAAAGGGTTTCTTCACCCCGGGAAGTTAATTAAATACCATTTGGAGGCATTTAATGTTCGAGCAAAAACGGCTGATTTTCGACAAAAGAGATAACACCCCCCCATTACATCATGCTTCAGAAATGTGGAAAATGGTCCGTTTTCAAATGTTATATTTTTGAACGTCAGTTCACATTTGTAGGTGGATCATCAGTGTTAGAGCTAAAATTAGCATGTTTAAAGTGATTTTCATGCTTCCAGGGGCTCGGGAAGTTAATTAAATACCATTTGGAGGCATTTAATGTTCGAGCAAAAACGGCTGATTTTCGACAAAAGAGATAACACCCCCCCCCATTACGTCATGCTTCAGAAATGTGGAAAATGGTCCGTTTTCAAATGTTTTATTTTTGAACGTCAGTTCACATTTGTAGGTGGATCATCAGTGTTAGAGCTAAAATTAGCATGTTTAAAGTGATTTTCATGCTTCCAGGGGCCCAAAACACAAGATTTATGGAATGGTTAAAAGTGCATGAAAATGGCCAATTTACTCACTCTGAGTTCTCAAAAAGGGTTTCTTCACGCTGGGAAGTTAATTAAATACCATTTGGAGGAATTTAATGTTCGAGCAAAAACGGCTGATTCTCGACAAAAGAGATAACACCCCCCCATTACGTCATGCTTCAGAAATGTGGAAAATGGTCCGTTTTCAAATGTTTTATTTTTGAACGTCAGTTCACATTTGTAGGTGGATCATCAGTGTTAGAGCTAAAATTAGCATGTTTAAAGTGATTTTCATGCTTCCAGGGGCTCGGGAAGTGAAATAAATACCATTTGGAGGCATTTAATGTTCGAGCAAAAACGGCTGATTTTCGACAAAAGAGATAACACCCCCCATTACGTCATGCTTCAGAAATGTGGAAAATGGTCCGTTTTCAAATGTTTTATTTTTGAACGTCAGTTCACATTTGTAGGTGGATCATCAGTGTTAGAGCTAAAATTAGCATGTTTAAAGTGATTTTCATGCTTCCAGGGGCCCAAAACACAAGATTTATGGAATGGTTAAAAGTGCATGAAAATGGCCAATTTACTCACTCTGAGTTCTCAAAAAGGGTTTCTTCACCCCGGGAAGTTAATTAAATACCATTTGGAGGCATTTAATGTTCGAGCAAAAACGGCTGATTTTCGACAAAAGAGATAACACCCCCCCATTACGTCATGCTTCAGAAATGTGGAAAATGGTCCGTTTTCAAATGTTTTATTTTTGAACGTCAGTTCACATTTGTAGGTGGATCATAAGTGTTAGAGCTAAAATTAGCATGTTTAAAGTGATTTTCATGCTTCCAGGGGCTCGGGAAGTGAAATAAATACCATTTGGAGGCATTTAATGTTCGAGCAAAAACGGCTGATTTTCGACAAAAGAGATAACACCCCCCCATTACGTCATGCTTCAGAAATGTGGAAAATGGTCCGTTTTCAAATGTTTTATTTTTGAACGTTAGTTCACATTTGTAGGTGGATCATCAGTGTTAGAGCTAAAATTAGCATGTTTAAAGTGATTTTCATGCTTCCAGGGGCCCAAAACACAAGATTTATGGAATGGTTAAAAGTGCATGAAAATGGCCAATTTACTCACTCTGAGTTCTCAAAAAGGGTTTCTTCACCCCGGGAAGTTAATTAAATACCATTTGGAGGCATTTAATGTTCGAGCAAAAACGGCTGATTTTCGACAAAAGAGATACCACCCCCCATTACGTCATGCTTCAGAAATGTGGAAAATGGTCCGTTTTCAAATGTTTTATTTTTGAACGTCAGTTCACATTTGTAGGTGGATCATCAGTGTTAGAGCTAAAATTAGCATGTTTAAAGTGATTTTCATGCTTCCAGGGGCCCTAAACACAAGATTTATGGAATGGTTAAAAGTGCATGAAAATGGCCAATTTACTCACTCTGAGTTCTCAAAAAGGGTTTCTTCACCCCGGGAAGTTAATTAAATACCATTTGGAGGCATTTAATGTTCGAGCAAAAACGGCTGATTTTCGACAAAAGAGATAACACCCCCCCATTACGTCATGCTTCAGAAATGTGGAAAATGGTCCGTTTTCAAATGTTTTATTTTTGAACGTCAGTTCACATTTGTAGGTGGATCATCAGTGTTAGAGCTAAAATTAGCATGTTTAAAGTGATTTTCATGCTTCCAGGGGCTCGGGAAGTGAAATAAATACCATTTGGAGGCATTATTTGTTCGAGCAAAAACGGCTGATTTTCGACAAAAGAGATAACACCCCCCCATTACGTCATGCTTCAGAAATGTGGAAAATGGTCCGTTTTCAAATGTTTTATTTTTGAACGTCAGTTCACATTTGTAGGTGGATCATCAGTGTTAGAGCTAAAATTAGCATGTTTAAAGTGATTGTCATGCTTCCAGGGGCTCGGGAAGTTAATTAAATACCATTTGGAGGCATTTAATGTTCGAGCAAAAACGGCTGATTTTCGACAAAAGAGATAACACCCCCCCATTACGTCATGCTTCAGAAATGTGGAAAATGGTCCGTTTTCAAATGTTTTATTTTTGAACGTCAGTTCACATTTGTAGGTGGATCATCAGTGTTAGAGCTAAAATTAGCATGTTTAAAGTGATTTTCATGCTTCCAGGGGCTCGGGAAGTTAATTAAATACCATTTGGAGGCATTTAATGTTCGAGCAAAAACGGCTGATTTTCGACAAAAGAGATAACACGCCCCCATTACGTCATGCTTCAGAAATGTGGAAAATGGTCCGTTTTCAAATGTTTTATTTTTGAACGTCAGTTCACATTTGTAGGTGGATCATCAGTGTTAGAGCTAAAATTAGCATGTTTAAAGTGATTTTCATGCTTCCAGGGGCTCGGGAAGTTAATTAAATACCATTTGGAGGCATTTAATGTTCGAGCAAAAACGGCTGATTTTCGACAAAAGAGATAACACCCCCCCATTACGTCATGCTTCAGAAATGTGGAAAATGGTCCGTTTTCAAATGTTTTATTTTTGAACGTCAGTTCACATTTGTAGGTGGATCATCAGTGTTAGAGCTAAAATTAGCATGTTTAAAGTGATTTTCATGCTTCCAGGGGCCCAAAATACAAGATTTATGGAATGGTTAAAAGTGCATGAAAATGGCCAATTTACTCACTCTGAGTTCTCAAAAAGGGTTTCTTCACCCCGGGAAGTTAATTAAATACCATTTGGAGGCATTTAATGTTCGAGCAAAAATGGCTGATTTTCGACAAAAGAGATAACACCCCCCCATTACGTCATGCTTCAGAAATGTGGAAAATGGTCCGTTTTCAAATGTTTTATTTTTGAACGTCAGTTCACATTTGTAGGTGGATCATCAGTGTTAGAGCTAAAATTAGCATGTTTAAAGTGATTTTCATGCTTCCAGGGGCTCGGGAAGTGAAATAAATACCATTTGGAGGCATTTAATGTTCGAGCAAAAACGGCTGATTTTCGACAAAAGAGATAACACCCCCCCATTACGTCATGCTTCAGAAATGTGGAAAATGGTCCGTTTTCAAATGTTTTATTTTTGAACGTCAGTTCACATTTGTAGGTGGATCATCAGTGTTAGAGCTAAAATTAGCATGTTTAAAGTGATTTTCATGCTTCCAGGGGCCCAAAACACAAGATTTATGGAATGGTTAAAAGTGCATGAAAATGGCCAATTTACTCACTCTGAGTTCTCAAAAAGGGTTTCTTCACCCCGGGAAGTTAATTAAATACCATTTGGAGGCATTTAATGTTCGAGGAAAAACGGCTGATTTTCGACAAAAGAGATAACACCCCCCATTACGTCATGCTTCAGAAATGTGGAAAATGGTCCGTTTTCAAATGTTTTATTTTTGAACGTCAGTTCACATTTGTAGGTGGATCATCAGTGTTAGAGCTAAAATTAGCATGTTTAAAGTGATTTTCATGCTTCCAGGGGCCCTAAACACAAGATTTATGGAATGGTTAAAAGTGCATGAAAATGGCCAATTTACTCACTCTGAGTTCTCAAAAAGGGTTTCTTCACCCCGGGAAGTTAATTAAATACCATTTGGAGGCATTTAATGTTCGAGCAAAAACGGCTGATTTTCGACAAAAGAGATAACACCCCCCCATTACGTCATGCTTCAGAAATGTGGAAAATGGTCCGTTTTCAAATGTTTTATTTTTGAACGTCAGTTCACATTTGTAGGTGGATCATCAGTGTTAGAGCTAAAATTAGCATGTTTAAAGTGATTTTCATGCTTCCAGGGGCTCGGGAAGTGAAATAAATACCATTTGGAGGCATTTATTGTTCGAGCAAAAACGGCAGATTTTCGACAAAAGAGATAACACCCCCCCATTACGTCATGCTTCAGAAATGTGGAAAATGGTCCGTTTTCAAATGTTTTATTTTTGAACGTCAGTTCACATTTGTAGGTGGATCATCAGTGTTAGAGCTAAAATTAGCATGTTTAAAGTGATTGTCATGCTTCCAGGGGCTCGGGAAGTTAATTAAATACCATTTGGAGGCATTTAATGTTCGAGCAAAAACGGCTGATTTTCGACAAAAGAGATAACACCCCCCCATTACGTCATGCTTCAGAAATGTGGAAAATGGTCCGTTTTCAAATGTTTTATTTTTGAACGTCAGTTCACATTTGTAGGTGGATCATCAGTGTTAGAGCTAAAATTAGCATGTTTAAAGTGAATTTCATGCTTCCAGGGGCTCGGGAAGTTAATTAAATACCATTTGGAGGCATTTAATGTTCGAGCAAAAACAGCTGATTTTCGACAAAAGAGATAACACCCCCCCATTACGTCATGCTTCAGAAATGTGGAAAATGGTCCGTTTTCAAATGTTTTATTTTTGAACGTCAGTTCACATTTGTAGGTGGATCATCAGTGTTAGAGCTAAAATTAGCATGTTTAAAGTGATTTTCATGCTTCCAGGGGCTCGGGAAGTTAATTAAATACCATTTGGAGGCATTTAATGTTCGAGCAAAAACGGCTGATTTTCGACAAAAGAGATAACACCCCCCCATTACGTCATGCTTCAGAAATGTGGAAAATGGTCCGTTTTCAAATGTTTTATTTTTGAACGTCAGTTCACATTTGTAGGTGGATCATCAGTGTTAGAGCTAAAATTAGCATGTTTAAAGTGATTTTCATGCTTCCAGGGGCTCGGGAAGTGAAATAAATACCATTTGGAGGCATTTAATGTTCGAGCAAAAACGGCTGATTTTCGACAAAAGAGATAACACCCCCCATTACGTCATGCTTCAGAAATGTGGAAAATGGTCCGTTTTCAAATGTTTTATTTTTGAACGTCAGTTCACATTTGTAGGTGGATCATCAGTGTTAGAGCTAAAATTAGCATGTTTAAAGTGATTTTCATGCTTCCAGGGGCCCAAAATACAAAATTTATGGAATGGTTAAAAGTGCATGAAAATGGCCAATTTACTCACTCTGAGTTCTCAAAAAGGGTTTCTTCACCCCGGGAAGTTAATTAAATACCATTTGGAGGCATTTAATGTTCGAGCAAAAACGGCTGATTTTCGACAAAAGAGATAACACCCCCCCATTACGTCATGCTTCAGAAATGTGGAAAATGGTCCGTTTTCAAATATTTTATTTTTGAACGTCAGTTCACATTTGTAGGTGGATCATCAGTGTTAGAGCTAAAATTAGCATGTTTAAAGTGATTTTCATGCTTCCAGGGGCTCAGGAAGTTAATTAAATACCATTTGGAGGCATTTAATGTTCGAGCAAAAACGGCTGATTTTCGACAAAAGAGATAACACCCCCCATTACGTCATGCTTCAGAAATGTGGAAAATGGTCCGTTTTCAAATATTTTATTTTTGAACGTCAGTTCACATTTGAAGGTGGATCATCAGTGTTAGAGCTAAAATTAGCATGTTTAAAGTGATTTTCATGCTTCCAGGGGCTCAGGAAGTGAAATAAATACCATTTGGAGGCATTTAATGTTCGAGCAAAAACGGCTGATTTTCGACAAAAGAGATAACACCCCCCATTACGTCATGCTTCAGAAATGTGGAAAATGGTCCGTTTTCAAATGTTTTATTTTTGAACGTCAGTTCACATTTGTAGGTGGATCATCAGTGTCAGAGCTAAAATTAGCATGTTTAAAGTGATTTTCATGCTTCCAGGGGCCCAAAACAGAAGATTTATGGAATGGTTAAAAGTGCATGAAAATGGCCAATTTACTCACTCTGAGTTCTCAAAAAGGGTTTCTTCACCCCAGGAAGTTAATTAAATACCATTTGGAGGCATTTAATGTTCGAGCAAAAACGGCTGATTTTCGACAAAAGAGATAACACCCCCCTATTACGTCATGCTTCAGAAATGTGGAAAATGGTCCGTTTTCAAATGTTTTATTTTTGAACATCAGTTCACATTTGTAGGTGATTCATCAGTGTTAGAGCTAAAATTAGCATGTTTAAAGTGATGTTCATGCTTCCAGGGGCTCGGGAAGTTAATTAAATACCATTTGGAGGCATTTAATGTTCGAGCAAAAACGGCTGATTTTCGACAAAAGAGATAACACCCCCCATTACGTCATGCTTCAGAAATGTGGAAAATGGTCCGTTTTCAAATGTTTTATTTTTGAACGTCAGTTCACATTTGTAGGTGGATCATCAGTGTTAGAGCTAAAATTAGCATGTTTAAAGTGATTTTCATGCTTCCAGGGGCTCGGGAAGTGAAATAAATACCATTTGGAGGCATTTAATGTTCGAGCAAAAACGGCTGATTTTCGACAAAAGAGATAACACCCCCCCATTACGTCATGCTTCAGAAATGTGGAAAATGGTCCGTTTTCAAATGTTTTATTTTTGAATGTCAGTTCACATTTGTAGGTGGATCATCAGTGTTAGAGCTAAAATTAGCATGTTTAAAGTGATTTTCATGCTTCCAGGGGCTCGGGAAGTTAATTAAATACCATTTGGAGGCATTTAATGTTCGAGCAAAAACGGCTGATTTTCGCCAAAAGAGATAACACCCCCCCATTACGTCATGCTTCAGAAATGTGGAAAATGGTCCGTTTTCAAATGTTTTATTTTTGAACGTCAGTTCACATTTGTAGGTGGATCATCAGTGTTAGAGCTAAAATTAGCATGTTTAAAGTGATTTTCATGCTTCCAGGGGCCCAAAACACAAGATTTATGGAATGGTTAAAAGTGCATGAAAATGGCCAATTTACTCACTCTGAGTTCTCAAAAAGGGTTTCTTCACCCCGGGAAGTTAATTAAATACCATTTGGAGGCATTTAATGTTCGAGCAAAAACGGCTGATTTTCGACAAAAGAGATAACACCCCCCCATTACGTCATGCTTCAGAAATGTGGAAAATGGTCCGTTTTCAAATGTTTTATTTTTGAACGTCAGTTCACATTTGTAGGTGGATCCTCAGTGTTAGAGCTAAAATTAGCATGTTTAAAGTGATTTTCATGCTTCCAGGGGCTCGGGAAGTTAATTAAATACCATTTGGAGGCATTTAATGTTCGAGCAAAAACGGCTGATTTTCGACAAAAGAGATAACACCCCCCCATTACGTCATGCTTCAGAAATGTGGAAAATGGTCCGTTTTCAAATGTTTTATTTTTGAACGTCAGTTCACATTTGTAGGTGGATCATCAGTGTTAGAGCTAAAATTAGCATGTTTAAAGTGATTTTCATGCTTCCAGGGGCCCAAAACACAAGATTTATGGAATGGTTAAAAGTGCATGAAAATGGCCAATTTACTCACTCTGAGTTCTCAAAAAGGGTTTCTTCACCCCGGGAAGTTAATTAAATACCATTTGGAGGCATTTAATGTTCGAGCAAAAACGGCTGATTTTCGACAAAAGAGATAACACCCCCCATTACGTCATGCTTCAGAAATGTGGAAAATGGTCCGTTTTCAAATGTTTTATTTTTGAACGTCAGTTCACATTTGTAGGTGGATCATCAGTGTTAGAGCTAAAATTAGCATGTTTAAAGTGATTTTCATGCTTCCAGGGGCCCTAAACACAAGATTTATGGAATGGTTAAAAGTGCATGAAAATGGCCAATTTACTCACTCTGAGTTCTCAAAAAGGGTTTCTTCACCCCGGGAAGTTAATTAAGTACCATTTGGAGGCATTTAATGTTCGAGCAAAAACGGCTGATTTTCGACAAAAGAGATAACACCCCCCCATTACGTCATGCTTCAGAAATGTGGAAAATGGTCCGTTTTCAAATGTTTTATTTTTGAACGTCAGTTCACATTTGTAGGTGGATCATCAGTGTTAGAGCTAAAATTAGCATGTTTAAAGTGATTTTCATGCTTCCAGGGGCCCAAAACACAAGATTTATGGAATGGTTAAAAGTGCATGAAAATGGCCAATTTGCTCACTCTGAGTTCTCAAAAAGGGTTTCTTTACCCCGGGAAGTTAATTAAATACCATTTGGAGGCATTTAATGTTCGAGCAAAAACGGCTGATTTTCGACAAAAGAGATAACACCCCCCCATTACGTCATGCTTCAGAAATGTGGAAAATGGTCCGTTTTCAAATGTTATATTTTTGAACGTCAGTACACATTTGTAGGTGGATCATCAGTGTTAGAGCTAAAATTAGCATGTTTAAAGTGATTTTCATGCTTCCAGGGGCTCGGGAAGTTAATTAAATACCATTTGGAGGCATTTAATGTTCGAGCAAAAACGGCTGATTTTCGACAAAAGAGATAACACCCCCCCATTACGTCATGCTTCAGAAATGTGGAAAATGGTCCGTTTTCAAATGTTTTATTTTTGAACGTCAGTTCACATTTGTAGGTGGATCATCAGTGTTAGAGCTAAAATTAGCATGTTTAAAGTGATTTTCATGCTTCCAGGGGCCCAAAACACAAGATTTATGGAATGGTTAAAAGTGCATGAAAATGGCCAATTTACTCACTCTGAGTTCTCGAAAAGGGTTTCTTCACGCTGGGAAGTTAATTAAATACCATTTGGAGGAATTTAATGTTCGAGCAAAAACGGCTGATTCTCGACAAAAGAGATAACACCCCCCCATTACGTCATGCTTCAGAAATGTGGAAAATGGTCCGTTTTCAAATGTTTTATTTTTGAACGTCAGTTCACATTTGTAGGTGGATCATCAGTGTTAGAGCTAAAATTAGCATGTTTAAAGTGATTTTCATGCTTCCAGGGGCTCGGGAAGTGAAATAAATACCATTTGGAGGCATTTAATGTTCGAGCAAAAACGGCTGATTTTCGACAAAAGAGATAACACCCCCCCGTTACGTCATGCTTCAGAAATGTGGAAAATGGTCCGTTTTCAAATGTTTCATTTTTGAACGTCAGTTCACATTTGTAGGTGGATCATCAGTGTTAGAGCTAAAATTAGCATGTTTAAAGTGATTTTCATGCTTCCAGGGGCCCAAAACACAAGATTTATGGAATGGTTAAAAGTGCATGAAAATGGCCAATTTACTCACTCTGAGTTCTCAAAAAGGGTTTCTTCACCCCGGGAAGTTAATTAAATACCATTTGGAGGCATTTAATGTTCGAGCAAAAACGGCTGATTTTCGACAAAAGAGATAACACCCCCATTACGTCATGCTTCAGAAATGTGGAAAATGGTCCGTTTTCAAATGTTTTATTTTTGAACGTCAGTTCACATTTGTAGGTGGATCATCAGTGTTAGAGCTAAAATTAGCATGTTTAAAGTGATTTTCATGCTTCCAGGGGCCCAAAACACAAGATTTATGGAATGGTTAAAAGTGCATGAAAATGGCCAATTTACTCACTCTGAGTTCTCAAAAAGGGTTTCTTCACCCCGGGAAGTTAATTAAATACCATTTGGAGGCATTTAATGTTCGAGCAAAAACGGCTGATTTTCGACAAAAGAGATAACACCCCCCCATTACGTCATGCTTCAGAAATGTGGAAAATGGTCCGTTTTCAAATGTTTTATTTTTGAACGTCAGTTCACATTTGTAGGTGGATCATCAGTGTTAGAGCTAAAATTAGCATGTTTAAAGTGATTTTCATGCTTCCAGGGGCCCAAAACACAAGATTTATGGAATGGTTAAAAGTGCATGAAAATGGCCAATTTACTCACTCTGAGTTCTCAAAAAGGGTTTCTTCACCCCGGGAAGTTAATTAAATACCATTTGGAGGCATTTAATGTTCGAGCAAAAACGGCTGATTTTCGACAAAAGAGATAACACCCCCCATTACGTCATGCTTCAGAAATGTGGAAAATGGTCCGTTTTCAAATGTTTTATTTTTGAACGTCAGTTCACATTTGTAGGTGGATCATCAGTGTTAGAGCTAAAATTAGCATGTTTAAAGTGATTTTCATGCTTCCAGGGGCCCAAAACACAAGATTTATGGAATGGTTAAAAGTGCATGAAAATGGCCAATTTACTCACTCTGAGTTCTCAAAAAGGGTTTCTTCACCCCGGGAAGTTAATTAAATACCATTTGGAGGCATTTAATGTTCGAGCAAAAACGGCTGATTTTCGACAAAAGAGATAACACCCCCCCATTACGTCATGCTTCAGAAATGTGGAAAATGGTCCGTTTTCAAATGTTTTATTTTTGAACGTCAGTTCACATTTGTAGGTGGATCATCAGTGTTAGAGCTAAAATTAGCATGTTTAAAGTGATTTTCATGCTTCCAGGGGCCCAAAACACAAGATTTATGGAATGGTTAAAAGTGCATGAAAATGGCCAATTTACTCACTCTGAGTTCTCAAAAAGGGTTTCTTCACCCCGGGAAGTTAATTAAATACCATTTGGAGGCATTTAATGTTCGAGCAAAAACGGCTGATTTTCGACAAAAGAGATAACACCCCCCATTACGTCATGCTTCAGAAATGTGGAAAATGGTCCGTTTTCAAATGTTTTATTTTTGAACGTCAGTTCACATTTGTAGGTGGATCATCAGTGTTAGAGCTAAAATTAGCATGTTTAAAGTGATTTTCATGCTTCCAGGGGCCCAAAACACAAGATTTATGGAATGGTTAAAAGTGCATGAAAATGGCCAATTTACTCACTCTGAGTTCTCAAAAAGGGTTTCTTCACCCCGGGAAGTTAATTAAATACCATTTGGAGGCATTTAATGTTCGAGCAAAAACGGCTGATTTTCGACAAAAGAGATAACACCCCCCCATTACGTCATGCTTCAGAAATGTGGAAAATGGTCCGTTTTCAAATGTTTTATTTTTGAACGTCAGTTCACATTTGTAGGTGGATCATCAGTGTTAGAGCTAAAATTAGCATGTTTAAAGTGATTTTCATGCTTCCAGGGGCCCAAAACACAAGATTTATGGAATGGTTAAAAGTGCATGAAAATGGCCAATTTACTCACTCTGAGTTCTCAAAAAGGGTTTCTTCACCCCGGGAAGTTAATTAAATACCATTTGGAGGCATTTAATGTTCGAGCAAAAACGGCTGATTTTCGACAAAAGAGATAACACCCCCCATTACGTCATGCTTCAGAAATGTGGAAAATGGTCCGTTTTCAAATGTTTTATTTTTGAACGTCAGTTCACATTTGTAGGTGGATCATCAGTGTTAGAGCTAAAATTAGCATGTTTAAAGTGATTTTCATGCTTCCAGGGGCCCAAAACACAAGATTTATGGAATGGTTAAAAGTGCATGAAAATGGCCAATTTACTCACTCTGAGTTCTCAAAAAGGGTTTCTTCACCCCGGGAAGTTAATTAAATACCATTTGGAGGCATTTAATGTTCGAGCAAAAACGGCTGATTTTCGACAAAAGAGATACCACCCCCCATTACGTCATGCTTCAGAAATGTGGAAAATGGTCCGTTTTCAAATGTTTTATTTTTGAACGTCAGTTCACATTTGTAGGTGGATCATCAGTGTTAGAGCTAAAATTAGCATGTTTAAAGTGATTTTCATGCTTCCAGGGGCCCTAAACACAAGATTTATGGAATGGTTAAAAGTGCATGAAAATGGCCAATTTACTCACTCTGAGTTCTCAAAAAGGGTTTCTTCACCCCGGGAAGTTAATTAAATACCATTTGGAGGCATTTAATGTTCGAGCAAAAACGGCTGATTTTCGACAAAATAGATAACACCCCCCCATTACGTCATGCTTCAGAAATGTGGAAAATGGTCCGTTTTCAAATGTTTTATTTTTGAACGTCAGTTCACATTTGTAGGTGGATCATCAGTGTTAGAGCTAACATTAGCATGTTTAAAGTGATTTTCATGCTTCCAGGGGCTCGGGAAGTGAAATAAATACCATTTGGAGGCATTATTTGTTCGAGCAAAAACGGCTGATTTTCGACAAAAGAGATAACACCCCCCCATTACGTCATGCTTCAGAAATGTGGAAAATGGTCCGTTTTCAAATGTTTTATTTTTGAACGTCAGTTCACATTTGTAGGTGGATCATCAGTGTTAGAGCTAAAATTAGCATGTTTAAAGTGATTGTCATGCTTCCAGGGGCTCGGGAAGTTAATTAAATACCATTTGGAGGCATTTAATGTTCGAGCAAAAACGGCTGATTTTCGACAAAAGCGATCACACCCCCCCATTACGTCATGCTTCAGAAATGTGGAAAATGGTCCGTTTTCAAATGTTTTATTTTTGAACGTCAGTTCACATTTGTAGGTGGATCATCAGTGTTAGAGCTAAAATTAGCATGTTTAAAGTGATTTTCATGCTTCCAGGGGCTCGGGAAGTTAATTAAATACCATTTGGAGGCATTTAATGTTCGAGCAAAAACGGCAGATTTTCGACAAAAGAGATAACACGCCCCCATTACGTCATGCTTCAGAAATGTGGAAAATGGTCCGTTTTCAAATGTTTTATTTTTGAACGTCAGTTCACATTTGTAGGTGGATCATCAGTGTTAGAGCTAAAATTAGCATGTTTAAAGTGATTTTCATGCTTCCAGGGGCTCGGGAAGTTAATTAAATACCATTTGGAGGCATTTAATGTTCGAGCAAAAACGGCTGATTTTCGACAAAAGAGATAACACCCCCCCATTACGTCATGCTTCAGAAATGTGGAAAATGGTCCGTTTTCAAATGTTTTATTTTTGAACGTCAGTTCACATTTGTAGGTGGATCATCAGTGTTAGAGCTAAAATTAGCATGTTTAAAGTGATTTTCATGCTTCCAGGGGCCCAAAATACAAGATTTATGGAATGGTTAAAAGTGCATGAAAATGGCCAATTTACTCACTCTGAGTTCTCAAAAAGGGTTTCTTCACCCCGGGAAGTTAATTAAATACCATTTGGAGGCATTTAATGTTCGAGCAAAAACGGCTGATTTTCGACAAAAGAGATAACACCCCCCCATTACGTCATGCTTCAGAAATGTGGAAAATGGTCCGTTTTCAAATGTTTTATTTTTGAACGTCAGTTCACATTTGTAGGTGGATCATCAGTGTTAGAGCTAAAATTAGCATGTTTAAAGTGATTTTCATGCTTCCAGGGGCTCGGGAAGTTAATTAAATACCATTTGGAGGCATTTAATGTTCGAGCAAAAACGGCTGATTTTGGACAAAAGAGATAACACCCCCCCATTACGTCATGCTTCAGAAATGTGGAAAATGGTCCGTTTTCAAATGTTTTATTTTTGAACGTCAGTTCACATTTGTAGGTGGATCATCAGTGTTAGAGCTAAAATTAGCATGTTTAAAGTGATTTTCATGCTTCCAGGGGCCCAAAACACAAGATTTATGGAATGGTTAAAAGTGCATGAAAATGGCCAATTTGCTCACTCTGAGTTCTCAAAAAGGGTTTCTTTACCCCGGGAAGTTAATTAAATACCATTTGGAGGCATTTAATGTTCGAGCAAAAACGGCTGATTTTCGACAAAAGAGATAACACCCCCCCATTACGTCATGCTTCAGAAATGTGGAAAATGGTCCGTTTTCAAATGTTATATTTTTGAACGTCAGTACACATTTGTAGGTGGATCATCAGTGTTAGAGCTAAAATTAGCATGTTTAAAGTGATTTTCATGCTTCCAGGGGCTCGGGAAGTTAATTAAATACCATTTGGAGGCATTTAATGTTCGAGCAAAAACGGCTGATTTTCGACAAAAGAGATAACACCCCCCCATTACGTCATGCTTCAGAAATGTGGAAAATGGTCCGTTTTCAAATGTTTTATTTTTGAACGTCAGTTCACATTTGTAGGTGGATCATCAGTGTTAGAGCTAAAATTAGCATGTTTAAAGTGATTTTCATGCTTCCAGGGGCCCAAAACACAAGATTTATGGAATGGTTAAAAGTGCATGAAAATGGCCAATTTACTCACTCTGAGTTCTCAAAAAGGGTTTCTTCACGCTGGGAAGTTAATTAAATACCATTTGGAGGAATTTAATGTTCGAGCAAAAACGGCTGATTCTCGACAAAAGAGATAACACCCCCCCATTACGTCATGCTTCAGAAATGTGGAAAATGGTCCGTTTTCAAATGTTTTATTTTTGAACGTCAGTTCACATTTGTAGGTGGATCATCAGTGTTAGAGCTAAAATTAGCATGTTTAAAGTGATTTTCATGCTTCCAGGGGCTCGGGAAGTGAAATAAATACCATTTGGAGGCATTTAATGTTCGAGCAAAAACGGCTGATTTTCGACAAAAGAGATAACACCCCCCCGTTACGTCATGCTTCAGAAATGTGGAAAATGGTCCGTTTTCAAATGTTTCATTTTTGAACGTCAGTTCACATTTGTAGGTGGATCATCAGTGTTAGAGCTAAAATTAGCATGTTTAAAGTGATTTTCATGCTTCCAGGGGCCCAAAACACAAGATTTATGGAATGGTTAAAAGTGCATGAAAATGGCCAATTTACTCACTCTGAGTTCTCAAAAAGGGTTTCTTCACCCCGGGAAGTTAATTAAATACCATTTGGAGGCATTTAATGTTCGAGCAAAAACGGCGGATTTTCGACAAAAGAGATAACACCCCCCATTACGTCATGCTTCAGAAATGTGGAAAATAGTCCGTTTTCAAATGTTTTATTTTTGAACGTCAGTTCACATTTGTAGGTGGATCATCAGTGTTAGAGCTAAAATTAGCATGTTTAAAGTGATTTTCATGCTTCCAGGGGCCCAAAACACAAGATTTATGGAATGGTTAAAAGTGCATGAAAATGGCCAATTTACTCACTCTGAGTTCTCAAAAAGGGTTTCTTCACCCCGGGAAGTTAATTAAATACCATTTGGAGGCATTTAATGTTCGAGCAAAAACGGCTGATTTTCGACAAAAGAGATAACACCCCCATTACGTCATGCTTCAGAAATGTGGAAAATGGTCCGTTTTCAAATGTTTTATTTTTGAACGTCAGTTCACATTTGTAGGTGGATCATCAGTGTTAGAGCTAAAATTAGCATGTTTAAAGTGATTTTCATGCTTCCAGGGGCCCAAAACACAAGATTTATGGAATGGTTAAAAGTGCATGAAAATGGCCAATTTACTCACTCTGAGTTCTCAAAAAGGGTTTCTTCACCCCGGGAAGTTAATTAAATACCATTTGGAGGCATTTAATGTTCGAGCAAAAACGGCTGATTTTCGACAAAAGAGATAACACCCCCCCATTACGTCATGCTTCAGAAATGTGGAAAATGGTCCGTTTTCAAATGTTTTATTTTTGAACGTCAGTTCACATTTGTAGGTGGATCATCAGTGTTAGAGCTAAAATTAGCATGTTTAAAGTGATTTTCATGCTTCCAGGGGCTCGGGAAGTGAAATAAATACCATTTGGAGGCATTTAATGTTCGAGCAAAAACGGCTGATTTTCGACAAAAGAGATAACACCCCCCCATTACGTCATGCTTCAGAAATGTGGAAAATGGTCCGTTTTCAAATGTTTTATTTTTGAACGTCAGTTCACATTTGTAGGTGGATCATCAGTGTTAGAGCTAAAATTAGCATGTTTAAAGTGATTTTCATGCTTCCAGGGGCCCAAAACACAAGATTTATGGAATGGTTAAAAGTGCATGAAAATGGCCAATTTACTCACTCTGAGTTCTCAAAAAGGGTTTCTTCACCCCGGGAAGTTAATTAAATACCATTTGGAGGCATTTAATGTTCGAGCAAAAACGGCTGATTTTCGACAAAAGAGATAACACCCCCCATTACGTCATGCTTCAGAAATGTGGAAAATGGTCCGTTTTCAAATGTTTTATTTTTGAACGTCAGTTCACATTTGTAGGTGGATCATCAGTGTTAGAGCTAAAATTAGCATGTTTAAAGTGATTTTCATGCTTCCAGGGGCCCAAAACACAAGATTTATGGAATGGTTAAAAGTGCATGAAAATGGCCAATTTACTCACTCTGAGTTCTCAAAAAGGGTTTCTTCACCCCGGGAAGTTAATTAAATACCATTTGGAGGCATTTAATGTTCGAGCAAAAACGGCTGATTTTCGACAAAAGAGATACCACCCCCAATTAAGTCATGCTTCAGAAATGTGGAAAATGGTCCGTTTTCAAATGTTTTATTTTTGAACGTCAGTTCACATTTGTAGGTGGATCATCAGTGTTAGAGCTAAAATTAGCATGTTTAAAGTGATTTTCATGCTTCCAGGGGCCCTAAACACAAGATTTATGGAATGGTTAAAAGTGCATGAAAATGGCCAATTTACTCACTCTGAGTTCTCAAAAAGGGTTTCTTCACCCCGGGAAGTTAATTAAATACCATTTGGAGGCATTTAATGTTCGAGCAAAAACGGCTGATTTTCGACAAAAGAGATAACACCCCCCCATTACGTCATGCTTCAGAAATGTGGAAAATGGTCCGTTTTCAAATGTTTTATTTTTGAACGTCAGTTCACATTTGTAGGTGGATCATCAGTGTTAGAGCTAACATTAGCATGTTTAAAGTGATTTTCATGCTTCCAGGGGCTCGGGAAGTGAAATAAATACCATTTGGAGGCATTATTTGTTCGAGCAAAAACGGCTGATTTTCGACAAAAGAGATAACACCCCCCCATTACGTCATGCTTCAGAAATGTGGAAAATGGTCCGTTTTCAAATGTTTTATTTTTGAACGTCAGTTCACATTTGTAGGTGGATCATCAGTGTTAGAGCTAAAATTAGCATGTTTAAAGTGATTGTCATGCTTCCAGGGGCTCGGGAAGTTAATTAAATACCATTTGGAGGCATTTAATGTTCGAGCAAAAACGGCTGATTTTCGACAAAAGAGATAACACCCCCCCATTACGTCATGCTTCAGAAATGTGGAAAATGGTCCGTTTTCAAATGTTTTATTTTTGAACGTCAGTTCACATTTGTAGGTGGATCATCAGTGTTAGAGCTAAAATTAGCATGTTTAAAGTGATTTTCATGCTTCCAGGGGCTCGGGAAGTTAATTAAATACCATTTGGAGGCATTTAATGTTCGAGCAAAAACGGCTGATTTTCGACAAAAGAGATAACACGCCCCCATTACGTCATGCTTCAGAAATGTGGAAAATGGTCCGTTTTCAAATGTTTTATTTTTGAACGTCAGTTCACATTTGTAGGTGGATCATCAGTGTTAGAGCTAAAATTAGCATGTTTAAAGTGATTTTCATGCTTCCAGGGGCTCGGGAAGTTAATTAAATACCATTTGGAGGCATTTAATGTTCGAGCAAAAACGGCTGATTTTCGACAAAAGAGATAACACCCCCCCATTACGTCATGCTTCAGAAATGTGGAAAATGGTCCGTTTTCAAATGTTTTATTTTTGAACGTCAGTTCACATTTGTAGGTGGATCATCAGTGTTAGAGCTAAAATTAGCATGTTTAAAGTGATTTTCATGCTTCCAGGGGCCCAAAATACAAGATTTATGGAATGGTTAAAAGTGCATGAAAATGGCCAATTTACTCACTCTGAGTTCTCAAAAAGGGTTTCTTCACCCCGGGAAGTTAATTAAATACCATTTGGAGGCATTTAATGTTCGAGCAAAAACGGCTGATTTTCGACAAAAGAGATAACACCCCCCCATTACGTCATGCTTCAGAAATGTGGAAAATGGTCCGTTTTCAAATGTTTTATTTTTGAACGTCAGTTCACATTTGTAGGTGGATCATCAGTGTTAGAGCTAAAATTAGCATGTTTAAAGTGATTTTCATGCTTCCAGGGGCTCGGGAAGTTAATTAAATACCATTTGGAGGCATTTAATGTTCGAGCAAAAACGGCTGATTTTCGACAAAAGAGATAACACCCCCCCATTACGTCATGCTTCAGAAATGTGGAAAATGGTCCGTTTTCAAATGTTTTATTTTTGAACGTCAGTTCACATTTGTAGGTGGATCATCAGTGTTAGAGCTAAAATTAGCATGTTTAAAGTGATTTTCATGCTTCCAGGGGCCCAAAACACAAGATTTATGAAATAGTTAAAAGTGCATGAAAATGGCCAATTTACTCACTCTGAGTTCTCAAAAAGGGTTTCTTCACCCCGGGAAGTTAATTAAATACCATTTGGAGGCATTTAATGTTCGAGCAAAAACGGCTGATTTTCGACAAAAGAAATAACACCCCCCCATTACGTCATGCTTCAGAAATGTGGAAAATGGTCCGTTTTCAAATGTTTTATTTTTGAACGTCAGTTCACATTTGTAGGTGGATCATCAGTGTTAGAGCTAAAATTAGCATGTTTAAAGTGATTTTCATGCTTCCAGGGGCTCGGAAAGTGAAATAAATACCATTTGGAGGCATTTAATGTTCGAGCAAAAACGGCTGATTTTCGACAAAAGAGATAACACCCCCCCATTACGTCATGCTTCAGAAATGTGGAAAATGGTCCGTTTTCAAGTGTTTTATTTTTGAACGTCAGTTCACATTTGTAGGTGGATCATCAGTGTCAGAGCTAAAATTAGCATGTTTAAAGTGATTTTCATGCTTCCAGGGGCCCAAAACAGAAGATTTATGGAATGGTTAAAAGTGCATGAAAATGGCCAATTTACTCACTCTGAGTTCTCAAAAAGGGTTTCTTCACCCCGGGAAGTTAATTAAATACCATTTGGAGGCATTTAATGTTCGAGCAAAAACGGCTGATTTTCGACAAAAGAAATAACACCCCCCCCATTACGTCATGCTTCAGAAATGTGGAAAATGGTCCGTTTTCAAATGTTTTATTTTTGAACGTCAGTTCACATTTGTAGGTGGATCATCAGTGTTAGAGCTAAAATTAGCATGTTTAAAGTGATTTTCATGCTTCCAGGGGCCCAAAACACAAGATTTATGGAATGGTTAAAAGTGCATGAAAATGGCCAATTTACTCACTCTGAGTTCTCAAAAAGGGTTTCTTCACCCCGGGAAGTTAATTAAATACCATTTGGAGGCATTTAATGTTCGAGCAAAAACGGCTGATTTTCGACAAAAGAGATAACACCCCCCATTACGTCATGCTTCAGAAATGTGGAAAATGGTCCGTTTTCAAATGTTTTATTTTTGAACGTCAGTTCACATTTGTAGGTGGATCATCAGTGTTAGAGCTAAAATTAGCATGTTTAAAGTGATTTTCATGCTTCCAGGGGCTCCGGAAGTTAATTAAATACCATTTGGAGGCATTTAATGTTCGAGCAAAAACGGCTGATTTTCGACAAAAGAGATAACACCCCCCATTACGTCATGCTTTAGAAATGTGGAAAATGGTCCGTTTTCAAATGTTTTATTTTTGAACGTCAGTTCACATTTGTAGGTGGATCATCAGTGTTAGAGCTAAAATTAGCATGTTTAAAGTGATTTTCATGCTTCCAGGGGCTCGGGAAGTTAATTAAATACCATTTGGAGGCATTTAATGCTCGAGCAAAAACGGCTGATTTTCGACAAAAGAGATAACACCCCACCATTACGTCATGCTTCAGAAATGTGGAAAATGGTCCGTTTTCAAATGTTTTATTTTTGAACGTCAGCTCACATTTGTAGGTGGATCATCAGTGTTAGAGCTAAAATTAGCATGTTTAAAGTGATTTTCATGCTTCCAGGGGCTCGGGAAGTGAAATAAATACCATTTGGAGGCATTTAATGTTCGAACAAAAACGGCTGATTTTCGACAAAAGAGATAACACCCCCCCATTACGTCATGCTTCAGAAACGTGGAAAATGGTCCGTTTTCAAATGTTTTATTTTTGAACGTCAGTTCACATTTGTAGGTGGATCATCAGTGTTAGAGCTAAAATTAGCATGTTTAAAGTGATTTTCATGCTTCCAGGGGCTCGGGAAGTTAATTAAATACCATTTGGAGGCATTTAATGTTCGAGCAAAAACGGCTGATTTTCGACAAAAGAGATAACACCCCCCCCATTACGTCATGATTCAGAAATGTGGAAAATGGTCCGTTTTCAAATGTTTTATTTTTGAACGTCAGTTCACATTTGTAGGTGGATCATTAGTGTTAGAGCTAAAATTAGCATGTTTAAAGTGATTTTCATGCTTCCAGGGGCCCAAAACACAAGATTTATGGAATGGTTAAAAGTGCATGAAAATGGCCAATTTACTCACTCTGAGTTCTCAAAAAGGGTTTCTTCACCCCGGGAAGTTAATTAAATACCATTTGGAGGCATTTAATGTTCGAGCAAAAACGGCTGATTTTCGACAAAAGAGATAACACCCCCCAATTACGTCATGCTTCAGAAATGTGGAAAATGGTCCGTTTTCAAATGTTTTATTTTTGAACGTCAGTTCACATTTGTAGGTGGATCATCAGTGTTAGAGCTGAAATTAGCATGTTTAAAGTGATTTTCATGCTTCCAGGGGCTCGGGAAGTTAATTAAATACCATTTGGAGGCATTTAATGTTCGAGCAAAAACGGCTGATTTTCGACAAAAGAGATAACACCCCCCCATTACGTCATGCTTCAGAAATGTGGAAAATGGTCCGTTTTCAAATGTTTTATTTTTGAACGTCAGTTCACATCTGTAGGTGGATCATCAGTGTTAGAGCTAAAATTAGCATGTTTAAAGTGATTTTCATGCTTCCAGGGGCTCGGGAAGTTAATTAAATACCATTTGGAGGCATTTAATGTTCGAGCAAAAACGGCTGATTTTCGACAAAAGAGATAACACCCCCCCATTACGTCATGCTTCAGAAATGTGGAAAATGGTCAGTTTTCAAATGTTTTATTTTTGAACGTCAGTTCACATTTGTAGGTGGATCATCAGTGTTAGAGCTAAAATTAGCATGTTTAAAGTGATTTTCATGCTTCCAGGGGCTCGGGAAGTGAAATAAATACCATTTGGAGGCATTTAATGTTCGAGCAAAAACGTCTGATTTTCGACAAAAGAGATAACACCCCCCATTACGTCATGCTTCAGAAATGTGGAAAATGGTCCGTTTTCAAATGTTTTATTTTTGAACGTCAGTTCACATTTGTAGGTGGATCATCAGTGTTAGAGCTAAAATTAGCATGTTTAAAGTGATTTTCATGCTTCCAGGGGCCCTAAACACAAGATTTATGGAATGGTTAAAAGTGCATGAAAATGGCCAATTTACTCACTCTGAGTTCTCAAAAAGGGTTTCTTCACCCCGGGAAGTTAATTAAATACCATTTGGAGGCATTTAATGTTCGAGCAAAAACGGCTGATTTTCGACAAAAGAGATAACACCCCCCCATTACGTCATGCTTCAGAAATGTGGAAAATGGTCCGTTTTCAAATGTTTTATTTTTGAACGTCAGTTCACATTTGTAGGTGGATCATCAGTGTTAGAGCTAACATTAGCATGTTTAAAGTGATTTTCATGCTTCCAGGGGCTCGGGAAGTGAAATAAATACCATTTGGAGGCATTATTTGTTCGAGCAAAAACGGCTGATTTTCGACAAAAGAGATAACACCCCCCCATTACGTCATGCTTCAGAAATGTGGAAAATGGTCCGTTTTCAAATGTTTTATTTTTGAACGTCAGTTCACATTTGTAGGTGGATCATCAGTGTTAGAGCTAAAATTAGCATGTTTAAAGTGATTGTCATGCTTCCAGGGGCTCGGGAAGTTAATTAAATACCATTTGGAGGCATTTAATGTTCGAGCAAAAACGGCTGATTTTCGACAAAAGAGATAACACCCCCCCATTACGTCATGCTTCAGAAATGTGGAAAATGGTCCGTTTTCAAATGTTTTATTTTTGAACGTCAGTTCACATTTGTAGGTGGATCATCAGTGTTAGAGCTAAAATTAGCATGTTTAAAGTGATTTTCATGCTTCCAGGGGCTCGGGAAGTTAATTAAATACCATTTGGAGGCATTTAATGTTCGAGCAAAAACGGCTGATTTTCGACAAAAGAGATAACACGCCCCCATTACGTCATGCTTCAGAAATGTGGAAAATGGTCCGTTTTCAAATGTTTTATTTTTGAACGTCAGTTCACATTTGTAGGTGGATCATCAGTGTTAGAGCTAAAATTAGCATGTTTAAAGTGATTTTCATGCTTCCAGGGGCTCGGGAAGTTAATTAAATACCATTTGGAGGCATTTAATGTTCGAGCAAAAACGGCTGATTTTCGACAAAAGAGATAACACCCCCCCATTACGTCATGCTTCAGAAATGTGGAAAATGGTCCGTTTTCAAATGTTTTATTTTTGAACGTCAGTTCACATTTGTAGGTGGATCATCAGTGTTAGAGCTAAAATTAGCATGTTTAAAGTGATTTTCATGCTTCCAGGGGCCCAAAATACAAGATTTATGGAATGGTTAAAAGTGCATGAAAATGGCCAATTTACTCACTCTGAGTTCTCAAAAAGGGTTTCTTCACCCCGGGAAGTTAATTAAATACCATTTGGAGGCATTTAATGTTCGAGCAAAAACGGCTGATTTTCGACAAAAGAGATAACACCCCCCCATTACGTCATGCTTCAGAAATGTGGAAAATGGTCCGGTTTCAAATGTTTTATTTTTGAACGTCAGTTCACATTTGTAGGTGGATCATCAGTGTTAGAGCTAAAATTAGCATGTTTAAAGTGATTTTCATGCTTCCAGGGGCTCGGGAAGTTAATTAAATACCATTTGGAGGCATTTAATGTTCGAGCAAAAACGGCTGATTTTCGACAAAAGAGATAACACCCCCCCATTACGTCATGCTTCAGAAATGTGGAAAATGGTCCGTTTTCAAATGTTTTATTTTTGAACGTCAGTTCACATTTGTAGGTGGATCATCAGTGTTAGAGCTAAAATTAGCATGTTTAAAGTGATTTTCATGCTTCCAGGGGCCCAAAACACAAGATTTATGAAATAGTTAAAAGTGCATGAAAATGGCCAATTTACTCACTCTGAGTTCTCAAAAAGGGTTTCTTCACCCCGGGAAGTTAATTAAATACCATTTGGAGGCATTTAATGTTCGAGCAAAAACGGCTGATTTTCGACAAAAGAAATAACACCCCCCCATTACGTCATGCTTCAGAAATGTGGAAAATGGTCCGTTTTCAAATGTTTTATTTTTGAACGTCAGTTCACATTTGTAGGTGGATCATCAGTGTTAGAGCTAAAATTAGCATGTTTAAAGTGATTTTCATGCTTCCAGGGGCTCGGGAAGTGAAATAAATACCATTTGGAGGCATTTAATGTTCGAGCAAAAACGGCTGATTTTCGACAAAAGAGATAACACCCCCCCATTACGTCATGCTTCAGAAATGTGGAAAATGGTCCGTTTTCAAATGTTTTATTTTTGAACGTCAGTTCACATTTGTAGGTGGATCATCAGTGTCAGAGCTAAAATTAGCATGTTTAAAGTGATTTTCATGCTTCCAGGGGCCCAAAACAGAAGATTTATGGAATGGTTAAAAGTGCATGAAAATGGCCAATTTACTCACTCTGAGTTCTCAAAAAGGGTTTCTTCACCCCGGGAAGTTAATTAAATACCATTTGGAGGCATTTAATGTTCGAGCAAAAACGGCTGATTTTTGACAAAAGAGATAACACCCCCCCATTACGTCATGCTTCAGAAATGTGGAAAATCGTCCGTTTTCAAATGTTTTATTTTTGAACGTCAGTTCACATTTGTAGGTGGATCATCAGTGTTAGAGCTAAAATTAGCATGTTTAAAGTGATTTTCATGCTTCCAGGGGCTCGGGAAGTTAATTAAATACCATTTGGAGGCATTTAATGTTCGAGCAAAAACGGCTGATTTTCGACAAAAGAGATAACACCCCCCCATTACGTCATGCTTCAGAAATGTGGAAAATGGTCCGTTTTCAAATGTTTTATTTTTGAACGTCAGTTCACATTTGTAGGTGGATCATCAGTGTTAGAGCTAAAATTAGCATGTTTAAAGTGATTTTCATGCTTCCAGGGGCCCAAAACACAAGATTTATGAAATAGTTAAAAGTGCATGAAAATGGCCAATTTACTCACTCTGAGTTCTCAAAAAGGGTTTCTTCACCCCGGGAAGTTAATTAAATACCATTTGGAGGCATTTAATGTTCGAGCAAAAACGGCTGATTTTCGACAAAAGAAATAACACCCCCCCCATTACGTCATGCTTCAGAAATGTGGAAAATGGTCCGTTTTCTAATGTTTTATTTTTGAACGTCAGTTCACATTTGTAGGTGGATCATCAGTGTTAGAGCTAAAATTAGCATGTTTAAAGTGATTTTCATGCTTCCAGGGGCCCAAAACACAAGATTTATGGAATGGTTAAAAGTGCATGAAAATGGCCAATTTACTCACTCTGAGTTCTCAAAAAGGGTTTCTTCACCCCGGGAAGTTAATTAAATACCATTTGGAGGCATTTAATGTTCGAGCAAAAACGGCTGATTTTCGACAAAAGAGATAACACCCCCCATTACGTCATGCTTCAGAAATGTGGAAAATGGTCCGTTTTCAAATGTTTTATTTTTGAACGTCAGTTCACATTTGTAGGTGGATCATCAGTGTTAGAGCTAAAATTAGCATGTTTAAAGTGATTTTCATGCTTCCAGGGGCTCCGGAAGTTAATTAAATACCATTTGGAGGCATTTAATGTTCGAGCAAAAACGGCTGATTTTCGACAAAAGAGATAACACCCCCCATTACGTCATGCTTTAGAAATGTGGAAAATGGTCCGTTTTCAAATGTTTTATTTTTGAACGTCAGTTCACATTTGTAGGTGGATCATCAGTGTTAGAGCTAAAATTAGCATGTTTAAAGTGATTTTCATGCTTCCAGGGGCTCGGGAAGTTAATTAAATACCATTTGGAGGCATTTAATGCTCGAGCAAAAACGGCTGATTTTCGACAAAAGAGATAACACCCCACCATTACGTCATGCTTCAGAAATGTGGAAAATGGTCCGTTTTCAAATGTTTTATTTTTGAACGTCAGCTCACATTTGTAGGTGGATCATCAGTGTTAGAGCTAAAATTAGCATGTTTAAAGTGATTTTCATGCTTCCAGGGGCTCGGGAAGTGAAATAAATACCATTTGGAGGCATTTAATGTTCGAACAAAAACGGCTGATTTTCGACAAAAGAGATAACACCCCCCCATTACGTCATGCTTCAGAAACGTGGAAAATGGTCCGTTTTCAAATGTTTTATTTTTGAACGTCAGTTCACATTTGTAGGTGGATCATCAGTGTTAGAGCTAAAATTAGCATGTTTAAAGTGATTTTCATGCTTCCAGGGGCTCGGGAAGTTAATTAAATACCATTTGGAGGCATTTAATGTTCGAGCAAAAACGGCTGATTTTCGACAAAAGAGATAACACCCCCCCCATTACGTCATGATTCAGAAATGTGGAAAATGGTCCGTTTTCAAATGTTTTATTTTTGAACGTCAGTTCACATTTGTAGGTGGATCATTAGTGTTAGAGCTAAAATTAGCATGTTTAAAGTGATTTTCATGCTTCCAGGGGCCCAAAACACAAGATTTATGGAATGGTTAAAAGTGCATGAAAATGGCCAATTTACTCACTCTGAGTTCTCAAAAAGGGTTTCTTCACCCCGGGAAGTTAATTAAATACCATTTGGAGGCATTTAATGTTCGAGCAAAAACGGCTGATTTTCGACAAAAGAGATAACACCCCCCAATTACGTCATGCTTCAGAAATGTGGAAAATGGTCCGTTTTCAAATGTTTTATTTTTGAACGTCAGTTCACATTTGTAGGTGGATCATCAGTGTTAGAGCTGAAATTAGCATGTTTAAAGTGATTTTCATGCTTCCAGGGGCTCGGGAAGTTAATTAAATACCATTTGGAGGCATTTAATGTTCGAGCAAAAACGGCTGATTTTCGACAAAAGAGATAACACCCCCCCATTACGTCATGCTTCAGAAATGTGGAAAATGGTCCGTTTTCAAATGTTTTATTTTTGAACGTCAGTTCACATCTGTAGGTGGATCATCAGTGTTAGAGCTAAAATTAGCATGTTTAAAGTGATTTTCATGCTTCCAGGGGCTCGGGAAGTTAATTAAATACCATTTGGAGGCATTTAATGTTCGAGCAAAAACGGCTGATTTTCGACAAAAGAGATAACACCCCCCCATTACGTCATGCTTCAGAAATGTGGAAAATGGTCAGTTTTCAAATGTTTTATTTTTGAACGTCAGTTCACATTTGTAGGTGGATCATCAGTGTTAGAGCTAAAATTAGCATGTTTAAAGTGATTTTCATGCTTCCAGGGGCTCGGGAAGTGAAATAAATACCATTTGGAGGCATTTAATGTTCGAGCAAAAACGGCTGATTTTCGACAAAAGAGATAACACCCCCCATTACGTCATGCTTCAGAAATGTGGAAAATGGTCCTTTTTCAAATGTTTTATTTTTGAACGTCAGTTCACATTTGTAGGTGGATCATCAGTGTTAGAGCTAAAATTAGCATGTTTAAAGTGATTTTCATGCTTCCAGGGGCCCAAAACACAAGATTTATGGAATGGTTAAAAGTGCATGAAAATGGCCAATTTACTCACTCTGAGTTCTCAAAAAGGGTTTCTTCACCCCGGGAAATTAATTAAATACCATTTGGAGGCATTTAATGTTCGAGCAAAAACGGCTGATTTTCGACAAAAGAGATAACACCCCCCCATTACGTCATGCTTCAGAAATGTGGAAAATGGTCCGTTTTCAAATGTTTTATTTTTGAACGTCAGTTCACATTTGTAGGTGGATCATCAGTGTTAGAGCTAAAATTAGCATGTTTAAAGTGATTTTCATGCTTCCAGGGGCTCGGGAAGTTAATTAAATACCATTTGGAGGCATTTAATGTTTGAGCAAAAACGGCTGATTTTCGACAAAAGAGATAACACCCCCCCATTACGTCATGCTTCAGAAATGTGGAAAATGGTCCGTTTTCAAATGTTTTATTTTTGAACGTCAGTTCACATTTGTAGGTGGATCATCAGTGTTAGAGCTAAAATTAGCATGTTTAAAGTGATTTTCATGCTTCCAGGGGCTCGGGAAGTTAATTAAATACCATTTGGAGGCATTTAATGTTCGAGCAAAAACGGCTGATTTTCGACAAAAGAGATAACACCCCCCCATTACGTCATGCTTCAGAAATGTGGAAAATGGTCCGTTTTCAAATGTTTTATTTTTGAACGTCAGTTCACATTTGTAGGTGGATCATCAGTGTTAGAGCTAAAATTAGCATGTTTAAAGTGATTTTCATGCTTCCAGGGGCTCGGGAAGTTAATTAAATACCATTTGGAGGCATTTAATGTTCGAGCAAAAACGGCTGATTTTCGACAAAAGAGATAACACCCCCCCATTACGTCATGCTTCAGAAATGTGGAAAATGGTCCGTTTTCAAATGTTTTATTTTTGAACGTCAGCTCACATTTGTAGGTGGATCATCAGTGTTAGAGCTAAAATTAGCATGTTTAAAGTGATTTTCATGCTTCCAGGGGCTCGGGAAGTGAAATAAATACCATTTGGAGGCATTTAATGTTCGAACAAAAACGGCTGATTTTCGACAAAAGAGATAACACCCCCCCATTACGTCATGCTTCAGAAATGTGGAAAATGGTCCATTTTCAAATGTTTTATTTTTGAACGTCAGTTCACATTTGTAGGTGGATCATCAGTGTTAGAGCTAAAATTAGCATGTTTAAAGTGATATTCATGCTTCCAGGGGCTCGGGAAGTTAATTAAATACCATTTGGAGGCATTTAATGTTCGAGCAAAAACGGCTGATTTTCGACAAAAGAGATAACACCCCCCCCATTACGTCATGCTTCAGAAATGTGGAAAATGGTCCGTTTTCAAATGTTTTATTTTTGAACGTCAGTTCACATTTGTAGGTGGATCATCAGTGTTAGAGCTAAAATTAGCATGTTTAAAGTGATTTTCATGCTTCCAGGGGCTCGGGAAGTGAAATAAATACCATTTGGAGGCATTTAATGTTCGAGTAAAAACGGCTGATTTTCGACAAAAGAGATAACACCCCCCCATTACGTCATGCTTCAGAAATGTGGAAAATGGTCCGTTTTCAAATGTTTTATTTTTGAACGTCAGTTCACATTTGTAGGTGGATCATCAGTGTTAGAGCTAAAATTAGCATGTTTAAAGTGATTTTCATGCTTCCAGAGGCTCGGGAAGTTAATTAAATACCATTTGGAGGCATTTAATGTTCGAGCAAAAACGGCTGATTTTCGACAAAAGAGATAACACCCCCCCATTACGTCATGCTTCAGAAATGTGGAAAATGGTCCTTTTTCAAATGTTTTATTTTTGAACGTCAGTTCACATTTGTAGGTGGATCATCAGTGTTAGAGCTAAAATTAGCATGTTTAAAGTGATTTTCATGCTTCCAGGGGCCCAAAACACAAGATTTATAGAATGGTTAAAAGTGCATGAAAATGGCCAATTTACTCACTCTGAGTTCTCAAAAAGGGTTTCGTCACCCCGGGAAGTTAATTAAATACCATTTGGAGGCATTTAATGTTCGAGCAAAAACGGCTGATTTTCGACAAAAGAGATAACACCCCCCCATTACGTCATGCTTCAGAAATGTGGAAAATGGTCCGTTTTCAAATGTTTTATTTTTGAACGTCAGTTCACATTTGTAGGTGGATCATCAGTGTTAGAGCTAAAATTAGCATGTTTAAAGTGATTTTCATGCTTCCAGGGGCTCGGGAAGTTAATTAAATACTATTTGGAGGTATTTAATGTTCGAGCAAAAACGGCAGATTTTCGACAAAAGAGATAACACCCCCCCCATTACCTCATGCTTCAGAAATGTGGAAAATGGTCCGTTTTCAAATGTTTTATTTTTGAACGTCAGTTCACATTTGTAGGTGGATCATCAGTGTTAGAGCTAAAATTAGCATGTTTAAAGTGATTTTCATGCTTCCAGGGGCTCGGGAAGTTAATTAAATACCATTTGGAGGCATTTAATGTTCGAGCAAAAACGGCTGATTTTCGACAAAAGAGATAACACCCCCCCATTACGTCATGCTTCAGAAAAGTGGAAAATGGTCCGTTTTCAAATGTTTTATTTTTGAACATCAGTTCACATTTGTAGGTGGATCATCAGTGTTAGAGCTTAAATTAGCATGTTTAAAGTGATTTTCATGCTTCCAGGGGCTCGGGAAGTTAATTAAATACCATTTGGAGGCATTTAAAGTTCGAGCAAAAACGGCTGATTTTCGACAAAAGAGATAACACCCCCCCATTATGTCATGCTTCAGAAATGTGGAAAATGGTCCGTTTTCAAATGTTTTATTTTTGAACGTCAGTTCACATTTGTAGGTGGATCATCAGTGTTAGAGCTAAAATTAGCATGTTTAAAGTGATTTTCATGCTTCCAGGGGCTCGGGAAGTTAATTAAATACCATTTGGAGGCATTTAATGTTCGAGCAAAAACGGCTGATTTTCAACAAAAGAGATAACACCCCCCCATTCCGTCATGCTTCAGAAATGTGGAAAATGGTCCGTTTTCAAATGTTTTATTTTTGAACGTCAGTTCACATTTGTAGGTGGATCATCAGTGTTAGAGCTAAAATTAGCATGTTTAAAGGGATTTTCATGCTTCCAGGGGCTCGGGAAGTTAATTAAATACCATTTGGAGGCATTTAATGTTTGAGCAAAAACGGCTGATTTTCGACAAAAGAGATAACACCCCCCCATTACGTCATGCTTCAGAAATGTGGAAAATGGTCCGTTTTCAAATGTTTTATTTTTGAACGTCAGTTCACATTTGTAGGTGGATCATCAGTGTTAGAGCTAAAATTAGCATGTTTAAAGTGATTTTCATGCTTCCAGGGGCTCGGGAAGTTAATTAAATACCATTTGGAGGCATTTAATGTTTGAGCAAAAACGGCTGATTTTCGACAAAAGAGATAACACCCCCCCATTACGTCATGCTTCAGAAATGTGGAAAATGGTCCGTTTTCAAATGTTTTATTTTTGAACGTCAGTTCACATTTGTAGGTGGATCATCAGTGTTAGAGCTAAAATTAGCATGTTTAAAGTGATTTTCATGCTTCCAGGGGCTCGGGAAGTTAATTAAATACCATTTGGAGGCATTTAATGTTCGAGCAAAAACGGCTGATTTTCGACAAAAGAGATAACACTCCCCCCATTACGTCATGCTTCTGAAATGTGGAAAATGGTCCGTTTTCAAATGTTTTATTTTTGAACGTCAGTTCACATTTGTAGGTGGATCATCAGTGTTAGAGCTAAAATTAGCATGTTTAAAGTGATTTTCATGCTTCCAGGGGCTCGGGAAGTGAAATAAATACCATTTGGAGGCATTTAATGTTCGAGCAAAAACGGCTGATTTTCGACAAAAGAGATAACACCCCCCCATTACGTCATGCTTCAGAAATGTGGAAAATGGTCCGTTTTCAAATGTTTTATTTTTGAACGTCAGTTCACATTTGTAGGTGGATCATCAGTGTTAGAGCTAAAATTAGCATGTTTAAAGTGATTTTCATGCTTCCAGGGGCCCAAAACACAAGATTTATGGAATGGTTAAAAGTGCATGAAAATGGCCAATTTACTCACTCTGAGTTCTCAAAAAGGGTTTCTTCACCCCGGGAAGTTAATTAAATACCATTTGGAGGCATTTAATGTTCGAGCAAAAACGGCTGATTTTCGACAAAAGAGATAACACCCCCCCATTACGTCATGCTTCAGAAATGTGGAAAATGGTCCGTTTTCAAATGTTTTATTTTTGAACGTCAGTTCACATTTGTAGGTGGATCATCAGTGTTAGAGCTAAAATTAGCATGTTTAAAGTGATTTTCATGCTTCCAGGGGCTCGGGAAGTGAAATAAATACCATTTGGAGGCATTATTTGTTCGAGCAAAAACGGCTGATTTTCGACAAAAGAGATAACACCCCCCCATTACGTCATGCTTCAGAAATGTGGAAAATGGTCCGTTTTCAAATGTTTTATTTTTGAACGTCAGTTCACATTTGTAGGTGGATCATCAGTGTTAGAGCTAAAATTAGCATGTTTAAAGTGATTGTCATGCTTCCAGGGGCTCGGGAAGTTAATTAAATACCATTTGGAGGCATTTAATGTTCGAGCAAAAACGGCTGATTTTCGACAAAAGACATAACACCCCCCCATTATGTCATGCTTCAGAAATGTGGAAAATGGTCCGTTTTCAAATGTTTTATTTTTGAACGTCAGTTCACATTTGTAGGTGGATCATCAGTGTTAGAGCTAAAATTAGCATGTTTAAAGTGTTTTTCATGCTTCCAGGGGCTCGGGAAGTTAATTAAATACCATTTGGAGGCATTTAATGTTCGAGCAAAAACGGCTGATTTTCGACAAAAGAGATAACACGCCCCCATTACGTCATGCTTCAGAAATGTGGAAAATGGTCAGTTTTCAAATGTTTTATTTTTGAACGTCAGTTCACATTTGTAGGTGGATCATCAGTGTTAGAGCTAAAATTAGCATGTTTAAAGTGATTTTCATGCTTCCAGGGGCTCGGGAAGTTAATTAAATACCATTTGGAGGCATTTAATGTTCGAGCAAAAACGGCTGATTTTCGACAAAAGAGATAACACCCCCCCATTACGTCATGCTTCAGAAATGTGGAAAATGGTCCGTTTTCAAATGTTTTATTTTTGAACGTCAGTTCACATTTGTAGGTGGATCATCAGTGTTAGAGCTAAAATTAGCATGTTTAAAGTGATTTTCATGCTTCCAGGGGCCCAAAATACAAGATTTATGGAATGGTTAAAAGTGCATGAAAATGGCCAATTTACTCACTCTGAGTTCTCAAAAAGGGTTTCTTCACCCCGGGAAGTTAATTAAATACCATTTGGAGGCATTTAATGTTCGAGCAAAAACGGCTGATTTTCGACAAAAGAGATAACACCCCCCATTACGTCATGCTTCAGAAATGTGGAAAATGGTCCGTTTTCAAATGTTTTATTTTTGAGCGTCAGTTCACATTTGTAGGTGGATCATCAGTGTTAGAGCTAAAATTAGCATGTTTAAAGTGATTTTCATGCTTCCAGGGGCTCGGGAAGTTAATTAAATACCATTTGGAGGCATTTAATGTTCGAGCGAAAACGGCTGATTTTCGACAAAAGAGATAACACCCCCCCATTACGTCATGCTTCAGAAATGTGGAAAATGGTCCGTTTTCAAATGTTTTATTTTTGAACGTCAGTTCACATTTGTAGGTGGATCATCAGTGTCAGAGCTAAAATTAGCATGTTTAAAGTGATTTTCATGCTTCCAGGGGCCCAAAACTGAAGATTTATGGAATGGTTAAAAGTGCATGAAAATGGCCAATTTACTCACTCTGAGTTCTCAAAAAGGGTTTCTTCACCCCGGGAAGTTAATTAAATACCATTTGGAGGCATTTAATGTTCGAGCAAAAACGGCTGATTTTCGACAAAAGAGATAACACCCCCCCATTACGTCATGCTTCAGAAATGTGGAAAATGGTCCGTTTTCAAATGTTTTATTTTTGAACGTCAGTTCACATTTGTAGGTGGATCATCAGTGTTAGAGCTAAAATTAGCATGTTTAAAGTGATTTTCATGCTTCCAGGGGCTCGGGAAGTTAATTAAATACCATTTGGAGGCATTTAATGTTCGAGCAAAAACGGCTGATTTTCGACAAAAGAGATAACACCCCCCCATTACGTCATGCTTCAGAAATGTGGAAAATGGTCCGTTTTCAAATGTTTTATTTTTGAACGTCAGTTCACATTTGTAGGTGGATCATCAGTGTTAGAGCTAAAATTTGCATGTTTAAAGTGATTTTCATGCTTCCAGGGGCCCAAAACACAAGATTTATGAAATAGTTAAAAGTGCATGAAAATGGCCAATTTACTCACTCTGAGTTCTCAAAAAGGGTTTCTTCACCCCGGGAAGTTAATTAAATACCATTTGGAGGCATTTAATGTTCGAGCAAAAACGGCTGATTTTCGACAAAAGAAATAACACCCCCCCCATTACGTCATGCTTCAGAAATGTGGAAAATGGTCCGTTTTCAAATGTTTTATTTTTGAACGTCAGTTCACATTTGTAGGTGGATCATCAGTGTTAGAGCTAAAATTAGCATGTTTAAAGTGATTTTCATGCTTCCAGGGGCCCAAAACACAAGATTTATGGAATGGTTAAAAGTGCATGAAAATGGCCAATTTACTCACTCTGAGTTCTCAAAAAGGGTTTCTTCACCCCGGGAAGTTAATTAAATACCATTTGGAGGCATTTAATGTTCGAGCAAAAACGGCTGATTTTCGACAAAAGAGATAACACCCCCCATTACGTCATGCTTCAGAAATGTGGAAAATGGTCCGTTTTCAAATGTTTTATTTTTGAACGTCAGTTCACATTTGTAGGTGGATCATCAGTGTTAGAGCTAAAATTAGCATGTTTAAAGTGATTTTCATGCTTCCAGGGGCTCCGGAAGTTAATTAAATACCATTTGGAGGCATTTAATGTTCGAGCAAAAACGGCTGATTTTCGACAAAAGAGATAACACCCCCCATTACGTCATGCTTTAGAAATGTGGAAAATGGTCCGTTTTCAAATGTTTTATTTTTGAACGTCAGTTCACATTTGTAGGTGGATCATCAGTGTTAGAGCTAAAATTAGCATGTTTAAAGTGATTTTCATGCTTCCAGGGGCTCGGGAAGTTAATTAAATACCATTTGGAGGCATTTAATGTTCGAGCAAAAACGGCTGATTTTCGACAAAAGAGATAACACCCCACCATTACGTCATGCTTCAGAAATGTGGAAAATGGTCCGTTTTCAAATGTTTTATTTTTGAACGTCAGCTCACATTTGTAGGTGGATCATCAGTGTTAGAGCTAAAATTAGCATGTTTAAAGTGATTTTCATGCTTCCAGGGGCTCGGGAAGTGAAATAAATACCATTTGGAGGCATTTAATGTTCGAACAAAAACGGCTGATTTTCGACAAAAGAGATAACACCCCCCCATTACGTCATGCTTCAGAAATGTGGAAAATGGTCCGTTTTCAAATGTTTTATTTTTGAACGTCAGTTCACATTTGTAGGTGGATCATCAGTGTTAGAGCTAAAATTAGCATGTTTAAAGTGATTTTCATGCTTCCAGGGGCTCGGGAAGTTAATTAAATACCATTTGGAGGCATTTAATGTTCGAGCAAAAACGGCTGATTTTCGACAAAAGAGATAACACCCCCCAATTACGTCATGCTTCAGAAATGTGGAAAATGGTCCGTTTTCAAATGTTTTATTTTTGAACGTCAGTTCACATTTGTAGGTGGATCATCAGTGTTAGAGCTAAAATTAGCATGTTTAAAGTGATTTTCATGCTTCCAGGGGCTCGGGAAGTTAATTAAATACCATTTGGAGGCATTTAATGTTCGAGCAAAAACGGCTGATTTTCGACAAAAGAGATAACACCCCCCCATTACGTCATGCTTCAGAAATGTGGAAAATGGTCCGTTTTCAAATGTTTTATTTTTGAACGTTAGTTCACATCTGTAGGTGGATCATCAGTGTTAGAGCTAAAATTAGCATGTTTAAAGTGATTTTCATGCTTCCAGGGGCTCGGGAAGTTCATTAAATACCATTTGGAGGCATTTAATGTTCGAGCAAAAACGGCTGATTTTCGACAAAAGAGATAACACCCCCCCATTACGTCATGCTTCAGAAATGTGGAAAATGGTCCGTTTTCAAATGTTTTATTTTTGAACGTCAGTTCACATTTGTAGGTGGATCATCAGTGTTAGAGCTAAAATTAGCATGTTTAAAGTGATTTTCATGCTTCCAGGGGCTCGGGAAGTGAAATAAATACCATTTGGAGGCATTTAATGTTCGAGCAAAAACGGCTGATTTTCGACAAAAGAGATAACACCCCCCATTACGTCATGCTTCAGAAATGTGGAAAATGGTCCTTTTTCAAATGTTTTATTTTTGAACGTCAGTTCACATTTGTAGGTGGATCATCAGTGTTAGAGCTAAAATTAGCATGTTTAAAGTGATTTTCATGCTTCCAGGGGCCCAAAACACAAGATTTATGGAATGGTTAAAAGTGCATGAAAATGGCCAATTTACTCACTCTGAGTTCTCAAAAAGGGTTTCTTCACCCCGGGAAATTAATTAAATACCATTTGGAGGCATTTAATGTTCGAGCAAAAACGGCTGATTTTCGACAAAAGAGATAACACCCCCCCATTACGTCATGCTTCAGAAATGTGGAAAATGGTCCGTTTTCAAATGTTTTATTTTTGAACGTCAGTTCACATTTGTAGGTGGATCATCAGTGTTAGAGCTAAAATTAGCATGTTTAAAGTGATTTTCATGCTTCCAGGGGCTCGGGAAGTTAATTAAATACCATTTGGAGGCATTTAATGTTTGAGCAAAAACGGCTGATTTTCGACAAAAGAGATAACACCCCCCCATTACGTCATGCTTCAGAAATGTGGAAAATGGTCCGTTTTCAAATGTTTTATTTTTGAACGTCAGTTCACATTTGTAGGTGGATCATCAGTGTTAGAGCTAAAATGAGCATGTTTAAAGTGATTTTCATGCTTCCAGGGGCTCGGGAAGTTAATTAAATACCATTTGGAGGCATTTAATGTTCGAGCAAAAACGGCTGATTTTCGACAAAAGAGATAACACCCCCCCATTACGTCATGCTTCTGAAATGTGGAAAATGGTCCGTTTTCAAATGTTTTATTTTTGAACGTCAGTTCACATTTGTAGGTGGATCATCAGTGTTAGAGCTAAAATTAGCATGTTTAAAGTGATTTTCATGCTTCCAGGGGCTCGGGAAGTGAAATAAATACCATTTGGAGGCATTTAATGTTCGAGCAAAAACGGCTGATTTTCGACAAAAGAGATAACACCCCCCCATTACGTCATGCTTCAGAAATGTGGAAAATGGTCCGTTTTCAAATGTTTTATTTTTGAACGTCAGTTCACATTTGTAGGTGGATCATCAGTGTTAGAGCTAAAATTAGCATGTTTAAAGTGATTTTCATGCTTCCAGGGGCCCAAAACACAAGATTTATGGAATGGTTAAAAGTGCATGAAAATGGCCAATTTACTCACTCTGAGTTCTCAAAAAGGGTTTCTTCACCCCGGGAAGTTAATTAAATACCATTTGGAGGCATTTAATGTTCGAGCAAAAACGGCTGATTTTCGACAAAAGAGATAACACCCCCCAATTACGTCATGCTTCAGAAATGTGGAAAATGGTCCGTTTTCAAATGTTTTATTTTTGAACGTCAGTTCACATTTGTAGGTGGATCATCAGTGTTAGAGCTAAAATTAGCATGTTTAAAGTGATTTTCATGGTCGTTCGAACACTTGTGTGTGGTATCTAGAAGGTATCGTTGACCTCTCCCCACCCCACACAACTTACCGCATCTGCCGTCGCAGATGACACTAGCCCCGGGAAATTCCCCAGGAGGGGGCTGTAACCCCTCCTACAAAGGAAGGGGCCTTGACCGCCTTTCCTTTACTTCCGGCGACCCGCCCTTAGACGGGACCGCCTCCCCACTGAGGGGCCAATGGCCACCTCTCCCGAGCGCTCCCATCCGTGTTGGGTGACGCCCACTCATAGGGATCTACCAATTAGTGCTCACCGATCATGACCTTACCGCCTACCAAAAAATAAATACGACAGTTCTTCAACCTATGAAAACATTGGTCGCTACGACCGAAGGAACATGCTAAAAATGCAACATCACATCAAATCACTTTAATCATAACAACCTAAACGATATTCACCATCTTTATTAACTACAAACTGCTACTGTTATAGCCTGTAAACGAAACGGAAAAACAAACTTATCAATTCACTTTATTGCACAACAACTTTGCTGTCCTCAGGGGCTGGTGGGTGGGTCAAAATTGGCTCTTCGTTCCGTCCCGAGCTCACGTGTAGCGAGGAGGTGCAGCTTCGGAGCACAAGAACAAGAGGACGTCTTCTGGTCTTGCGCCTTCTTTTATCCGTCTTCAGGGCGGGCGAAAACCCGCCCCTGCCCGCCCCGGGGGCGTGGCTGGCTGCGTCGGTGTCTAGGCCAGCCCACTCTAGGGCGGGAAAAGGCGCGCCCCGGCTACGCCGCTTCGGGCATACCAGCCGAGACGCGCCTCCCGCCCAAAAATGGCTTCCCGGGGGGATCGAGGCACTCATCCATACGTTCGGGGGGACCGAGTGGTCGCCCCTTTCCATATGGCTGAGATACCCGCCACCCCCTCTCAACACAATCCCCAAAAGGAAGGGAAACCGGAAACTGTTCTTAAAGTTTTTGGATGTGGGATGGAGTGACCATCCCGGCCGTATTTATTAAAACAAAAGATTAAAACATTAAACGTTTTCATGTTATGTACAATTTCATTATCACATTACGATGTTTGGCTAACCTTAACATAATCTCTAATACAGAGGTTCTCCTAGCCGAACTAGCATCCTACAAAACATTCTCTAAGAATACTGAAATTGTACATCCTAACGTTTAAGGGCCAACGGCAAGGTCATAACCGGTGTCAAGATCCCTAACCAGACTTACCCCTCCCACTTAGGAGGGGCGATGGCACAGGGGCTTACCACAAGTGCAACTACTAACAATTTCCCTTGACTTGACGGGGGCACTTAAGACTCGACGCCATTTAAAGGTCGTTCGAACACTTGTGTGTGGTATCTAGAAGGTATCGTTGACCTCTCCCCACCCCACACAACTTACCGCATCTGCCGTCGCAGATGACACTAGCCCCGGGAAATTCCCCAGGAGGGGGCTGTAACCCCTCCTACAAAGGAAGGGGCCTTGACCGCCTTTCCTTTACTTCCGGCGACCCGCCCTTAGACGGGACCGCCTCCCCACTGAGGGGCCAATGGCCACCTCTCCCGAGCGCTCCCATCCGTGTTGGGTGACGCCCACTCATAGGGATCTACCAATTAGTGCTCACCGATCATGACCTTACCGCCACAGGTCCGGATAGTTGACCGGCTATCCGGACCCCCCACAAAACTCCTACCTAAAGGTCATGTTCCAAAGATTTTAACCAGGCTAGGAAGTCTCCTATGAGTAACTCATTCCCCGCCCTCGACAAATGCACACCATCCCCCAGATACATACTGTCATCATTAATACAATTATGCGAGATCGAATGCAATGCCTTGGAACGGAACAACCTACTCACTTTGTTATTCAATTTTCTAACCGAATGATTCAAAGCAGGGATCGAGATAGCCCCCCGCCACACTTTTCGTGGGATCATATGAGACCATGCGATTAGGCACCCCGGAACTCTCCTCGCTAACCAACTTACCGTGGAAAGCATAGCCTCCAGGAGAAGTCGTCTACCGGTGGTGACCAAATCATTGCCCCCCAAATGCACTATGACTATGGACGGCGGTGACCTCATCCGCTCTAACAAGCCCTCAAAAAATTCCTGAAACTGGTCAATACCCGGGGGCGTGGCTGGCTGCGTCGGTGTCTAGGCCAGCCCACTCTAGGGCGGGAAAAGGCGCGCCCCGGCTACGCCGCTTCGGGCATACCAGCCGAGACGCGCCTCCCGCCCAAAAATGGCTTCCCGGGGGGATCGAGGCACTCATCCATACGTTCGGGGGGACCGAGTGGTCGCCCCTTTCCATATGGCTGAGATACCCGCCACCCCCTCTCAACACAATCCCCAAAAGGAAGGGAAACCGGAAACTGTTCTTAAAGTTTTTGGATGTGGGATGGAGTGACCATCCCGGCCGTATTTATTAAAACAAAAGATTAAAACATTAAACGTTTTCATGTTATGTACAATTTCATTATCACATTACGATGTTTGGCTAACCTTAACATAATCTCTAATACAGAGGTTCTCCTAGCCGAACTAGCATCCTACAAAACATTCTCTAAGAATACTGAAATTGTACATCCTAACGTTTAAGGGCCAACGGCAAGGTCATAACCGGTGTCAAGATCCCTAACCAGACTTACCCCTCCCACTTAGGAGGGGCGATGGCACAGGGGCTTACCACAAGTGCAACTACTAACAATTTCCCTTGACTTGACGGGGGCACTTAAGACTCGACGCCATTTAAAGGTCGTTCGAACACTTGTGTGTGGTATCTAGAAGGTATCGTTGACCTCTCCCCACCCCACACAACTTACCGCATCTGCCGTCGCAGATGACACTAGCCCCGGGAAATTCCCCAGGAGGGGGCTGTAACCCCTCCTACAAAGGAAGGGGCCTTGACCGCCTTTCCTTTACTTCCGGCGACCCGCCCTTAGACGGGACCGCCTCCCCACTGAGGGGCCAATGGCCACCTCTCCCGAGCGCTCCCATCCGTGTTGGGTGACGCCCACTCATAGGGATCTACCAATTAGTGCTCACCGATCATGACCTTACCGCCACAGGTCCGGATAGTTGACCGGCTATCCGGACCCCCCACAAAACTCCTACCTAAAGGTCATGTTCCAAAGATTTTAACCAGGCTAGGAAGTCTCCTATGAGTAACTCATTCCCCGCCCTCGACAAATGCACACCATCCCCCAGATACATACTGTCATCATTAATACAATTATGCGAGATCGAATGCAATGCCTTGGAACGGAACAACCTACTCACTTTGTTATTCAATTTTCTAACCGAATGATTCAAAGCAGGGATCGAGATAGCCCCCCGCCACACTTTTCGTGGGATCATATGAGACCATGCGATTAGGCACCCCGGAACTCTCCTCGCTAACCAACTTACCGTGGAAAGCATAGCCTCCAGGAGAAGTCGTCTACCGGTGGTGACCAAATCATTGCCCCCCAAATGCACTATGACTATGGACGGCGGTGACCTCATCCGCTCTAACAAGCCCTCAAAAAATTCCTGAAACTGGTCAATACAGAGACCGCCCCTTCCGTAGAAGGACACTCTGTACCCGTATTCCTCAGGTACGTGAACCATGTCACCTGCTTCGAATACGTCTGCAGCCCGTCTCACGTATGAGTGGCCCACGACCCAAACCTCCTTCCTCACAGCCGGTGACGTGCGACCGCTGACCTGGTGTTGGGTCGACTGCTCAGTCTGCCCTGCCGCGTAGGCTTGCGCAACTGAAAACAAACAAAAACAAGAGGCGTGAGTACATGATTACAGTTTCACAACATGTGCAATCGCACGTACCTCTTATAACAATTGGAGGACCAGCGCCCCACACGTTTCACTTGTTCTACATTAAGACCTCTGGCTGTAGCTTCAGTGGCAGCCCCTATACGAAAGGAGTGGGTCCCAAATTCGCCCGGGTCCAAGCCCGCTGCAGCAATGGCCATTGCAAGCACCCGTTGAAACTGAAACCTCGTCAGCGGGGTGGCGTCTGCATGCCTCAACAATGTCCCTCCCCATGATGCCACCCTTCGTGCTAGGTAATCTTCTAAGCACTGTACCGGACACATGGATGAGTCGAGGTTCCTGCGGATGATCGTGCAGTCCCCTCTCCCATCTTGGTCAGTCTTGGACCTGAGAAAGGAGACAATCATCGCATCACCCCTGATCTGGACATGCTCCCTGCACAAGCCCCCCGTCACGTCCCGTTTGTTCCTTGCAACCAGCTCACTAACTCTCATAGCCCCGTGAAATGCCAGCGTAAATGCAGTCCGGAACAAACAGGTCTCGAACGGGGACGAGCATGTGTTCGGGAGCGTGACCAGTAACTGGGACAACCTGTCTAGACCTATCGGTCGTCGTACATCTACTCTGCGACCCTCTAGACGTTGCCACCCACGTAGCGCTTTTTGTACCGTGAAAGACGCTGTTGGGTCCAGGATGCCATGGGCCCTGGCAACAAAGGAAATGGCGGCACGATGCCTTTGGGCCGTAGCCACCGATTTCCCAGCCCTACGTAAGGACATCAGAAAAAGTACTACCAACTCCTCCTGACCCCAAAGTCCTCCTCTCTCTGCCCCCAAAAAGGCTAAATAGGCCTGGAACGCCCCTTCATATGCCTTCCTTGTCCTGGGTGCTAGACTCTCTCCCACGAGGTGACGAAGTTCGGGGCACCGAGAGACCAGAGAGCTTCGGGGAAGGGTGCCGGCTCCGGGTCCGCTGAAGGAAGGAAACCCGAGAAAGCCTGCATGTGAAAACGAGACAGTGCATCAGCAGCCTGATTCATCACCCCTGGGACATGTTTTGCTCTGAATACTACGTTCAGTTGCATACACAGTAAGACAATTTCTTTGAGGAGCCTCAAAATCAACTTACAACGGGCTGCCTGACTATTGATGCATTCTACCACGGTCATATTGTCGGACCAGAACACAACAGAATGATCTCTGAACCCTTCTGGCCAGGTTCTCAGGGCCACCAGAATGGGAAAAAGTTCGAGGAAAGCGATGTTACTTGTCAGCCCCTTCTCGTGCCACCATAGGGGCCACTTTTGTGCCGACCATTTTGTGCCGAAGATGGCGCCAAAACCTACGCTTCCTGCTGAGTCTGTCCATAGCCCAAGCTCTTCAGAGGAGACGGCTGGCTTGTTCCAGACGACCCGGCCATTGAAGTCCGCCAAGAATGCTAACCAAATCCGCATGTCCTGGCGGACCTCGGCCGATAACCTTGTGCGATGATGACCCTCCTTTAAGCCAACCATCGCTTGGGCAATTGAGCGGGAAAAGGGGCGAGCCATTGGTATCACCCTCAAGGCAAAGTTCAACTTTCCCACTAACTGTTGCAACTGATGCAGTGTAACTTTGGATGCCTTTAAACATACTTGGAGGGCTGCCCTGAATTTCGACACTTTGCTAGCTGGTAAACGGAAGCACCCCTCCCTTGAGTCCAACTCGATCCCCAAAAACTCGAGGCAAGTCGTGGGACCCATAGTTTTACCTGGTGCCAATGGCACGCCAAGATGATCCATTAACACACAGAATTCAGCTAAGGCCCGGGCACATTCGGAAGTACCGGCGGGGCCAAGGAACAGAAAATCGTCAAGGTAGTGCATTACATTTCGGAAACCCGTTTTCTTAGTGAACACCCATTGCAGGAAAGTACTGAATTGCTCAAAGTAAGCACATGATATAGAGCATCCCATTGGCATACACCTATCCATGTAAAATGACCCCTGAAACCCGAATCCCAGAAGACGCTGATCGTCTGGGTGTACCGGAAGCAACCGGAACGCTGACTCGATATCAGATTTCGCCATCAACGTCCCGTGCCCCAGGCGATTCAAGATGGCTACCGCCTCATCAAAAGATGCGTATCGCACCGAACAAACTTCTGGCTCAATTGCGTCGTTCACCGAAAGACCATATGGAGAAGATAGATTATGAATCAAACGAAACTCACCCGGGTCCTTCTTGGGGACCACCCCTAACGGAGAACAAACGAAATCCGGTACCGGGGGCTCACTAAACGGGCCGGCGACCCGTCCCCGGCTAACCTCTTTCTGAATTTTTTCTTGCACTACAGATGCATGTTGTAAAACGGAAAGTTGATTTTTGCACATCCCTACACCCTGAAAGTCCCCTACCGGGATGCGGAAACCATGTGTAAAACCGTTCCGCAGCACCCCGGCAGAAGTGCGATCCGGGTATTCGCTGAGCCAGGGAATCATTGCCAAGGTATCAATCGGGGTTGGTAAAGGCGCCCCTCGGCCTAGCTTAGACCTGTTTGGCGCCTCCCTTACCCCCATTCTCACTCGTTCTGGCTCTGCACGATGACTCAGGATGGGACGACCCACACGTACTACACTCATGTTTGAATTTACACGATCCCGGAGGCCTGGTACACTTCCCCTTGTTAAAATTAAAACAGAAACCCTTTCTCCCTGTATTGCCTGCGGGCCTCGACTGGTCGTCGGTGCTCGTACTTGGTCGAAAGGGCGTCCCCACATTATGGCGGGAGTAATCAACAACAGTGCTCCCGACCAATGGCATTCTTAACATTCCCGATTCTTTCATCTTATCCCATGTTAAAGAATCGTAACAATCCCAAGTCAAACCCTTGTTATGTTCCTTTTCTTTCCTGAACAAATTGTCATAACAAAACCAATGGTTACCTTGATACGCTGTCGAGTAACCCATAATTCGTGATTGATAAACGGGAAACTCAGGAAGCAACTCGGGCCTACGTTCCCCCAAAATTGATGTGAAAATACCCCATGCATTGCCCCAGTTGCCAATGTTCTCATTTACCTTAAAGGCGGCCATCTTTGCGCGCCAAACACTCGGATGCATTAAGTCCTTCTGACTTTTTACATGTTCCACATCATAATGATCAACAAGCAGGGAAAAAATATTCACGTACTCCCCCGCCCAGATCTTTTCCTTTATAGCTAAAGGCACATGTTGTCCTAATCTCTCTCTACGAGAGGGTGCTGACTCGTCCCTTGCAATCGGCAATGACCGCTTACCTGCACCGGACGCAGCTTCTGCCGCTTGCGGCTTGTCTATCCCCGCCAACGGCGTAGCCACTCTAGCTGCCTCTTTCTTCTCACGAAGCCCTTTTATCAGCGCCTGTGCTTCGGCAGCCGTGGCGCCATCACTACTATCCCCCAACCATGCTGCTAGCTGTGCTGCCAGCTCGGGGGGCATGTCTTCCTTGGATGTCGGGGTGACGACAACGGGGATTGGATTCCCCTCCATCGGTACTGGGGTCGGCGCCTCGAGCGGGGCAGAGGGAACCGGGACGGCCCCACCGGCTGGAACCTTTCTCGGCCTCTTAGGTCTCCCTCCAGCCGGCGGGGTGCCCGAACCCTCCTCCCCATCTCGCTCCGCCAACCGTTTCTTTATGTCGGACACTTCTTTGCAAAGGGCCCGCACCATCTGATCGGTCGTCATTCTTTTTGCGCCTTTCTTGGGCATCTCTCCGAGGAAGTATCTAGAAGACAAAGAAAAAGATCAAAACGCTCAAAATTGGCTCTTCGTTCCGTCCCGAGCTCACGTGTAGCGAGGAGGTGCAGCTTCGGAGCACAAGAACAAGAGGACGTCTTCTGGTCTTGCGCCTTCTTTTATCCGTCTTCAGGGCGGGCGAAAACCCGCCCCTGCCCGCCCCGGGGGCGTGGCTGGCTGCGTCGGTGTCTAGGCCAGCCCACTCTAGGGCGGGAAAAGGCGCGCCCCGGCTACGCCGCTTCGGGCATACCAGCCGAGACGCGCCTCCCGCCCAAAAATGGCTTCCCGGGGGGATCGAGGCACTCATCCATACGTTCGGGGGGACCGAGTGGTCGCCCCTTTCCAGAACGTCAGTTCACATTTGTAGGTGGATCATCAGTGTTAGAGCTAAAATTAGCATGTTTAAAGTGATTTTCATGCTTCCAGGGGCTCGGGAAGTTAATTAAATACCATTTGGAGGCATTTAATGTTCGAGCAAAAACGGCTGATTTTCGACAAAAGAGATAACACCCCCCCATTACGTCATGCTTTAGAAATGTGGAAAATGGTCCGTTTTCAAATGTTTTATTTTTGAACGTCAGTTCACATTTGTAGGTGGATCATCAGTGTTAGAGCTAAAATTAGCATGTTTAAAGTGATTTTCATGCTTCCAGGGGCTCGGGAAGTTAATTAAATACCATTTGGAGGCATTTAATGTTCGAGCAAAAACGGCTGATTTTCGACAAAAGAGATAACACCCCCCCATTACGTCATGCTTCAGAAATGTGGAAAATGGTCCGTTTTCAAATGTTTTATTTTTGAACGTCAGCTCACATTTGTAGGTGGATCATCAGTGTTAGAGCTAAAATTAGCATGTTTAAAGTGATTTTCATGCTTCCAGGGGCTCGGGAAGTGAAATAAATACCATTTGGAGGCATTTAATGTTCGAACAAAAACGGCTGATTTTCGACAAAAGAGATAACACCCCCCCATTACGTCATGCTTCAGAAATGTGGAAAATGGTCCATTTTCAAATGTTTTATTTTTGAACGTCAGTTCACATTTGTAGGTGGATCATCAGTGTTAGAGCTAAAATTAGCATGTTTAAAGTGATATTCATGCTTCCAGGGGCTCGGGAAGTTAATTAAATACCATTTGGAGGCATTTAATGTTCGAGCAAAAACGGCTGATTTTCGACAAAAGAGATAACACCCCCCCCATTACGTCATGCTTCAGAAATGTGGAAAATGGTCCGTTTTCAAATGTTTTATTTTTGAACGTCAGTTCACATTTGTAGGTGGATCATCAGTGTTAGAGCTAAAATTAGCATGTTTAAAGTGATTTTCATGCTTCCAGGGGCTCGGGAAGTGAAATAAATACCATTTGGAGGCATTTAATGTTCGAGTAAAAACGGCTGATTTTCGACAAAAGAGATAACACCCCCCCATTACGTCATGCTTCAGAAATGTGGAAAATGGTCCGTTTTCAAATGTTTTATTTTTGAACGTCAGTTCACATTTGTAGGTGGATCATCAGTGTTAGAGCTAAAATTAGCATGTTTAAAGTGATTTTCATGCTTCCAGAGGCTCGGGAAGTTAATTAAATACCATTTGGAAGCATTTAATGTTCGAGCAAAAACGGCTGATTTTCGACAAAAGAGATAACACCCCCCCATTACGTCATGCTTCAGAAATGTGGAAAATGGTCCTTTTTCAAATGTTTTATTTTTGAACGTCAGTTCACATTTGTAGGTGGATCATCAGTGTTAGAGCTAAAATTAGCATGTTTAAAGTGATTTTCATGCTTCCAGGGGCCCAAAACACAAGATTTATAGAATGGTTAAAAGTGCATGAAAATGGCCAATTTACTCACTCTGAGTTCTCAAAAAGGGTTTCGTCACCCCGGGAAGTTAATTAAATACCATTTGGAGGCATTTAATGTTCGAGCAAAAACGGCTGATTTTCGACAAAAGAGATAACACCCCCCCATTACGTCATGCTTCAGAAATGTGGAAAATGGTCCGTTTTCAAATGTTTTATTTTTGAACGTCAGTTCACATTTGTAGGTGGATCATCAGTGTTAGAGCTAAAATTAGCATGTTTAAAGTGATTTTCATGCTTCCAGGGGCTCGGGAAGTTAATTAAATACTATTTGGAGGTATTTAATGTTCGAGCAAAAACGGCAGATTTTCGACAAAAGAGATAACACCCCCCCATTACCTCATGCTTCAGAAATGTGGAAAATGGTCCGTTTTCAAATGTTTTATTTTTGAACGTCAGTTCACATTTGTAGGTGGATCATCAGTGTTAGAGCTAAAATTAGCATGTTTAAAGTGATTTTCATGCTTCCAGGGGCTCGGGAAGTTAATTAAATACCATTTGGAGGCATTTAATGTTCGAGCAAAAACGGCTGATTTTCGACAAAAGAGATAACACCCCCCCATTACGTCATGCTTCAGAAAAGTGGAAAATGGTCCGTTTTCAAATGTTTTATTTTTGAACATCAGTTCACATTTGTAGGTGGATCATCAGTGTTAGAGCTTAAATTAGCATGTTTAAAGTGATTTTCATGCTTCCAGGGGCTCGGGAAGTTAATTAAATACCATTTGGAGGCATTTAAAGTTCGAGCAAAAACGGCTGATTTTCGACAAAAGAGATAACACCCCCCCATTATGTCATGCTTCAGAAATGTGGAAAATGGTCCGTTTTCAAATGTTTTATTTTTGAACGTCAGTTCACATTTGTAGGTGGATCATCAGTGTTAGAGCTAAAATTAGCATGTTTAAAGTGATTTTCATGCTTTCAGGGGCTCGGGAAGTTAATTAAATACCATTTGGAGGCATTTAATGTTCGAGCAAAAACGGCTGATTTTCGACAAAAGAGATAACACCCCCCCATTCCGTCATGCTTCAGAAATGTGGAAAATGGTCCGTTTTCAAATGTTTTATTTTTGAACGTCAGTTCACATTTGTAGGTGGATCATCAGTGTTAGAGCTAAAATTAGCATGTTTAAAGGGATTTTCATGCTTCCAGGGGCTCGGGAAGTTAATTAAATACCATTTGGAGGCATTTAATGTTCGAGCAAAAACGGCTGATTTTCGACAAAAGAGATAACACCCCCCCATTACGTCATGCTTCAGAAATGTGGAAAATGGTCCGTTTTCAAATGTTTTATTTTTGAACGTCAGTTCACATTTGTAGGTGGATCATCAGTGTTAGAGCTAAAATTAGCATGTTTAAAGTGATTTTCATGCTTCCAGGGGCTCGGGAAGTTAATTAAATACCATTTGGAGGCATTTAATGTTTGAGCAAAAACGGCTGATTTTCGACAAAAGAGATAACACCCCCCCATTACGTCATGCTTCAGAAATGTGGAAAATGGTCCGTTTTCAAATGTTTTATTTTTGAACGTCAGTTCACATTTGTAGGTGGATCATCAGTGTTAGAGCTAAAATTAGCATGTTTAAAGTGATTTTCATGCTTCCAGGGGCTCGGGAAGTTAATTAAATACCATTTGGAGGCATTTAATGTTCGAGCAAAAACGGCTGATTTTCGACAAAAGAGATAACACTCCCCCATTACGTCATGCTTCTGAAATGTGGAAAATGGTCCGTTTTCAAATGTTTTATTTTTGAACGTCAGTTCACATTTGTAGGTGGATCATCAGTGTTAGAGCTAAAATTAGCATGTTTAAAGTGATTTTCATGCTTCCAGGGGCTCGGGAAGTGAAATAAATACCATTTGGAGGCATTTAATGTTCGAGCAAAAACGGCTGATTTTCGACAAAAGAGATAACACCCCCCCATTACGTCATGCTTCAGAAATGTGGAAAATGGTCCGTTTTCAAATGTTTTATTTTTGAACGTCAGTTCACATTTGTAGGTGGATCATCAGTGTTAGAGCTAAAATTAGCATGTTTAAAGTGATTTTCATGCTTCCAGGGGCCCAAAACACAAGATTTATGGAATGGTTAAAAGTGCATGAAAATGGCCAATTTACTCACTCTGAGTTCTCAAAAAGGGTTTCTTCACCCCGGGAAGTTAATTAAATACCATTTGGAGGCATTTAATGTTCGAGCAAAAACGGCTGATTTTCGACAAAAGAGATAACACCCCCCCATTACGTCATGCTTCAGAAATGTGGAAAATGGTCCGTTTTCAAATGTTTTATTTTTGAACGTCAGTTCACATTTGTAGGTGGATCATCAGTGTTAGAGCTAAAATTAGCATGTTTAAAGTGATTTTCATGCTTCCAGGGGCTCAGGAAGTTAATTAAATACCATTTGGAGGCATTTAATGTTCGAGCAAAAACGGCTGATTTTCGACAAAAGAGATAACACCCCCCCATTACGTCATGCTTTAGAAATGTGGAAAATGGTCCGTTTTCAAATGTTTTATTTTTGAACGTCAGTTCACATTTGTAGGTGGATCATCAGTGTTAGAGCTAAAATTAGCATGTTTAAAGTGATTTTCATGCTTCCAGGGACTCGGGAAGTTAATTAAATACCATTTGGAGGCATTTAATGTTCGAGCAAAAACGGCTGATTTTCGACAAAAGAGATAACACCCCCCCATTACGTCATGCTTCAGAAATGTGGAAAATGGTCCGTTTTCAAATGTTTTATTTTTGAACGTCAGCTCACATTTGTAGGTGGATCATCAGTTTTAGAGCTAAAATTAGCATGTTTAAAGTGATTTTCATGCTTCCAGGGGCTCGGGAAGTGAAATAAATACCATTTGGAGGCATTTAATGTTCGAACAAAAACGGCTGATTTTCGACAAAAGAGATAACACCCCCCCATTACGTCATGCTTCAGAAATGTGGAAAATGGTCCGTTTTCAAATGTTTTATTTTTGAACGTCAGTTCACATTTGTAGGTGGATCATCAGTGTTAGAGCTAAAATTAGCATGTTTAAAGTGATTTTCATGCTTCCAGGGGCTCGGGAAGTTAATTAAATACCATTTGGAGGCATTTAATGTTCGAGCAAAAACGGCTGATTTTCGACAAAAGAGATAACACCCCCCCCATTACGTCATGCTGCAGAAATGTGGAAAATGGTCCGTTTTCAAATGTTTTATTTTTGAACGTCAGTTCACATTTGTAGGTGGATCATCAGTGTTAGAGCTAAAATTAGCATGTTTAAAGTGATTTTCATGCTTCCAGGGGCCCAAAACACAAGATTTATGGAATGGTTAAAAGTGCATGAAAATGGCCAATTTACTCACTCTGAGTTCTCAAAAAGGGTTTCTTCACCCCGGGAAGTTAATTAAATACCATTTGGAGGCATTTAATGTTCGAGCAAAAACGGCTGATTTTCGACAAAAGAGATAACACCCCCCCCATTACGTCATGCTTCAGAAATGTGGAAAATGGTCCGTTTTCAAATGTTTTATTTTTGAACGTCAGTTCACATTTGTAGGTGGATCATCAGTGTTAGAGCTAAAATTAGCATGTTTAAAGTGATTTTCATGCTTCCAGGGGCTCGGGAAGTGAAATAAATACCATTTGGAGGCATTTAATGTTCGAGTAAAAACGGCTGATTTTCGACAAAAGAGATAACACCCCCCCATTACGTCATGCTTCAGAAATGTGGAAAATGGTCCGTTTTCAAATGTTTTATTTTTGAACGTCAGTTCACATTTGTAGGTGGATCATCAGTGTTAGAGCTAAAATTAGCATGTTTAAAGTGATTTTCATGCTTCCAGAGGCTCGGGAAGTTAATTAAATACCATTTGGAAGCATTTAATGTTCGAGCAAAAACGGCTGATTTTCGACAAAAGAGATAACACCCCCCCATTACGTCATGCTTCAGAAATGTGGAAAATGGTCCTTTTTCAAATGTTTTATTTTTGAACGTCAGTTCACATTTGTAGGTGGATCATCAGTGTTAGAGCTAAAATTAGCATGTTTAAAGTGATTTTCATGCTTCCAGGGGCCCAAAACACAAGATTTATAGAATGGTTAAAAGTGCATGAAAATGGCCAATTTACTCACTCTGAGTTCTCAAAAAGGGTTTCGTCACCCCGGGAAGTTAATTAAATACCATTTGGAGGCATTTAATGTTCGAGCAAAAACGGCTGATTTTCGACAAAAGAGATAACACCCCCCCATTACGTCATGCTTCAGAAATGTGGAAAATGGTCCGTTTTCAAATGTTTTATTTTTGAACGTCAGTTCACATTTGTAGGTGGATCATCAGTGTTAGAGCTAAAATTAGCATGTTTAAAGTGATTTTCATGCTTCCAGGGGCTCGGGAAGTTAATTAAATACTATTTGGAGGTATTTAATGTTCGAGCAAAAACGGCAGATTTTCGACAAAAGAGATAACACCCCCCCATTACCTCATGCTTCAGAAATGTGGAAAATGGTCCGTTTTCAAATGTTTTATTTTTGAACGTCAGTTCACATTTGTAGGTGGATCATCAGTGTTAGAGCTAAAATTAGCATGTTTAAAGTGATTTTCATGCTTCCAGGGGCTCGGGAAGTTAATTAAATACCATTTGGAGGCATTTAATGTTCGAGCAAAAACGGCTGATTTTCGACAAAAGAGATAACACCCCCCCATTACGTCATGCTTCAGAAAAGTGGAAAATGGTCCGTTTTCAAATGTTTTATTTTTGAACATCAGTTCACATTTGTAGGTGGATCATCAGTGTTAGAGCTTAAATTAGCATGTTTAAAGTGATTTTCATGCTTCCAGGGGCTCGGGAAGTTAATTAAATACCATTTGGAGGCATTTAAAGTTCGAGCAAAAACGGCTGATTTTCGACAAAAGAGATAACACCCCCCCATTATGTCATGCTTCAGAAATGTGGAAAATGGTCCGTTTTCAAATGTTTTATTTTTGAACGTCAGTTCACATTTGTAGGTGGATCATCAGTGTTAGAGCTAAAATTAGCATGTTTAAAGTGATTTTCATGCTTTCAGGGGCTCGGGAAGTTAATTAAATACCATTTGGAGGCATTTAATGTTCGAGCAAAAACGGCTGATTTTCGACAAAAGAGATAACACCCCCCCATTCCGTCATGCTTCAGAAATGTGGAAAATGGTCCGTTTTCAAATGTTTTATTTTTGAACGTCAGTTCACATTTGTAGGTGGATCATCAGTGTTAGAGCTAAAATTAGCATGTTTAAAGGGATTTTCATGCTTCCAGGGGCTCGGGAAGTTAATTAAATACCATTTGGAGGCATTTAATGTTCGAGCAAAAACGGCTGATTTTCGACAAAAGAGATAACACCCCCCCATTACGTCATGCTTCAGAAATGTGGAAAATGGTCCGTTTTCAAATGTTTTATTTTTGAACGTCAGTTCACATTTGTAGGTGGATCATCAGTGTTAGAGCTAAAATTAGCATGTTTAAAGTGATTTTCATGCTTCCAGGGGCTCGGGAAGTTAATTAAATACCATTTGGAGGCATTTAATGTTTGAGCAAAAACGGCTGATTTTCGACAAAAGAGATAACACCCCCCCATTACGTCATGCTTCAGAAATGTGGAAAATGGTCCGTTTTCAAATGTTTTATTTTTGAACGTCAGTTCACATTTGTAGGTGGATCATCAGTGTTAGAGCTAAAATTAGCATGTTTAAAGTGATTTTCATGCTTCCAGGGGCTCGGGAAGTTAATTAAATACCATTTGGAGGCATTTAATGTTCGAGCAAAAACGGCTGATTTTCGACAAAAGAGATAACACTCCCCCATTACGTCATGCTTCTGAAATGTGGAAAATGGTCCGTTTTCAAATGTTTTATTTTTGAACGTCAGTTCACATTTGTAGGTGGATCATCAGTGTTAGAGCTAAAATTAGCATGTTTAAAGTGATTTTCATGCTTCCAGGGGCTCGGGAAGTGAAATAAATACCATTTGGAGGCATTTAATGTTCGAGCAAAAACGGCTGATTTTCGACAAAAGAGATAACACCCCCCCATTACGTCATGCTTCAGAAATGTGGAAAATGGTCCGTTTTCAAATGTTTTATTTTTGAACGTCAGTTCACATTTGTAGGTGGATCATCAGTGTTAGAGCTAAAATTAGCATGTTTAAAGTGATTTTCATGCTTCCAGGGGCCCAAAACACAAGATTTATGGAATGGTTAAAAGTGCATGAAAATGGCCAATTTACTCACTCTGAGTTCTCAAAAAGGGTTTCTTCACCCCGGGAAGTTAATTAAATACCATTTGGAGGCATTTAATGTTCGAGCAAAAACGGCTGATTTTCGACAAAAGAGATAACACCCCCCCATTACGTCATGCTTCAGAAATGTGGAAAATGGTCCGTTTTCAAATGTTTTATTTTTGAACGTCAGTTCACATTTGTAGGTGGATCATCAGTGTTAGAGCTAAAATTAGCATGTTTAAAGTGATTTTCATGCTTCCAGGGGCTCAGGAAGTTAATTAAATACCATTTGGAGGCATTTAATGTTCGAGCAAAAACGGCTGATTTTCGACAAAAGAGATAACACCCCCCCATTACGTCATGCTTTAGAAATGTGGAAAATGGTCCGTTTTCAAATGTTTTATTTTTGAACGTCAGTTCACATTTGTAGGTGGATCATCAGTGTTAGAGCTAAAATTAGCATGTTTAAAGTGATTTTCATGCTTCCAGGGACTCGGGAAGTTAATTAAATACCATTTGGAGGCATTTAATGTTCGAGCAAAAACGGCTGATTTTCGACAAAAGAGATAACACCCCCCCATTACGTCATGCTTCAGAAATGTGGAAAATGGTCCGTTTTCAAATGTTTTATTTTTGAACGTCAGCTCACATTTGTAGGTGGATCATCAGTTTTAGAGCTAAAATTAGCATGTTTAAAGTGATTTTCATGCTTCCAGGGGCTCGGGAAGTGAAATAAATACCATTTGGAGGCATTTAATGTTCGAACAAAAACGGCTGATTTTCGACAAAAGAGATAACATCCCCCCATTACGTCATGCTTCAGAAATGTGGAAAATGGTCCGTTTTCAAATGTTTTATTTTTGAACGTCAGTTCACATTTGTAGGTGGATCATCAGTGTTAGAGCTAAAATTAGCATGTTTAAAGTGATTTTCATGCTTCCAGGGGCTCGGGAAGTTAATTAAATACCATTTGGAGGCATTTAATGTTCGAGCAAAAACGGCTGATTTTCGACAAAAGAGATAACACCCCCCCCATTACGTCATGCTGCAGAAATGTGGAAAATGGTCCGTTTTCAAATGTTTTATTTTTGAACGTCAGTTCACATTTGTAGGTGGATCATCAGTGTTAGAGCTAAAATTAGCATGTTTAAAGTGATTTTCATGCTTCCAGGGGCCCAAAACACAAGATTTATGGAATGGTTAAAAGTGCATGAAAATGGCCAATTTACTCACTCTGAGTTCTCAAAAAGGGTTTCTTCACCCCGGGAAGTTAATTAAATACCATTTGGAGGCATTTAATGTTCGAGCAAAAACGGCTGATTTTCGACAAAAGAGATAACACCCCCCAATTACGTCATGCTTCAGAAATGTGGAAAATGGTCCGTTTTCAAATGTTTTATTTTTGAACGTCAGTTCACATTTGTAGGTGGATCATCAGTGTTAGAGCTAAAATTAGCATGTTTAAAGTGATTTTCATGCTTCCAGGGGCTCGGGAAGTTAATTAAATACCATTTGGAGGCATTTATTGTTCGAGCAAAAACGGCTGATTTTCGACAAAAGAGATAACACCCCCCCATTACGTCATGCTTTAGAAATGTGGAAAATGGTCCGTTTTCAAATGTTTTATTTTTGAACGTCAGTTCACATTTGTAGGTGGATCATCAGTGTTAGAGCTAAAATTAGCATGTTTAAAGTGATTTTCATGCTTCCAGGGGCTCGGGAAGTTAATTAAATACCATTTGGAGGCATTTAATGTTCGAGCAAAAACGGCTGATTTTCGACAAAAGAGATAACACCCCCCCATTACGTCATGCTTCAGAAATGTGGAAAATGGTCCGTTTTCAAATGTTTTATTTTTGAACGTCAGCTCACATTTGTAGGTGGATCATCAGTGTTAGAGCTAAAATTAGCATGTTTAAAGTGATTTTCATGCTTCCAGGGGCTCGGGAAGTGAAATAAATACCATTTGGAGGCATTTAATGTTCGAACAAAAACGGCTGATTTTCGACAAAAGAGATAACACCCCCCCATTACGTCATGCTTCAGAAATGTGGAAAATGGTCCATTTTCAAATGTTTTATTTTTGAACGTCAGTTCACATTTGTAGGTGGATCATCAGTGTTAGAGCTAAAATTAGCATGTTTAAAGTGATATTCATGCTTCCAGGGGCTCGGGAAGTTAATTAAATACCATTTGGAGGCATTTAATGTTCGAGCAAAAACGGCTGATTTTCGACAAAAGAGATAACACCCCCCCCATTACGTCATGCTTCAGAAATGTGGAAAATGGTCCGTTTTCAAATGTTTTATTTTTGAACGTCAGTTCACATTTGTAGGTGGATCATCAGTGTTAGAGCTAAAATTAGCATGTTTAAAGTGATTTTCATGCTTCCAGGGGCTCTGGAAGTGAAATAAATACCATTTGGAGGCATTTAATGTTCGAGTAAAAACGGCTGATTTTCGACAAAAGAGATAACACCCCCCCATTACGTCATGCTTCAGAAATGTGGAAAATGGTCCGTTTTCAAATGTTTTATTTTTGAACGTCAGTTCACATTTGTAGGTGGATCATCAGTGTTAGAGCTAAAATTAGCATGTTTAAAGTGATTTTCATGCTTCCAGAGGCTCGGGAAGTTAATTAAATACCATTTGGAGGCATTTAATGTTCGAGCAAAAACGGCTGATTTTCGACAAAAGAGATAACACCCCCCCATTACGTCATGCTTCAGAAATGTGGAAAATGGTCCTTTTTCAAATGTTTTATTTTTGAACGTCAGTTCACATTTGTAGGTGGATCATCAGTGTTAGAGCTAAAATTAGCATGTTTAAAGTGATTTTCATGCTTCCAGGGGCCCAAAACACAAGATTTATAGAATGGTTAAAAGTGCATGAAAATGGCCAATTTACTCACTCTGAGTTCTCAAAAAGGGTTTCGTCACCCCGGGAAGTTAATTAAATACCATTTGGAGGCATTTAATGTTCGAGCAAAAACGGCTGATTTTCGACAAAAGAGATAACACCCCCCCATTACGTCATGCTTCAGAAATGTGGAAAATGGTCCGTTTTCAAATGTTTTATTTTTGAACGTCAGTTCACATTTGTAGGTGGATCATCAGTGTTAGAGCTAAAATTAGCATGTTTAAAGTGATTTTCATGCTTCCAGGGGCTCGGGAAGTTAATTAAATACTATTTGGAGGTATTTAATGTTCGAGCAAAAACGGCAGATTTTCGACAAAAGAGATAACACCCCCCCATTACCTCATGCTTCAGAAATGTGGAAAATGGTCCGTTTTCAAATGTTTTATTTTTGAACGTCAGTTCACATTTGTAGGTGGATCATCAGTGTTAGAGCTAAAATTAGCATGTTTAAAGTGATTTTCATGCTTTCAGGGGCTCGGGAAGTTAATTAAATACCATTTGGAGGCATTTAATGTTCGAGCAAAAACGGCTGATTTTCGACAAAAGAGATAACACCCCCCATTACGTCATGCTTCAGAAAAGTGGAAAATGGTCCGTTTTCAAATGTTTTATTTTTGAACATCAGTTCACATTTGTAGGTGGATCATCAGTGTTAGAGCTTAAATTAGCATGTTTAAAGTGATTTTCATGCTTCCAGGGGCTCGGGAAGTTAATTAAATACCATTTGGAGGCATTTAAAGTTCGAGCAAAAACGGCTGATTTTCGACAAAAGAGATAACACCCCCCCATTATGTCATGCTTCAGAAATGTGGAAAATGGTCCGTTTTCAAATGTTTTATTTTTGAACGTCAGTTCACATTTGTAGGTGGATCATCAGTGTTAGAGCTAAAATTAGCATGTTTAAAGTGATTTTCATGCTTCCAGGGGCTCGGGAACTTAATTAAATACCATTTGGAGGCATTTAATGTTCGAGCAAAAACGGCTGATTTTCGACAAAAGAGATAACACCCCCCCCATTACGTCATGCTTCAGAAATGTGGAAAATGGTCCGTTTTCAAATGTTTTATTTTTGAACGTCAGTTCACATTTGTAGGTGGATCATCAGTGTTAGAGCTAAAATTAGCATGTTTAAAGGGATTTTCATGCTTCCAGGGGCTCGGGAAGTTAATTAAATACCATTTGGAGGCATTTAATGTTCGAGCAAAAACGGCTGATTTTCGACAAACGAGATAACACCCCCCCATTACGTCATGCTTCAGAAATGTGGAAAATGGTCCGTTTTCAAATGTTTTATTTTTGAACGTCAGTTCACATTTGTAGGTGGATCATCAGTGTTAGAGCTAAAATTAGCATGTTTAAAGTGATTTTCATTCTTCCAGGGGCTCGGGAAGTTAATTAAATACCATTTGGAGGCATTTAATGTTCGGGCAAAAACGGCTGATTTTCGACAAAAGAGATAACACCCCCCCATTACGTCATGCTTCAGAAATGTGGAAAATGGTCCGTTTTCAAATGTTTTATTTTTGAACGTCAGTTCACATTTGTAGGTGGATCATCAGTGTTAGAGCTAAAATTAGCATGTTTAAAGTGATTTTCATGCTTCCAGGGGCTCTGGAAGTGAAATAAATACCATTTGGAGGCATTTAATGTTCGAGTAAAAACGGCTGATTTTCGACAAAAGAGATAACACCCCCCCATTACGTCATGCTTCAGAAATGTGGAAAATGGTCCGTTTTCAAATGTTTTATTTTTGAACGTCAGTTCACATTTGTAGGTGGATCATCAGTGTTAGAGCTAAAATTAGCATGTTTAAAGTGATTTTCATGCTTCCAGAGGCTCGGGAAGTTAATTAAATACCATTTGGAGGCATTTAATGTTCGAGCAAAAACGGCTGATTTTCGACAAAAGAGATAACACCCCCCCCATTACGTCATGCTTCAGAAATGTGGAAAATGGTCCGTTTTCAAAAGTTTTATTTTTGAACGTCAGTTCACATTTGTAGGTGGATCATCAGTGTTAGAGCTAAAATTAGCATGTTTAAAGTGATTTTCATGCTTCCAGGGGCCCAAAACACAAGATTTATGGAATGGTTAAAAGTGCATGAAAATGGCCAATTTACTCACTCTGAGTTCTCAAAAAGGGTTTCTTCACCCCGGGAAGTTAATTAAATACCATTTGGAGGCATTTAATGTTCCAGCAAAAACGGCTGATTTTCGACAAAAGAGATAACACCCCCCCATTACGTCATGCTTCAGAAATGTGGAAAATGGTTCGTTTTCAAATGTTTTATTTTTGAACGTCAGTTCACATTTGTAGGTGGATCATCAATGTTGGAGCTAAAATTAGCATGTTTAAAGTGATTTTCATGCTTCCAGGGGCTCGGGAAGTTAATTAAATTCCATTTGGAGGCATTTAATGTTCGAGCAAAAACGGCTGATTTTCGACAAAAGAGATAACACCCCCCCCATTACGTCATGCTTCAGAAATGTGGAAAATGGTCCGTTTTCAAATGTTTTATTTTTGAACGTCAGTTCACATTTGTAGGTGGATCATCAGTGTTAGAGCTAAAATTAGCATGTTTAAAGTGATTTTCATGCTTCCAGGGGCTCGGGAAGTTAATTAAATACCATTTGGAGGCATTTAATGTTCGAGCAAAAACGGCTGATTTTCGACAAACGAGATAACACCCCCCCATTACGTCATGCTTCAGAAATGTGGAAAATGGTCCGTTTTCAAATGTTTTATTTTTGAACGTCAGTTCACATTTGTAGGTGGATCATCAGTGTTAGAGCTAAAATTAGCATGTTTAAAGTGATTTTCATGCTCCCAGGGGCTCGGGAAGTTCATTAAATACCATTTGGAGGCATTTAATGTTCGGGCAAAAACGGCTGATTTTCGACAAAAGAGATAACACCCCCCCATTACGTCATGCTTCAGAAATGTGGAAAATGGTCCGTTTTCAAATGTTTTATTTTTGAACGTCAGTTCACATTTGTAGGTGGATCATCAGTGTTAGAGCTAAAATTAGCATGTTTAAAGTGATTTTCATGCTTCCAGGGGCCCAAAACACAAGATTTATGGAATGGTTAAAAGTGCATGAAAATGGCCAATTTACTCACTCTGAGTTCTCAAAAAGGGTTTCTTCACCCCGGGAAGTTAATTAAATACCATTTGGAGGCATTTAATGTTCGAGCAAAAACGGCTGATTTTCGACAAAAGAGATAACACCCCCCCATTACGTCATGCTTCAGAAATGTGGAAAATGGTCCGTTTTCAAATGTTTTATTTTTGAACGTCAGTTCACATTTGTAGGTGGATCATCAGTGTTAGAGCTAAAATTAGCATGTTTAAAGTGATTTTCATGCTTCCAGGGGCCCAAAACACAAGATTTATGGAATAGTTAAAAGTGCATGAAAATGGCCAATTTACTCACTCTGAGTTCTCAAAAAGGGTTTCTTCACCCCGGGAAGTTAATTAAATACCATTTGGAGGCATTTAATGTTCCAGCAAAAACGGCAGATTTTCGACAAAAGAGATAACACCCCCCCATTACGTCATGCTTCAGAAATGTGGAAAATGGTCCGTTTTCAAATGTTTTATTTTTGAACGTCAGTTCACATTTGTAGGTGGATCATCAGTGTTAGAGCTAAAATTAGCATGTTTAAAGTGATTTTCATGCTTCCAGGGGCTCGGGAAGTTAATTAAATACCATTTGGAGGCATTTAATGTTCGAGCAAAAACGGCTGATTTTCGACAAAAGAGATAACACCCCCCCATTACGTCATGCTTCAGAAATGTGGAAAATGGTCCGTTTTCAAATGTTTTATTTTCGAACGTCAGTTCACATTTGTAGGTGGATCATCAGTGTTAGAGCTAAAATTAGCATGTTTAAAGTGATTTTCATGCTTCCAGGGGCTCGGAAAGTTAATTAAATACCATTTGGAGGCATTTAATGTTCGAGCAAAAACGGCTGATTTTCGACAAAAGAGATAACACCCCCCCATTACGTCATTCTTCAGAAATGTGGAAAATGGTCCGTTTTCAAATGTTTTATTTTTGAACGTCAGTTCACATTTGTAGGTGGATCATCAGTGTTAGAGCTAAAATTAGCATGTTTAAAGTGATTTTCATGCTTCCAGGGGCTTGGGAAGTGAAATAAATACCATTTGGAGGCATTTAATGTTCGAGCAAAAACGGCTGATTTTCGACAAAAGAGATAACACCCCCCATTACGTCATGCTTCAGAAATGTGGAAAATGGTCCGTTTTCAAATGTTTTATTTTTGAACGTCAGTTCACATTTGTAGGTGGATCATCAGTGTTAGAGCTAAAATTAGCATGTTTAAAGTGATTTTCATGCTTCCAGGGGCTCAGGAAGTTAATTAAATACCATTTGGAGGTATTTAATGTTCGAGCAAATACGGCTGATTTTCGACAAAAGAGATAACACCCCCCCATTACGTCATGCTTCAGAAATGTGGAAAATGGTCCGTTTTCAAATGTTTTATTTTTGAACGTCAGTTCACATTTGTAGGTGGATCATCAGTGTTAGAGCTAAAATTAGCATGTTTAAAGTGATTTTCATGCTTCCAGGGGCTCGGGAAGTTAATTAAATACCATTTGGAGGCATTTAATGTTCGAGCAAAAACGGCTGATTTTCGACAAAAGAGATAACACCCCCCCATTACGTCATGCTTCAGAAATGTGGAAAATGGTCCGTTTTCAAATGTTTTATTTTTGAACGTCAGTTCACATTTGTAGGTGGATCATCAGTGTTAGAGCTAAAATTAGCATGTTTAAAGTGATTTTCATGCTTCAGGGGCTCGGGAAGTTAATTAAATACCATTTGGAGGCATTTAATGTTCGAGCAAAAATGGCTGATTTTCGACAAAAGAGATAACAGCCCCCATTACGTCATGCTTCAGAAATGTGGAAAATGGTCCGTTTTCAAATGTTTTATTTTTGAACGTCAGTTCACATTTGTAGGTGGATCATCAGTGTTAGAGCTAAAATTAGCATGTTTAAAGTGATTTTCATGCTTCCAGGGGCCCAAAACACAAGATTTATGGAATGGTTAAAAGTGCATGAAAATGGCCAATTTACTCACTCTGAGTTCTCAAAAAGGGTTTCTTCACCCCGGGAAGTTAATTAAATACCATTTGGAGGCATTTAATGTTCGAGCAAAAACGGCTGATTTTCGACAAAAGAGATAACACCCCCCCATTACGTCATGCTTCAGAAATGTGGAAAATGGTCCGTTTTCAAATGTTTTATTTTTGAACGTCAGTTCACATTTGTAGGTGGATCATCAGTGTTAGAGCTAAAATTAGCATGTTTAAAGTGATTTTCATGCTTCCAGGGGCCCAAAACACAAGATTTATGAAATGGTTAAAAGTGCATGAAAATGGCCAATTTACTCACTCTGAGTTCTCAAAAAGGGTTTCTTCACCCCGGGAAGTTAATTAAATACCATTTGGAGGCATTTAATGTTCGAGCAAAAACGGCTGATTTTGGACAAAAGAGATAACACCCCCCCATTACGTCATGCTTCAGAAATGTGGAAAATGGTCCGTTTTCAAATGTTTTATTTTTGAACGTCAGTTCACATTTGTAGGTGGATCATCAGTGTTAGAGCTAAAATTAGCATGTTTAAAGTGATTTTCATGCTTCCAGGGGCTCGGGAAGTTAATTAAATACCATTTGGAGGCATTTAATGTTCGAGCAAAAACAGCTGATTTTCGACAAAAGAGAACACCCCCCCATTACGTCATGCTTCAGAAATGTGGAAAATGGTCCGTTTTCAAATGTTTTATTTTTGAACGTCAGTTCACATTTGTAGGTGGATCATCAGTGTTAGAGCTAAAATTAGCATGTTTAAAGTGATTTTCATGCTTCCAGGGGCTCGGGAAGTTAATTAAATACCATTTGGAGGCATTTAATGTTCGAGCAAAAACGGCTGATTTTCGACAAAAGAGATAACACCCCCCATTACGTCATGCTTCAGAAATGTGGAAAATGGTCCGTTTTCAAATGTTTTATTTTTGAACGTCAGTTCACATTTGTAGGTGGATCATCAGTGTTAGAGCTAAAATTAGCATGTTTAAAGTGATTTTCATGCTTCCAGGGGCTCGGGAAGTGAAATAAATACCATTTGGAGGCATTTAATGTTCGAGCAAAAACGGCTGATTTTCGACAAAAGAGATAACACCCCCCCATTACGTCATGCTTCAGAAATGTGGAAAATGGTCCGTTTTCAAATGTTTTATTTTTGAACGTCAGTTCACATTTGTAGGTGGATCATCAGTGTTAGAGCTAAAATTAGCATGTTTAAAGTGATTTTCATGCTTCCAGGGGCTCGGGAAGTTAATTAAATACTATTTGGAGGTATTTAATGTTCGAGCAAAAACGGCAGATTTTCGACAAAAGAGATAACACCCCCCCATTACCTCATGCTTCAGAAATGTGGAAAATGGTCCGTTTTCAAATGTTTTATTTTTGAACGTCAGTTCACATTTGTAGGTGGATCATCAGTGTTAGAGCTAAAATTAGCATGTTTAAAGTGATTTTCATGCTTCCAGGGGCTCGGGAAGTTAATTAAATACCATTTGGAGGCATTTAATGTTCGAGCAAAAACGGCTGATTTTCGACAAAAGAGATAACACCCCCCCATTACGTCATGCTTCAGAAAAGTGGAAAATGGTCCGTTTTCAAATGTTTTATTTTTGAACATCAGTTCACATTTTTAGGTGGATCATCAGTGTTAGAGCTTAAATTAGCATGTTTAAAGTGATTTTCATGCTTCCAGGGGCTCGGGAAGTTAATTAAATACCATTTGGAGGCATTTAAAGTTCGAGCAAAAACGGCTGATTTTCGACAAAAGAGATAACACCCCCCCATTATGTCATGCTTCAGAAATGTGGAAAATGGTCCGTTTTCAAATGTTTTATTTTTGAACGTCAGTTCACATTTGTAGGTGGATCATCAGTGTTAGAGCTAAAATTATCATGTTTAAAGTGATTTTCATGCTTCCAGGGGCTCGGGAAGTTAATTAAATACCATTTGGAGGCATTTAATGTTCGAGCAAAAACGGCTGATTTTCGACAAAAGAGATAACACCCCCCCATTCCGTCATGCTTCAGAAATGTGGAAAATGGTCCGTTTTCAAATGTTTTATTTTTGAACGTCAGTTCACATTTGTAGGTGGATCATCAGTGTTAGAGCTAAAATTAGCATGTTTAAAGGGATTTTCATGCTTCCAGGGGCTCGGGAAGTTAATTAAATACCATTTTGAGGCATTTAATGTTCGAGCAAAAACGGCTGATTTTCGACAAAAGAGATAACACCCCCCCATTACGTCATGCTTCAGAAATGTGGAAAATGGTCAGTTTTCAAATGTTTTATTTTTGAACGTCAGTTCACATTTGTAGGTGGATCATCAGTGTTAGAGCTAAAATTAGCATGTTTAAAGTGATTTTCATGCTTCCAGGGGCTCGGGAAGTTAATTAAATACCATTTGGAGGCATTTAATGTTCGAGCAAAAACGGCTGATTTTCGACAAAAGAGATAACACCCCCCCCATTACGTCATGCTTCAGAAATGTGGAAAATGGTCCGTTTTCAAATGTTTTATTTTTGAACGTCAGTTCACATTTGTAGGTGGATCATCAGTGTTAGAGCTAAAATTAGCATGTTTAAAGTGATTTTCATGCTTCCAGGGGCCCAAAACACAAGATTTATGGAATGGTTAAAAGTGCATGAAAATGGCCAATTTACTCACTCTGAGTTCTCAAAAAGGGTTTCTTCACCCCGGGAAGTTAATTAAATACCATTTGGAGGCATTTAATGTTCGAGCAAAAACGGCTGATTTTCGACAAAAGAGATAACACCCCCCCATTACGTCATGCTTCAGAAATGTGGAAAATGGTCCGTTTTCAAAAGTTTTATTTTTGAACGTCAGTTCACATTTGTAGGTGGATCATCAGTGTTAGAGCTAAAATTAGCATGTTTAAAGTGATTTTCATGCTTCCAGGGGCCCAAAACACAAGATTTATGGAATGGTTAAAAGTGCATGAAAATGGCCAATTTACTCACTCTGAGTTCTCAAAAAGGGTTTCTTCACCCCGGGAAGTTAATTAAATACCATTTGGAGGCATTTAATGTTCCAGCAAAAACGGCTGATTTTCGACAAAAGAGATAACACCCCCCCCATTACGTCATGCTTCAGAAATGTGGAAAATGGTCCGTTTTCAAATGTTTTATTTTTGAACGTCAGTTCACATTTGTAGGTGGATCATCAGTGTTAGAGCTAAAATTAGCATGTTTAAAGTGATTTTCATGCTTCCAGGGGCTCGGGAAGTTAATTAAATACCATTTGGAGGCATTTAATGTTCGAGCAAAAACGGCTGATTTTCGACAAAAGAGATAACACCCCCCCATTACGTCATGCTTCAGAAATGTGGAAAATGGTCCGTTTTCAAATGTTTTATTTTTGAACGTCAGTTCACATTTGTAGGTGGATCATCAGTGTTAGAGCTAAAATTAGCATGTTTAAAGTGATTTTCATGCTTCCAGGGGCCCAAAACACAAGATTTATGGAATAGTTAAAAGTGCATGAAAATGGCCAATTTACTCACTCTGAGTTCTCAAAAATGGTTTCTTCACCCCGGGAAGTTAATTAAATACCATTTGGAGGCATTTAATGTTCCAGCAAAAACGGCAGATTTTCGACAAAAGAGATAACACCCCCCCATTACGTCATGCTTCAGAAATGTGGAAAATGGTCCGTTTTCAAATGTTTTATTTTTGAACGTCAGTTCACATTTGTAGGTGGATCATCAGTGTTAGAGCTAAAATTAGCATGTTTAAAGTGATTTTCATGCTTCCAGGGGCTCGGGAAGTTAATTAAATACCATTTGGAGGCATTTAATGTTCGAGCAAAAACGGCTGATTTTCGACAAAAGAGATAAAACCCCCCCATTACGTCATGCTTCAGAAATGTGGAAAATGGTCCGTTTTCAAATGTTTTATTTTCGAACGTCAGTTCACATTTGTAGGTGGATCATCAGTGTTAGAGCTAAAATTAGCATGTTTAAAGTGATTTTCATGCTTCCAGGGGCTCGGAAAGTTAATTAAATACCATTTGGAGGCATTTAATGTTCGAGCAAAAACGGCTGATTTTCGACAAAAGAGATAACACCCCCCCATTACGTCATTCTTCAGAAATGTGGAAAATGGTCCGTTTTCAAATGTTTTATTTTTGAACGTCAGTTCACATTTGTAGGTGGATCATCAGTGTTAGAGCTAAAATTAGCATGTTTAAAGTGATTTTCATGCTTCCAGGGGCTCGGGAAGTGAAATAAATACCATTTGGAGGCATTTAATGTTCGAGCAAAAACGGCTGATTTTCGACAAAAGAGATAACACCCCCCATTACGTCATGCTTCAGAAATGTGGAAAATGGTCCGTTTTCAAATGTTTTATTTTTGAACGTCAGTTCACATTTGTAGGTGGATCATCAGTGTTAGAGCTAAAATTAGCATGTTTAAAGTGATTTTCATGCTTCCAGGGGCTCGGGAAGTTAATTAAATACCATTTGGAGGTATTTAATGTTCGAGCAAAAACGGCTGATTTTCGACAAAAGAGATAACACCCCCCCATTACGTCATGCTTCAGAAATGTGGAAAATGGTCCGTTTTCAAATGTTTTATTTTTGAACGTCAGTTCACATTTGTAGGTGGATCATCAGTGTTAGAGCTAAAATTAGCATGTTTAAAGTGATTTTCATGCTTCCAGGGGCTCGGGAAGTTAATTAAATACCATTTGGAGGCATTTAATGTTCGAGCAAAAACGGCTGATTTTCGACAAAAGAGATAACACCCCCCCATTACGTCATGCTTCAGAAATGTGGAAAATGGTCCGTTTTCAAATGTTTTATTTTTAAACGTCAGTTCACATTTGTAGGTGGATCATCAGTGTTAGAGCTAAAATTAGCATGTTTAAAGTGATTTTCATGCTTCAGGGGCTCGGGAAGTTAATTAAATACCATTTGGAGGCATTTAATGTTCGAGCAAAAACGGCTGATTTTCGACAAAAGAGATAACACCCCCCCATTACGTCATGCTTCAGAAATGTGGAAAATGGTCCGTTTTCAAATGTTTTATTTTTGAACGTCAGTTCACATTTGTAGGTGGATCATCAGTGTTAGAGCTAAAATTAGCATGTTTAAAGTGATTTTCATGCTTCCAGGGGCCCAAAACACAAGATTTATGAAATGGTTAAAAGTGCATGAAAATGGCCAATTTACTCACTCTGAGTTCTCAAAAAGGGTTTCTTCACCCCGGGAAGTTAATTAAATACCATTTGGAGGCATTTAATGTTCGAGCAAAAACGGCTGATTTTCGACAAAAGAGATAACACCCCCCCATTACGTCATGCTTCAGAAATGTGGAAAATGGTCCGTTTTCAAATGTTTTATTTTTGAACGTCAGTTCACATTTGTAGGTGGATCATCAGTGTTAGAGCTAAAATTAGCATGTTTAAAGTGATTTTCATGCTTCCAGGGGCTCGGGAAGTTAATTAAATACCATTTGGAGGCATTTAATGTTCGAGCAAAAACGGCTGATTTTCGACAAAAGAGATAACACCCCCCCATTACGTCATGCTTCAGAAATGTGGAAAATGGTCAGTTTTCAAATGTTTTATTTTTGAACGTCAGTTCACATTTGTAGGTGGATCATCAGTGTTAGAGCTAAAATTAGCATGTTTAAAGTGATTTTTATGCTTCCAGGGGCCCAAAACACAAGATTTATGGAATGGTTAAAAGTGCATGAAAATGGCCAATTTACTCACTCTGAGTTCTCAAAAAGGGTTTCTTCACCCTGGGAAGTTAATTAAATACCATTTGGAGGCATTTAATGTTCGAGCAAAAACGGCTGATTTTCGACAAAAGAGATAACACCCCCCCATTACGTCATGCTTCAGAAATGTGGAAAATGGTCCGTTTTCAAATGTTTTATTTTTGAACGTCAGTTCACATTTGTAGGTGGATCATCAGTGTTAGAGCTAAAATTAGCATGTTTAAAGTGATTTTCATGCTTCCAGGGGCTCGGGAAGTTAATTAAATACCATTTGGAGGCATTTAATGTTCGAGCAAAAACGGCTGATTTTCGACAAAAGAGATAACACCCCCCATTACGTCATGCTTCAGAAATGTGGAAAATGGTCCGTTTTCAAATGTTTTATTTTTGAACGTCAGTTCACATTTGTAGGTGGATCATCAGTGTTAGAGCTAAAATTAGCATGTTTAAAGTGATTTTCATGCTTCCAGGGGCTCGGGAAGTGAAATAAATACCATTTGGAGGCATTTAATGTTCGAGCAAAAACGGCTGATTTTCGACAAAAGAGATAACACCCCCCCATTACGTCATGCTTCAGAAATGTGGAAAATGGTCCGTTTTCAAATGTTTTATTTTTGAACGTCAGTTCACATTTGTAGGTGGATCATCAGTGTTAGAGCTAAAATTAGCATGTTTAAAGTGATTTTCATGCTTCCAGGGGCTCGGGAAGTGAAATAAATACCATTTGGAGGCATTTAATGTTCGAGTAAAAACGGCTGATTTTCGACAAAAGAGATAACACCCCCCCATTACGTCATGCTTCAGAAATGTGGAAAATGGTCCGTTTTCAAATGTTTTATTTTTGAACGTCAGTTCACATTTGTAGGTGGATCATCAGTGTTAGAGCTAAAATTAGCATGTTTAAAGTGATTTTCATGCTTCCAGAGGCTCGGGAAGTTAATTAAATACCATTTGGAGGCATTTAATGTTCGAGCAAAAACGGCTGATTTTCGACAAAAGAGATAACACCCCCCCATTACGTCATGCTTCAGAAATGTGGAAAATGGTCCTTTTTCAAATGTTTTATTTTTGAACGTCAGTTCACATTTGTAGGTGGATCATCAGTGATAGAGCTAAAATTAGCATGTTTAAAGTGATTTTCATGCTTCCAGGGGCCCAAAACACAAGATTTATAGAATGGTTAAAAGTGCATGAAAATGGCCAATTTACTCACTCTGAGTTCTCAAAAAGGGTTTCGTCACCCCGGGAAGTTAATTAAATACCATTTGGAGGCATTTAATGTTCGAGCAAAAACGGCTGATTTTCGACAAAAGAGATAACACCCCCCCATTACGTCATGCTTCAGAAATGTGGAAAATGGTCCGTTTTCAAATGTTTTATTTTTGAACGTCAGTTCACATTTGTAGGTGGATCATCAGTGTTAGAGCTAAAATTAGCATGTTTAAAGTGATTTTCATGCTTCCAGGGGCTCGGGAAGTTAATTAAATACTATTTGGAGGTATTTAATGTTCGAGCAAAAACGGCAGATTTTCGACAAAAGAGATAACACCCCCCCATTACCTCATGCTTCAGAAATGTGGAAAATGGTCCGTTTTCAAATGTTTTATTTTTAAACGTCAGTTCACATTTGTAGTTGGATCATCAGTGTTAGAGCTAAAATTAGCATGTTTAAAGTGATTTTCATGCTTCCAGGGGCTCGGGAAGTTAATTAAATACCATTTGGAGGCATTTAATGTTCGAGCAAAAACGGCTGATTTTCGACAAAAGAGATAACACCCCCCCATTACGTCATGCTTCAGAAAAGTGGAAAATGGTCCGTTTTCAAATGTTTTATTTTTGAACATCAGTTCACATTTGTAGGTGGATCATCAGTGTTAGAGCTTAAATTAGCATGTTTAAAGTGATTTTCATGCTTCCAGGGGCTCGGGAAGTTAATTAAATACCATTTGGAGGCATTTAAAGTTCGAGCAAAAACGGCTGATTTTCGACAAAAGAGATAACACCCCCCCATTATGTCATGCTTCAGAAATGTGGAAAATGGTCCGTTTTCAAATGTTTTATTTTTGAACGTCAGTTCACATTTGTAGGTGGATCATCAGTGTTAGAGCTAAAATTAGCATGTTTAAAGTGATTTTCATGCTTCCAGGGGCTCGGGAAGTTAATTAAATACCATTTGGAGGCATTTAATGTTCGAGCAAAAACGGCTGATTTTCGACAAAAGAGATAACACCCCCCCATTCCGTCATGCTTCAGAAATGTGGAAAATGGTCCGTTTTCAAATGTTTTATTTTTGAACGTCAGTTCACATTTGTAGGTGGATCATCAGTGTTAGAGCTAAAATTAGCATGTTTAAAGGGATTGTCATGCTTCCAGGGGCTCGGGAAGTTAATTAAATACCATTTGGAGGCATTTAATGTTCGAGCAAAAACGGCTGATTTTCGACAAAAGAGATAACACCCCCCCATTACGTCATGCTTCAGAAATGTGGAAAATGGTCCGTTTTCAAATGTTTTATTTTTGAACGTCAGTTCACATTTGTAGGGGGATCATCAGTGTTAGAGCTAAAATTAGCATGTTTAAAGTGATTTTCATGCTTCCAGGGGCTCGGGAAGTTAATTAAATACCATTTGGAGGCATTTAATGTTTGAGCAAAAACGGCTGATTTTCGACAAAAGAGATAACACCCCCCCATTACGTCATGCTTCTGAAATGTGGAAAATGGTCCGTTTTCAAATGTTTTATTTTTGAACGTCAGTTCACATTTGTAGGTGGATCATCAGTGTTAGAGCTAAAATTAGCATGTTTAAAGTGATTTTCATGCTTCCAGGGGCTCGGGAAGTGAAATAAATACCATTTGGAGGCATTTAATGTTCGAGCAAAAACGGCTGATTTTCGACAAAAGAGATAACACCCCCCCATTACGTCATGCTTCAGAAATGTGGAAAATGGTCCGTTTTCAAATGTTTTATTTTTGAACGTCAGTTCACATTTGTAGGTGGATCATCAGTGTTAGAGCTAAAATTAGCATGTTTAAAGTGATTTTCATGCTTCCAGGGGCCCAAAACACAAGATTTATGGAATGGTTAAAAGTGCATGAAAATGGCCAATTTACTCACTCTGAGTTCTCAAAAAGGGTTTCTTCACCCCGGGAAGTTAATTAAATACCATTTGGAGGCATTTAATGTTCGAGCAAAAACGGCTGATTTTCGACAAAAGAGATAACACCCCCCCATTACGTCATGCTTCAGAAATGTGGAAAATGGTCCGTTTTCAAATGTTTTATTTTTGAACGTCAGTTCACATTTGTAGGTGGATCATCAGTGTTAGAGCTAAAATTAGCATGTTTAAAGTGATTTTCATGCTTCCAGGGGCTCGGGAAGTTAATTAAATACCATTTGGAGGCATTTAATGTTCGAGCAAAAACGGCTGATTTTCGACAAAAGAGATAACACCCCCCCATTACGTCATGCTTTAGAAATGTGGAAAATGGTCCGTTTTCAAATGTTTTATTTTTGAACGTCAGTTCACATTTGTAGGTGGATCATCAGTGTTAGAGCTAAAATTAGCATGTTTAAAGTGATTTTCATGCTTCCAGGGACTCGGGAAGTTAATTAAATACCATTTGGAGGCATTTAATGTTCGAGCAAAAACGGCTGATTTTCGACAAAAGAGATAACACCCCCCCATTACGTCATGCTTCAGAAATGTGGAAAATGGTCCGTTTTCAAATGTTTTATTTTTGAACGTCAGCTCACATTTGTAGGTGGATCATCAGTGTTAGAGCTAAAATTAGCATGTTTAAAGTGATTTTCATGCTTCCAGGGGCTCGGGAAGTGAAATAAATACCATTTGGAGGCATTTAATGTTCGAACAAAAACGGCTGATTTTCGACAAAAGAGATAACACCCCCCCATTACGTCATGCTTCAGAAATGTGGAAAATGGTCCGTTTTCAAATGTTTTATTTTTGAACGTCAGTTCACATTTGTAGGTGGATCATCAGTGTTAGAGCTAAAATTAGCATGTTTAAAGTGATTTTCATGCTTCCAGGGGCTCGGGAAGTTAATTAAATACCATTTGGAGGCATTTAATGTTCGAGCAAAAACGGCTGATTTTCGACAAAAGAGATAACACCCCCCCCATTACGTCATGCTTCAGAAATGTGGAAAATGGTCCGTTTTCAAATGTTTTATTTTTGAACGTCAGTTCACATTTGTAGGTGGATCATCAGTGTTAGAGCTAAAATTAGCATGTTTAAAGTGATTTTCATGCTTCCAGGGGCCCAAAACACAAGATTTATGGAATGGTTAAAAGTGCATGAAAATGGCCAATTTACTCACTCTGAGTTCTCAAAAAGGGTTTCTTCACCCCGGGAAGTTAATTAAATACCATTTGGAGGCATTTAATGTTCGAGCAAAAACGGCTGATTTTCGACAAAAGAGATAACACCCCCCAATTACGTCATGCTTCAGAAATGTGGAAAATGGTCCGTTTTCAAATGTTTTATTTTTGAACGTCAGTTCACATTTGTAGGTGGATCATCAGTGTTAGAGCTAAAATTAGCATGTTTAAAGTGATTTTCATGCTTCCAGGGGCTCGGGAAGTTAATTAAATACCATTTGGAGGCATTTAATGTTCGAGCAAAAACGGCTGATTTTCGACAAAAGAGATAACACCCCCCCATTACGTCATGCTTTAGAAATGTGGAAAATGGTCCGTTTTCAAATGTTTTATTTTTGAACGTCAGTTCACATTTGTAGGTGGATCATCAGTGTTAGAGCTAAAATTAGCATGTTTAAAGTGATTTTCATGCTTCCAGGGGCTCGGGAAGTTAATTAAATACCATTTGGAGGCATTTAATGTTCGAGCAAAAACGGCTGATTTTCGACAAAAGAGATAACACCCCCCCATTACGTCATGCTTCAGAAATGTGGAAAATAGTCCGTTTTCAAATGTTTTATTTTTGAACGTCAGTTCACATTTGTAGGTGGATCATCAGTGTTAGAGCTAAAATTAGCATGTTTAAAGTGATTTTCATGCTTCCAGGGGCTCGGGAAGTTAATTAAATACCATTTGGAGGCATTTAATGTTCGAGCAAAAACGGCTGATTTTCGACAAAAGAGATAACACTCCCCCCATTACGTCATGCTTCTGAAATGTGGAAAATGGTCCGTTTTCAAATGTTTTATTTTTGAACGTCAGTTCACATTTGTAGGTGGATCATCAGTGTTAGAGCTAAAATTAGCATGTTTAAAGTGATTTTCATGCTTCCAGGGGCTCGGGAAGTGAAATAAATACCATTTGGAGGCATTTAATGTTCGAGCAAAAACGGCTGATTTTCGACAAAAGAGATAACACCCCCCCATTACGTCATGCTTCAGAAATGTGGAAAATGGTCCGTTTTCAAATGTTTTATTTTTGAACGTCAGTTCACATTTGTAGGTGGATCATCAGTGTTAGAGCTAAAATTAGCATGTTTAAAGTGATTTTCATGCTTCCAGGGGCCCAAAACACAAGATTTATGGAATGGTTAAAAGTGCATGAAAATGGCCAATTTACTCACTCTGAGTTCTCAAAAAGGGTTTCTTCACCCCGGGAAGTTAATTAAATACCATTTGGAGGCATTTAATGTTCGAGCAAAAACGGCTGATTTTCGACAAAAGAGATAACACCCCCCCATTACGTCATGCTTCAGAAATGTGGAAAATGGTCCGTTTTCAAATGTTTTATTTTTGAACGTCAGTTCACATTTGTAGGTGGATCATCAGTGTTAGAGCTAAAATTAGCATGTTTAAAGTGATTTTCATGCTTCCAGGGGCTCGGGAAGTTAATTAAATACCATTTGGAGGCATTTAATGTTCGAGCAAAAACGGCTGATTTTCGACAAAAGAGATAACACCCCCCCATTACGTCATGCTTTAGAAATGTGGAAAATGGTCCGTTTTCAAATGTTTTATTTTTGAACGTCAGTTCACATTTGTAGGTGGATCATCAGTGTTAGAGCTAAAATTAGCATGTTTAAAGTGATTTTCATGCTTCCAGGGACTCGGGAAGTTAATTAAATACCATTTGGAGGCATTTAATGTTCGAGCAAAAACGGCTGATTTTCGACAAAAGAGATAACACCCCCCCATTACGTCATGCTTCAGAAATGTGGAAAATGGTCCGTTTTCAAATGTTTTATTTTTGAACGTCAGCTCACATTTGTAGGTGGATCATCAGTGTTAGAGCTAAAATTAGCATGTTTAAAGTGATTTTCATGCTTCCAGGGGCTCGGGAAGTGAAATAAATACCATTTGGAGGCATTTAATGTTCGAACAAAAACGGCTGATTTTCGACAAAAGAGATAACACCCCCCCATTACGTCATGCTTCAGAAATGTGGAAAATGGTCCGTTTTCAAATGTTTTATTTTTGAACGTCAGTTCACATTTGTAGGTGGATCATCAGTGTTAGAGCTAAAATTAGCATGTTTAAAGTGATTTTCATGCTTCCAGGGGCTCGGGAAGTTAATTAAATACCATTTGGAGGCATTTAATGTTCGAGCAAAAACGGCTGATTTTCGACAAAAGAGATAACACCCCCCCCATTACGTCATGCTTCAGAAATGTGGAAAATGGTCCGTTTTCAAATGTTTTATTTTTGAACGTCAGTTCACATTTGTAGGTGGATCATCAGTGTTAGAGCTAAAATTAGCATGTTTAAAGTGATTTTCATGCTTCCAGGGGCCCAAAACACAAGATTTATGGAATGGTTAAAAGTGCATGAAAATGGCCAATTTACTCACTCTGAGTTCTCAAAAAGGGTTTCTTCACCCTGGGAAGTTAATTAAATACCATTTGGAGGCATTTAATGTTCGAGCAAAAACGGCTGATTTTCGACAAAAGAGATAACACCCCCCCATTACGTCATGCTTCAGAAATGTGGAAAATGGTCCGTTTTCAAATGTTTTATTTTTGAACGTCAGTTCACATTTGTAGGTGGATCATCAGTGTTAGAGCTAAAATTAGCATGTTTAAAGTGATTTTCATGCTTCCAGGGGCTCGGGAAGTTAATTAAATACCATTTGGAGGCATTTAATGTTCGAGCAAAAACGGCTGATTTTCGACAAAAGAGATAACACCCCCCATTACGTCATGCTTCAGAAATGTGGAAAATGGTCCGTTTTCAAATGTTTTATTTTTGAACGTCAGTTCACATTTGTAGGTGGATCATCAGTGTTAGAGCTAAAATTAGCATGTTTAAAGTGATTTTCATGCTTCCAGGGGCTCGGGAAGTGAAATAAATACCATTTGGAGGCATTTAATGTTCGAGCAAAAACGGCTGATTTTCGACAAAAGAGATAACACCCCCCCATTACGTCATGCTTCAGAAATGTGGAAAATGGTCCGTTTTCAAATGTTTTATTTTTGAACGTCAGTTCACATTTGTAGGTGGATCATCAGTGTTAGAGCTAAAATTAGCATGTTTAAAGTGATTTTCATGCTTCCAGGGGCTCGGGAAGTGAAATAAATACCATTTGGAGGCATTTAATGTTCGAGTAAAAACGGCTGATTTTCGACAAAAGAGATAACACCCCCCCATTACGTCATGCTTCAGAAATGTGGAAAATGGTCCGTTTTCAAATGTTTTATTTTTGAACGTCAGTTCACATTTGTAGGTGGATCATCAGTGTTAGAGCTAAAATTAGCATGTTTAAAGTGATTTTCATGCTTCCAGAGGCTCGGGAAGTTAATTAAATACCATTTGGAGGCATTTAATGTTCGAGCAAAAACGGCTGATTTTCGACAAAAGAGATAACACCCCCCCATTACGTCATGCTTCAGAAATGTGGAAAATGGTCCTTTTTCAAATGTTTTATTTTTGAACGTCAGTTCACATTTGTAGGTGGATCATCAGTGTTAGAGCTAAAATTAGCATGTTTAAAGTGATTTTCATGCTTCCAGGGGCCCAAAACACAAGATTTATAGAATGGTTAAAAGTGCATGAAAATGGCCAATTTACTCACTCTGAGTTCTCAAAAAGGGTTTCGTCACCCCGGGAAGTTAATTAAATACCATTTGGAGGCATTTAATGTTCGAGCAAAAACGGCTGATTTTCGACAAAAGAGATAACACCCCCCCATTACGTCATGCTTCAGAAATGTGGAAAATGGTCCGTTTTCAAATGTTTTATTTTTGAACGTCAGTTCACATTTGTAGGTGGATCATCAGTGTTAGAGCTAAAATTAGCATGTTTAAAGTGATTTTCATGCTTCCAGGGGCTCGGGAAGTTAATTAAATACTATTTGGAGGTATTTAATGTTCGAGCAAAAACGGCAGATTTTCGACAAAAGAGATAACACCCCCCCCATTACCTCATGCTTCAGAAATGTGGAAAATGGTCCGTTTTCAAATGTTTTATTTTTAAACGTCAGTTCACATTTGTAGTTGGATCATCAGTGTTAGAGCTAAAATTAGCATGTTTAAAGTGATTTTCATGCTTCCAGGGGCTCGGGAAGTTAATTAAATACCATTTGGAGGCATTTAATGTTCGAGCAAAAACGGCTGATTTTCGACAAAAGAGATAACACCCCCCCATTACGTCATGCTTCAGAAAAGTGGAAAATGGTCCGTTTTCAAATGTTTTATTTTTGAACATCAGTTCACATTTGTAGGTGGATCATCAGTGTTAGAGCTTAAATTAGCATGTTTAAAGTGATTTTCATGCTTCCAGGGGCTCGGGAAGTTAATTAAATACCATTTGGAGGCATTTAAAGTTCGAGCAAAAACGGCTGATTTTCGACAAAAGAGATAACACCCCCCCATTATGTCATGCTTCAGAAATGTGGAAAATGGTCCGTTTTCAAATGTTTTATTTTTGAACGTCAGTTCACATTTGTAGGTGGATCATCAGTGTTAGAGCTAAAATTAGCATGTTTAAAGTGATTTTCATGCTTCCAGGGGCTCGGGAAGTTAATTAAATACCATTTGGAGGCATTTAATGTTCGAGCAAAAACGGCTGATTTTCGACAAAAGAGATAACACCCCCCCATTCCGTCATGCTTCAGAAATGTGGAAAATGGTCCGTTTTCAAATGTTTTATTTTTGAACGTCAGTTCACATTTGTAGGTGGATCATCAGTGTTAGAGCTAAAATTAGCATGTTTAAAGGGATTGTCATGCTTCCAGGGGCTCGGGAAGTTAATTAAATACCATTTGGAGGCATTTAATGTTCGAGCAAAAACGGCTGATTTTCGACAAAAGAGATAACACCCCCCCATTACGTCATGCTTCAGAAATGTGGAAAATGGTCCGTTTTCAAATGTTTTATTTTTGAACGTCAGTTCACATTTGTAGGGGGATCATCAGTGTTAGAGCTAAAATTAGCATGTTTAAAGTGATTTTCATGCTTCCAGGGGCTCGGGAAGTTAATTAAATACCATTTGGAGGCATTTAATGTTTGAGCAAAAACGGCTGATTTTCGACAAAAGAGATAACACCCCCCCATTACGTCATGCTTCAGAAATGTGGAAAATAGTCCGTTTTCAAATGTTTTATTTTTGAACGTCAGTTCACATTTGTAGGTGGATCATCAGTGTTAGAGCTAAAATTAGCATGTTTAAAGTGATTTTCATGCTTCCAGGGGCTCGGGAAGTTAATTAAATACCATTTGGAGGCATTTAATGTTCGAGCAAAAACGGCTGATTTTCGACAAAAGAGATAACACTCCCCCCATTACGTCATGCTTCTGAAATGTGGAAAATGGTCCGTTTTCAAATGTTTTATTTTTGAACGTCAGTTCACATTTGTAGGTGGATCATCAGTGTTAGAGCTAAAATTAGCATGTTTAAAGTGATTTTCATGCTTCCAGGGGCTCGGGAAGTGAAATAAATACCATTTGGAGGCATTTAATGTTCGAGCAAAAACGGCTGATTTTCGACAAAAGAGATAACACCCCCCCATTACGTCATGCTTCAGAAATGTGGAAAATGGTCCGTTTTCAAATGTTTTATTTTTGAACGTCAGTTCACATTTGTAGGTGGATCATCAGTGTTAGAGCTAAAATTAGCATGTTTAAAGTGATTTTCATGCTTCCAGGGGCCCAAAACACAAGATTTATGGAATGGTTAAAAGTGCATGAAAATGGCCAATTTACTCACTCTGAGTTCTCAAAAAGGGTTTCTTCACCCCGGGAAGTTAATTAAATACCATTTGGAGGCATTTAATGTTCGAGCAAAAACGGCTGATTTTCGACAAAAGAGATAACACCCCCCCATTACGTCATGCTTCAGAAATGTGGAAAATGGTCCGTTTTCAAATGTTTTATTTTTGAACGTCAGTTCACATTTGTAGGTGGATCATCAGTGTTAGAGCTAAAATTAGCATGTTTAAAGTGATTTTCATGCTTCCAGGGGCTCGGGAAGTTAATTAAATACCATTTGGAGGCATTTAATGTTCGAGCAAAAACGGCTGATTTTCGACAAAAGAGATAACACCCCCCCATTACGTCATGCTTTAGAAATGTGGAAAATGGTCCGTTTTCAAATGTTTTATTTTTGAACGTCAGTTCACATTTGTAGGTGGATCATCAGTGTTAGAGCTAAAATTAGCATGTTTAAAGTGATTTTCATGCTTCCAGGGACTCGGGAAGTTAATTAAATACCATTTGGAGGCATTTAATGTTCGAGCAAAAACGGCTGATTTTCGACAAAAGAGATAACACCCCCCCATTACGTCATGCTTCAGAAATGTGGAAAATGGTCCGTTTTCAAATGTTTTATTTTTGAACGTCAGCTCACATTTGTAGGTGGATCATCAGTGTTAGAGCTAAAATTAGCATGTTTAAAGTGATTTTCATGCTTCCAGGGGCTCGGGAAGTGAAATAAATACCATTTGGAGGCATTTAATGTTCGAACAAAAACGGCTGATTTTCGACAAAAGAGATAACACCCCCCCATTACGTCATGCTTCAGAAATGTGGAAAATGGTCCGTTTTCAAATGTTTTATTTTTGAACGTCAGTTCACATTTGTAGGTGGATCATCAGTGTTAGAGCTAAAATTAGCATGTTTAAAGTGATTTTCATGCTTCCAGGGGCTCGGGAAGTTAATTAAATACCATTTGGAGGCATTTAATGTTCGAGCAAAAACGGCTGATTTTCGACAAAAGAGATAACACCCCCCCCATTACGTCATGCTTCAGAAATGTGGAAAATGGTCCGTTTTCAAATGTTTTATTTTTGAACGTCAGTTCACATTTGTAGGTGGATCATCAGTGTTAGAGCTAAAATTAGCATGTTTAAAGTGATTTTCATGCTTCCAGGGGCCCAAAACACAAGATTTATGGAATGGTTAAAAGTGCATGAAAATGGCCAATTTACTCACTCTGAGTTCTCAAAAAGGGTTTCTTCACCCCGGGAAGTTAATTAAATACCATTTGGAGGCATTTAATGTTCGAGCAAAAACGGCTGATTTTCGACAAAAGAGATAACACCCCCCAATTACGTCATGCTTCAGAAATGTGGAAAATGGTCCGTTTTCAAATGTTTTATTTTTGAACGTCAGTTCACATTTGTAGGTGGATCATCAGTGTTAGAGCTAAAATTAGCATGTTTAAAGTGATTTTCATGCTTCCAGGGGCTCGGGAAGTTAATTAAATACCATTTGGAGGCATTTAATGTTCGAGCAAAAACGGCTGATTTTCGACAAAAGAGATAACACCCCCCCATTACGTCATGCTTTAGAAATGTGGAAAATGGTCCGTTTTCAAATGTTTTATTTTTGAACGTCAGTTCACATTTGTAGGTGGATCATCAGTGTTAGAGCTAAAATTAGCATGTTTAAAGTGATTTTCATGCTTCCAGGGGCTCGGGAAGTTAATTAAATACCATTTGGAGGCATTTAATGTTCGAGCAAAAACGGCTGATTTTCGACAAAAGAGATAACACCCCCCCATTACGTCATGCTTCAGAAATGTGGAAAATAGTCCGTTTTCAAATGTTTTATTTTTGAACGTCAGTTCACATTTGTAGGTGGATCATCAGTGTTAGAGCTAAAATTAGCATGTTTAAAGTGATTTTCATGCTTCCAGGGGCTCGGGAAGTTAATTAAATACCATTTGGAGGCATTTAATGTTCGAGCAAAAACGGCTGATTTTCGACAAAAGAGATAACACTCCCCCCATTACGTCATGCTTCTGAAATGTGGAAAATGGTCCGTTTTCAAATGTTTTATTTTTGAACGTCAGTTCACATTTGTAGGTGGATCATCAGTGTTAGAGCTAAAATTAGCATGTTTAAAGTGATTTTCATGCTTCCAGGGGCTCGGGAAGTGAAATAAATACCATTTGGAGGCATTTAATGTTCGAGCAAAAACGGCTGATTTTCGACAAAAGAGATAACACCCCCCCATTACGTCATGCTTCAGAAATGTGGAAAATGGTCCGTTTTCAAATGTTTTATTTTTGAACGTCAGTTCACATTTGTAGGTGGATCATCAGTGTTAGAGCTAAAATTAGCATGTTTAAAGTGATTTTCATGCTTCCAGGGGCCCAAAACACAAGATTTATGGAATGGTTAAAAGTGCATGAAAATGGCCAATTTACTCACTCTGAGTTCTCAAAAAGGGTTTCTTCACCCCGGGAAGTTAATTAAATACCATTTGGAGGCATTTAATGTTCGAGCAAAAACGGCTGATTTTCGACAAAAGAGATAACACCCCCCCATTACGTCATGCTTCAGAAATGTGGAAAATGGTCCGTTTTCAAATGTTTTATTTTTGAACGTCAGTTCACATTTGTAGGTGGATCATCAGTGTTAGAGCTAAAATTAGCATGTTTAAAGTGATTTTCATGCTTCCAGGGGCTCGGGAAGTTAATTAAATACCATTTGGAGGCATTTAATGTTCGAGCAAAAACGGCTGATTTTCGACAAAAGAGATAACACCCCCCCATTACGTCATGCTTTAGAAATGTGGAAAATGGTCCGTTTTCAAATGTTTTATTTTTGAACGTCAGTTCACATTTGTAGGTGGATCATCAGTGTTAGAGCTAAAATTAGCATGTTTAAAGTGATTTTCATGCTTCCAGGGACTCGGGAAGTTAATTAAATACCATTTGGAGGCATTTAATGTTCGAGCAAAAACGGCTGATTTTCGACAAAAGAGATAACACCCCCCCATTACGTCATGCTTCAGAAATGTGGAAAATGGTCCGTTTTCAAATGTTTTATTTTTGAACGTCAGCTCACATTTGTAGGTGGATCATCAGTGTTAGAGCTAAAATTAGCATGTTTAAAGTGATTTTCATGCTTCCAGGGGCTCGGGAAGTGAAATAAATACCATTTGGAGGCATTTAATGTTCGAACAAAAACGGCTGATTTTCGACAAAAGAGATAACACCCCCCCATTACGTCATGCTTCAGAAATGTGGAAAATGGTCCGTTTTCAAATGTTTTATTTTTGAACGTCAGTTCACATTTGTAGGTGGATCATCAGTGTTAGAGCTAAAATTAGCATGTTTAAAGTGATTTTCATGCTTCCAGGGGCTCGGGAAGTTAATTAAATACCATTTGGAGGCATTTAATGTTCGAGCAAAAACGGCTGATTTTCGACAAAAGAGATAACACCCCCCCCATTACGTCATGCTTCAGAAATGTGGAAAATGGTCCGTTTTCAAATGTTTTATTTTTGAACGTCAGTTCACATTTGTAGGTGGATCATCAGTGTTAGAGCTAAAATTAGCATGTTTAAAGTGATTTTCATGCTTCCAGGGGCCCAAAACACAAGATTTATGGAATGGTTAAAAGTGCATGAAAATGGCCAATTTACTCACTCTGAGTTCTCAAAAAGGGTTTCTTCACCCCGGGAAGTTAATTAAATACCATTTGGAGGCATTTAATGTTCGAGCAAAAACGGCTGATTTTCGACAAAAGAGATAACACCCCCCAATTACGTCATGCTTCAGAAATGTGGAAAATGGTCCGTTTTCAAATGTTTTATTTTTGAACTTCAGTTCACATTTGTAGGTGGATCATCAGTGTTAGAGCTAAAATTAGCATGTTTAAAGTGATTTTCATGCTTCCAGGGGCTCGGGAAGTTAATTAAATACCATTTGGAGGCATTTAATGTTCGAGCAAAAACGGCTGATTTTCGACAAAAGAGATAACACCCCCCCATTACGTCATGCTTTAGAAATGTGGAAAATGGTCCGTTTTCAAATGTTTTATTTTTGAACGTCAGTTCACATTTGTAGGTGGATCATCAGTGTTAGAGCTAAAATTAGCATGTTTAAAGTGATTTTCATGCTTCCAGGGGCTCGGGAAGTTAATTAAATACCATTTGGAGGCATTTAATGTTCGAGCAAAAACGGCTGATTTTCGACAAAAGAGATAACACCCCCCCATTACGTCATGCTTCAGAAATGTGGAAAATGGTCCGTTTTCAAATGTTTTATTTTTGAACGTCAGCTCACATTTGTAGGTGGATCATCAGTGTTAGAGCTAAAATTAGCATGTTTAAAGTGATTTTCATGCTTCCAGGGGCTCGGGAAGTGAAATAAATACCATTTGGAGGCATTTAATGTTCGAACAAAAACGGCTGATTTTCGACAAAAGAGATAACACCCCCCCATTACGTCATGCTTCAGAAATGTGGAAAATGGTCCATTTTCAAATGTTTTATTTTTGAACGTCAGTTCACATTTGTAGGTGGATCATCAGTGTTAGAGCTAAAATTAGCATGTTTAAAGTGATATTCATGCTTCCAGGGGCTCGGGAAGTTAATTAAATACCATTTGGAGGCATTTAATGTTCGAGCAAAAACGGCTGATTTTCGACAAAAGAGATAACACCCCCCCCATTACGTCATGCTTCAGAAATGTGGAAAATGGTCCGTTTTCAAATGTTTTATTTTTGAACGTCAGTTCACATTTGTAGGTGGATCATCAGTGTTAGAGCTAAAATTAGCATGTTTAAAGTGATTTTCATGCTTCCAGGGGCTCGGGAAGTGAAATAAATACCATTTGGAGGCATTTAATGTTCGAGTAAAAACGGCTGATTTTCGACAAAAGAGATAACACCCCCCCATTACGTCATGCTTCAGAAATGTGGAAAATGGTCCGTTTTCAAATGTTTTATTTTTGAACGTCAGTTCACATTTGTAGGTGGATCATCAGTGTTAGAGCTAAAATTAGCATGTTTAAAGTGATTTTCATGCTTCCAGAGGCTCGGGAAGTTAATTAAATACCATTTGGAGGCATTTAATGTTCGAGCAAAAACGGCTGATTTTCGACAAAAGAGATAACACCCCCCCATTACGTCATGCTTCAGAAATGTGGAAAATGGTCCTTTTTCAAATGTTTTATTTTTGAACGTCAGTTCACATTTGTAGGTGGATCATCAGTGTTAGAGCTAAAATTAGCATGTTTAAAGTGATTTTCATGCTTCCAGGGGCCCAAAACACAAGATTTATAGAATGGTTAAAAGTGCATGAAAATGGCCAATTTACTCACTCTGAGTTCTCAAAAAGGGTTTCGTCACCCCGGGAAGTTAATTAAATACCATTTGGAGGCATTTAATGTTCGAGCAAAAACGGCTGATTTTCGACAAAAGAGATAACACCCCCCCATTACGTCATGCTTCAGAAATGTGGAAAATGGTCCGTTTTCAAATGTTTTATTTTTGAACGTCAGTTCACATTTGTAGGTGGATCATCAGTGTTAGAGCTAAAATTAGCATGTTTAAAGTGATTTTCATGCTTCCAGGGGCTCGGGAAGTTAATTAAATACTATTTGGAGGTATTTAATGTTCGAGCAAAAACGGCAGATTTTCGACAAAAGAGATAACACCCCCCCATTACCTCATGCTTCAGAAATGTGGAAAATGGTCCGTTTTCAAATGTTTTATTTTTGAACGTCAGTTCACATTTGTAGGTGGATCATCAGTGTTAGAGCTAAAATTAGCATGTTTAAAGTGATTTTCATGCTTTCAGGGGCTCGGGAAGTTAATTAAATACCATTTGGAGGCATTTAATGTTCGAGCAAAAACGGCTGATTTTCGACAAAAGAGATAACACCCCCCCATTACGTCATGCTTCAGAAAAGTGGAAAATGGTCCGTTTTCAAATGTTTTATTTTTGAACATCAGTTCACATTTGTAGGTGGATCATCAGTGTTAGAGCTTAAATTAGCATGTTTAAAGTGATTTTCATGCTTCCAGGGGCTCGGGAAGTTAATTAAATACCATTTGGAGGCATTTAAAGTTCGAGCAAAAACGGCTGATTTTCGACAAAAGAGATAACACCCCCCATTATGTCATGCTTCAGAAATGTGGAAAATGGTCCGTTTTCAAATGTTTTATTTTTGAACGTCAGTTCACATTTGTAGGTGGATCATCAGTGTTAGAGCTAAAATTAGCATGTTTAAAGTGATTTTCATGCTTCCAGGGGCTCGGGAAGTTAATTAAATACCATTTGGAGGCATTTAATGTTCGAGCAAAAACGGCTGATTTTCGACAAAAGAGATAACACCCCCCCATTCCGTCATGCTTCAGAAATGTGGAAAATGGTCCGTTTTCAAATGTTTTATTTTTGAACGTCAGTTCACATTTGTAGGTGGATCATCAGTGTTAGAGCTAAAATTAGCATGTTTAAAGGGATTTTCATGCTTCCAGGGGCTCTGGAAGTTAATTAAATACCATTTGGAGGCATTTAATGTTCGAGCAAAAACGGCTGATTTTCGACAAAAGAGATAACACCCCCCCATTACGTCATGCTTCAGAAATGTGGAAAATGGTCCGTTTTCAAATGTTTTATTTTTGAACGTCAGTTCACATTTGTAGGTGGATCATCAGTGTTAGAGCTAAAATTAGCATGTTTAAAGTGATTTTCATGCTTCCAGGGGCTCGGGAAGTTAATTAAATACCATTTGGAGGCATTTAATGTTCGAGCAAAAACGGCTGATTTTCGACAAAAGAGAAAACACCCCCCCATTACGTCATGCTTCAGAAATGTGGAAAATGGTCCGTTTTCAAATGTTTTATTTTTGAACGTCAGTTCACATTTGTAGGTGGATCATCAGTGTTAGAGCTAAAATTAGCATGTTTAAAGTGATTTTCATGCTTCCAGGGGCTCGGGAAGTTAATTAAATACCATTTGGAGGCATTTAATGTTCGGGCAAAAACGGCTGATTTTCGACAAAAGAGATAACACCCCCCCATTACGTCATGCTTCAGAAATGTGGAAAATGGTCCGTTTTCAAATGTTTTATTTTTGAACGTCAGTTCACATTTGTAGGTGGATCATCAGTGTTAGAGCTAAAATTAGCATGTTTAAAGTGATTTTCATGCTTCCAGGGGCCCAAAACACAAGATTTATGGAATGGTTAAAAGTGCATGAAAATGGCCAATTTACTCACTCTGAGTTCTCAAAAAGGGTTTATTCACCCCGGGAAGTTAATTAAATACCATTTGGAGGCATTTAATGTTCGAGCAAAAACGGCTGATTTTCGACAAAAGAGATAACACCCCCCCCATTACGTCATGCTTCAGAAATGTGGAAAATGGTCCGTTTTCAAATGTTTTATTTTTGAACGTCAGTTCACATTTGTAGGTGGATCATCAGTGTTAGAGCTAAAATTAGCATGTTTAAAGTGATTTTCATGCTTCCAGGGGCCCAAAACACAAGATTTATGGAATGGTTAAAAGTGCATGAAAATGGCCAATTTACTCACTCTGAGTTCTCAAAAAGGGTTTCTTCACCCCGGGAAGTTAATTAAATACCATTTGGAGGCATTTAATGTTCCAGCAAAAACGGCTGATTTTCGACAAAAGAGATAACACCCCCCCATTACGTCATGCTTCAGAAATGTGGAAAATGGTTCGTTTTCAAATGTTTTATTTTTGAACGTCAGTTCACATTTGTAGGTGGATCATCAATGTTAGAGCTAAAATTAGCATGTTTAAAGTGATTTTCATGCTTCCAGGGGCTCGGGAAGTTAATTAAATTCCATTTGGAGGCATTTAATGTTCGAGCAAAAACGGCTGATTTTCGACAAAAGAGATAACACCCCCCCCATTACGTCATGCTTCAGAAATGTGGAAAATGGTCCGTTTTCAAATGTTTTATTTTTGAACGTCAGTTCACATTTGTAGGTGGATCATCAGTGTTAGAGCTAAAATTAGCATGTTTAAAGTGATTTTCATGCTTCCAGGGGCCCAAAACACAAGATTTATGGAATGGTTAAAAGTGCATGAAAATGGCCAATTTACTCACTCTGAGTTCTCAAAAAGGGTTTATTCACCCCGGGAAGTTAATTAAATACCATTTGGAGGCATTTAATGTTCGAGCAAAAACGGCTGATTTTCGACAAAAGAGATAACACCCCCCCCATTACGTCATGCTTCAGAAATGTGGAAAATGGTCCGTTTTCAAATGTTTTATTTTTGAACGTCAGTTCACATTTGTAGGTGGATCATCAGTGTTAGAGCTAAAATTAGCATGTTTAAAGTGATTTTCATGCTTCCAGGGGCTCGGGAAGTGAAATAAATACCATTTGGAGGCATTTAATGTTCGAGCAAAAACGGCTGATTTTCGACAAAAGAGATAACACCCCCCAAGTACGTCATGCTTCAGAAATGTGGAAAATGGTCCGTTTTCAAATGTTTTATTTTTGAACGTCAGTTCACATTTGTAGGTGGATCATCAGTGTTAGAGCTAAAATTAGCATGTTTAAAGTGATTTTCATGCTTCCAGGGGCCCAAAACACAAGATTTATGGAATGGTTAAAAGTGCATGAAAATGGCCAATTTACTCACTCTGAGTTCTCAAAAAGGGTTTCTTCACCCCGGGAAGTTAATTAAATACCATTTGGAGGCATTTAATGTTCGAGCAAAAACGGCTGATTTTCGACAAAAGAGATAACACCCCCCCATTACGTCATGCTTCAGAAATGTGGAAAATGGTCCGTTTTCAAATGTTTTATTTTTGAACGTCAGTTCACATTTGTAGGTGGATCATCAGTGTTAGAGCTAAAATTAGCATGTTTAAAGTGATTTTCATGCTTCCAGGGGCTCGGGAAGTTAATTAAATACCATTTGGAGGCATTTAATGTTCGAGCAAAAACGGCTGATTTTCGACAAAAGAGATAACACCCCCCCATTACGTCATGCTTTAGAAATGTGGAAAATGGTCCGTTTTCAAATGTTTTATTTTTGAACGTCAGTTCACATTTGTAGGTGGATCATCAGTGTTAGAGCTAAAATTAGCATGTTTAAAGTGATTTTCATGCTTCCAGGGACTCGGGAAGTTAATTAAATACCATTTGGAGGCATTTAATGTTCGAGCAAAAACGGCTGATTTTCGACAAAAGAGATAACACCCCCCCATTACGTCATGCTTCAGAAATGTGGAAAATGGTCCGTTTTCAAATGTTTTATTTTTGAACGTCAGCTCACATTTGTAGGTGGATCATCAGTGTTAGAGCTAAAATTAGCATGTTTAAAGTGATTTTCATGCTTCCAGGGGCTCGGGAAGTGAAATAAATACCATTTGGAGGCATTTAATGTTCGAACAAAAACGGCTGATTTTCGACAAAAGAGATAACACCCCCCCATTACGTCATGCTTCAGAAATGTGGAAAATGGTCCGTTTTCAAATGTTTTATTTTTGAACGTCAGTTCACATTTGTAGGTGGATCATCAGTGTTAGAGCTAAAATTAGCATGTTTAAAGTGATTTTCATGCTTCCAGGGGCTCGGGAAGTTAATTAAATACCATTTGGAGGCATTTAATGTTCGAGCAAAAACGGCTGATTTTCGACAAAAGAGATAACACCCCCCCCCATTACGTCATGCTTCAGAAATGTGGAAAATGGTCCGTTTTCAAATGTTTTATTTTTGAACGTCAGTTCACATTTGTAGGTGGATCATCAGTGTTAGAGCTAAAATTAGCATGTTTAAAGTGATTTTCATGCTTCCAGGGGCCCAAAACACAAGATTTATGGAATGGTTAAAAGTGCATGAAAATGGCCAATTTACTCACTCTGAGTTCTCAAAAAGGGTTTCTTCACCCCGGGAAGTTAATTAAATACCATTTGGAGGCATTTAATGTTCGAGCAAAAACGGCTGATTTTCGACAAAAGAGATAACACCCCCCCATTACGTCATGCTTCAGAAATGTGGAAAATGGTCCATTTTCAAATGTTTTATTTTTGAACGTCAGCTCACATTTGTAGGTGGATCATCAGTGTTAGAGCTAAAATTAGCATGTTTAAAGTGATTTTCATGCTTCCAGGGGCTCGGGAAGTGAAATAAATACCATTTGGAGGCATTTAATGTTCGAACAAAAACGGCTGATTTTCGACAAAAGAGATAACACCCCCCCATTACGTCATGCTTCAGAAATGTGGAAAATGGTCCATTTTCAAATGTTTTATTTTTGAACGTCAGTTCACATTTGTAGGTGGATCATCAGTGTTAGAGCTAAAATTAGCATGTTTAAAGTGATATTCATGCTTCCAGGGGCTCGGGAAGTTAATTAAATACCATTTGGAGGCATTTAATGTTCGAGCAAAAACGGCTGATTTTCGACAAAAGAGATAACACCCCCCCCATTACGTCATGCTTCAGAAATGTGGAAAATGGTCTGTTTTCAAATGTTTTATTTTTGAACGTCAGTTCACATTTGTAGGTGGATCATCAGTGTTAGAGCTAAAATTAGCATGTTTAAAGTGATTTTCATGCTTCCAGGGGCTCGGGAAGTGAAATAAATACCATTTGGAGGCATTTAATGTTCGAGTAAAAACGGCTGATTTTCGACAAAAGAGATAACACCCCCCCATTACGTCATGCTTCAGAAATGTGGAAAATGGTCCGTTTTCAAATGTTTTATTTTTGAACGTCAGTTCACATTTGTAGGTGGATCATCAGTGTTAGAGCTAAAATTAGCATGTTTAAAGTGATTTTCATGCTTCCAGGGGCTCGGGAAGTTAATTAAATACCATTTGGAGGCATTTAATGTTCGAGCAAAAACGGCTGATTTTCGACAAAAGAGATAACACCCCCCCCCATTACGTCATGCTTCAGAAATGTGGAAAATGGTCCGTTTTCAAATGTTTTATTTTTGAACGTCAGTTCACATTTGTAGGTGGATCATCAGTGTTAGAGCTAAAATTAGCATGTTTAAAGTGATTTTCATGCTTCCAGGGGCCCAAAACACAAGATTTATGGAATGGTTAAAAGTGCATGAAAATGGCCAATTTACTCACTCTGAGTTCTCAAAAAGGGTTTCTTCACCCCGGGAAGTTAATTAAATACCATTTGGAGGCATTTAATGTTCGAGCAAAAACGGCTGATTTTCGACAAAAGAGATAACACCCCCCCATTACGTCATGCTTCAGAAATGTGGAAAATGGTCCGTTTTCAAATGTTTTATTTTTGAACGTCAGCTCACATTTGTAGGTGGATCATCAGTGTTAGAGCTAAAATTAGCATGTTTAAAGTGATTTTCATGCTTCCAGGGGCTCGGGAAGTGAAATAAATACCATTTGGAGGCATTTAATGTTCGAACAAAAACGGCTGATTTTCGACAAAAGAGATAACACCCCCCCATTACGTCATGCTTCAGAAATGTGGAAAATGGTCCATTTTCAAATGTTTTATTTTTGAACGTCAGTTCACATTTGTAGGTGGATCATCAGTGTTAGAGCTAAAATTAGCATGTTTAAAGTGATATTCATGCTTCCAGGGGCTCGGGAAGTTAATTAAATACCATTTGGAGGCATTTAATGTTCGAGCAAAAACGGCTGATTTTCGACAAAAGAGATAACACCCCCCCCATTACGTCATGCTTCAGAAATGTGGAAAATGGTCTGTTTTCAAATGTTTTATTTTTGAACGTCAGTTCACATTTGTAGGTGGATCATCAGTGTTAGAGCTAAAATTAGCATGTTTAAAGTGATTTTCATGCTTCCAGGGGCTCGGGAAGTGAAATAAATACCATTTGGAGGCATTTAATGTTCGAGTAAAAACGGCTGATTTTCGACAAAAGAGATAACACCCCCCCATTACGTCATGCTTCAGAAATGTGGAAAATGGTCCGTTTTCAAATGTTTTATTTTTGAACGTCAGTTCACATTTGTAGGTGGATCATCAGTGTTAGAGCTAAAATTAGCATGTTTAAAGTGATTTTCATGCTTCCAGAGGCTCGGGAAGTTAATTAAATACCATTTGGAGGCATTTAATGTTCGAGCAAAAACGGCTGATTTTCGACAAAAGAGATAACACCCCCCCATTACGTCATGCTTCAGAAATGTGGAAAATGGTCCTTTTTCAAATGTTTTATTTTTGAACGTCAGTTCACATTTGTAGGTGGATCATCAGTGTTAGAGCTAAAATTAGCATGTTTAAAGTGATTTTCATGCTTCCAGGGGCCCAAAACACAAGATTTATAGAATGGTTAAAAGTGCATGAAAATGGCCAATTTACTCACTCTGAGTTCTCAAAAAGGGTTTCGTCACCCCGGGAAGTTAATTAAATACCATTTGGAGGCATTTAATGTTCGAGCAAAAACGGCTGATTTTCGACAAAAGAGATAACACCCCCCCATTACGTCATGCTTCAGAAATGTGGAAAATGGTCCGTTTTCAAATGTTTTATTTTTGAACGTCAGTTCACATTTGTAGGTGGATCATCAGTGTTAGAGCTAAAATTAGCATGTTTAAAGTGATTTTCATGCTTCCAGGGGCTCGGGAAGTTAATTAAATACTATTTGGAGGTATTTAATGTTCGAGCAAAAACGGCAGATTTTCGACAAAAGAGATAACACCCCCCCATTACCTCATGCTTCAGAAATGTGGAAAATGGTCCGTTTTCAAATGTTTTATTTTTGAACGTCAGTTCACATTTGTAGGTGGATCATCAGTGTTAGAGCTAAAATTAGCATGTTTAAAGTGATTTTCATGCTTTCAGGGGCTCGGGAAGTTAATTAAATACCATTTGGAGGCATTTAATGTTCGAGCAAAAACGGCTGATTTTCGACAAAAGAGATAACACCCCCCCATTACGTCATGCTTCAGAAAAGTGGAAAATGGTCCGTTTTCAAATGTTTTATTTTTGAACATCAGTTCACATTTGTAGGTGGATCATCAGTGTTAGAGCTAAAATTAGCATGTTTAAAGTGATTTTCATGCTTCCAGGGGCCCAAAACACAAGATTTATGGAATGGTTAAAAGTGCATGAAAATGGCCAATTTACTCACTCTGAGTTCTCAAAAAGGGTTTATTCACCCCGGGAAGTTAATTAAATACCATTTGGAGGCATTTAATGTTCGAGCAAAAACGGCTGATTTTCGACAAAAGAGATAACACCCCCCCCATTACGTCATGCTTCAGAAATGTGGAAAATGGTCCGTTTTCAAATGTTTTATTTTTGAACGTCAGTTCACATTTGTAGGTGGATCATCAGTGTTAGAGCTAAAATTAGCATGTTTAAAGTGATTTTCATGCTTCCAGGGGCTCGGGAAGTGAAATAAATACCATTTGGAGGCATTTAATGTTCGAGCAAAAACGGCTGATTTTCGACAAAAGAGATAACACCCCCCAAGTACGTCATGCTTCAGAAATGTGGAAAATGGTCCGTTTTCAAATGTTTTATTTTTGAACGTCAGTTCACATTTGTAGGTGGATCATCAGTGTTAGAGCTAAAATTAGCATGTTTAAAGTGATTTTCATGCTTCCAGGGACTCGGGAAGTTAATTAAATACCATTTGGAGGCATTTAATGTTCGAGCAAAAACGGCTGATTTTCGACAAAAGAGATAACACCCCCCCATTACGTCATGCTTCAGAAATGTGGAAAATGGTCCGTTTTCAAATGTTTTATTTTTGAACGTCAGCTCACATTTGTAGGTGGATCATCAGTGTTAGAGCTAAAATTAGCATGTTTAAAGTGATTTTCATGCTTCCAGGGGCTCGGGAAGTGAAATAAATACCATTTGGAGGCATTTAATGTTCGAACAAAAACGGCTGATTTTCGACAAAAGAGATAACACCCCCCCATTACGTCATGCTTCAGAAATGTGGAAAATGGTCCGTTTTCAAATGTTTTATTTTTGAACGTCAGTTCACATTTGTAGGTGGATCATCAGTGTTAGAGCTAAAATTAGCATGTTTAAAGTGATTTTCATGCTTCCAGGGGCTCGGGAAGTTAATTAAATACCATTTGGAGGCATTTAATGTTCGAGCAAAAACGGCTGATTTTCGACAAAAGAGATAACACCCCCCCCCATTACGTCATGCTTCAGAAATGTGGAAAATGGTCCGTTTTCAAATGTTTTATTTTTGAACGTCAGTTCACATTTGTAGGTGGATCATCAGTGTTAGAGCTAAAATTAGCATGTTTAAAGTGATTTTCATGCTTCCAGGGGCCCAAAACACAAGATTTATGGAATGGTTAAAAGTGCATGAAAATGGCCAATTTACTCACTCTGAGTTCTCAAAAAGGGTTTCTTCACCCCGGGAAGTTAATTAAATACCATTTGGAGGCATTTAATGTTCGAGCAAAAACGGCTGATTTTCGACAAAAGAGATAACACCCCCCAATTACGTCATGCTTCAGAAATGTGGAAAATGGTCCGTTTTCAAATGTTTTATTTTTGAACGTCAGTTCACATTTGTAGGTGGATCATCAGTGTTAGAGCTAAAATTAGCATGTTTAAAGTGATTTTCATGCTTCCAGGGGCTCGGGAAGTTAATTAAATACCATTTGGAGGCATTTAATGTTCGAGCAAAAACGGCTGATTTTCGACAAAAGAGATAACACCCCCCCATTACGTCATGCTTTAGAAATGTGGAAAATGGTCCGTTTTCAAATGTTTTATTTTTGAACGTCAGTTCACATTTGTAGGTGGATCATCAGTGTTAGAGCTAAAATTAGCATGTTTAAAGTGATTTTCATGCTTCCAGGGGCTCGGGAAGTTAATTAAATACCATTTGGAGGCATTTAATGTTCGAGCAAAAACGGCTGATTTTCGACAAAAGAGATAACACCCCCCCATTACGTCATGCTTCAGAAATGTGGAAAATGGTCCGTTTTCAAATGTTTTATTTTTGAACGTCAGCTCACATTTGTAGGTGGATCATCAGTGTTAGAGCTAAAATTAGCATGTTTAAAGTGATTTTCATGCTTCCAGGGGCTCGGGAAGTGAAATAAATACCATTTGGAGGCATTTAATGTTCGAACAAAAACGGCTGATTTTCGACAAAAGAGATAACACCCCCCCATTACGTCATGCTTCAGAAATGTGGAAAATGGTCCATTTTCAAATGTTTTATTTTTGAACGTCAGTTCACATTTGTAGGTGGATCATCAGTGTTAGAGCTAAAATTAGCATGTTTAAAGTGATATTCATGCTTCCAGGGGCTCGGGAAGTTAATTAAATACCATTTGGAGGCATTTAATGTTCGAGCAAAAACGGCTGATTTTCGACAAAAGAGATAACACCCCCCCCATTACGTCATGCTTCAGAAATGTGGAAAATGGTCTGTTTTCAAATGTTTTATTTTTGAACGTCAGTTCACATTTGTAGGTGGATCATTAGTGTTAGAGCTAAAATTAGCATGTTTAAAGTGATTTTCATGCTTCCAGGGGCTCGGGAAGTGAAATAAATACCATTTGGAGGCATTTAATGTTCGAGTAAAAACGGCTGATTTTCGACAAAAGAGATAACACCCCCCCATTACGTCATGCTTCAGAAATGTGGAAAATGGTCCGTTTTCAAATGTTTTATTTTTGAACGTCAGTTCACATTTGTAGGTGGATCATCAGTGTTAGAGCTAAAATTAGCATGTTTAAAGTGATTTTCATGCTTCCAGAGGCTCGGGAAGTTAATTAAATACCATTTGGAGGCATTTAATGTTCGAGCAAAAACGGCTGATTTTCGACAAAAGAGATAACACCCCCCCATTACGTCATGCTTCAGAAATGTGGAAAATGGTCCTTTTTCAAATGTTTTATTTTTGAACGTCAGTTCACATTTGTAGGTGGATCATCAGTGTTAGAGCTAAAATTAGCATGTTTAAAGTGATTTTCATGCTTCCAGGGGCCCAAAACACAAGATTTATAGAATGGTTAAAAGTGCATGAAAATGGCCAATTTACTCACTCTGAGTTCTCAAAAAGGGTTTCGTCACCCCGGGAAGTTAATTAAATACCATTTGGAGGCATTTAATGTTCGAGCAAAAACGGCTGATTTTCGACAAAAGAGATAACACCCCCCCATTACGTCATGCTTCAGAAATGTGGAAAATGGTCCGTTTTCAAATGTTTTATTTTTGAACGTCAGTTCACATTTGTAGGTGGATCATCAGTGTTAGAGCTAAAATTAGCATGTTTAAAGTGATTTTCATGCTTCCAGGGGCTCGGGAAGTTAATTAAATACTATTTGGAGGTATTTAATGTTCGAGCAAAAACGGCAGATTTTCGACAAAAGAGATAACACCCCCCCATTACCTCATGCTTCAGAAATGTGGAAAATGGTCCGTTTTCAAATGTTTTATTTTTGAACGTCAGTTCACATTTGTAGGTGGATCATCAGTGTTAGAGCTAAAATTAGCATGTTTAAAGTGATTTTCATGCTTTCAGGGGCTCGGGAAGTTAATTAAATACCATTTGGAGGCATTTAATGTTCGAGCAAAAACGGCTGATTTTCGACAAAAGAGATAACACCCCCCCATTACGTCATGCTTCAGAAAAGTGGAAAATGGTCCGTTTTCAAATGTTTTATTTTTGAACATCAGTTCACATTTGTAGGTGGATCATCAGTGTTAGAGCTAAAATTAGCATGTTTAAAGTGATTTTCATGCTTCCAGGGGCCCAAAACACAAGATTTATGGAATGGTTAAAAGTGCATGAAAATGGCCAATTTACTCACTCTGAGTTCTCAAAAAGGGTTTATTCACCCCGGGAAGTTAATTAAATAATATTTGGAGGCATTTAATGTTCGAGCAAAAACGGCTGATTTTCGACAAAAGAGATAACACCCCCCCCATTACGTCATGCTTCAGAAATGTGGAAAATGGTCCGTTTTCAAATGTTTTATTTTTGAACGTCAGTTCACATTTGTAGGTGGATCATCAGTGTTAGAGCTAAAATTAGCATGTTTAAAGTGATTTTCATGCTTCCAGGGGCTCGGGAAGTGAAATAAATACCATTTGGAGGCATTTAATGTTCGAGCAAAAACGGCTGATTTTCGACAAAAGAGATAACACCCCCCAAGTACGTCATGCTTCAGAAATGTGGAAAATGGTCCGTTTTCAAATGTTTTATTTTTGAACGTCAGTTCACATTTGTAGGTGGATCATCAGTGTTAGAGCTAAAATTAGCATGTTTAAAGTGATTTTCATGCTTCCAGGGGCCCAAAACACAAGATTTATGGAATGGTTAAAAGTGCATGAAAATGGCCAATTTACTCACTCTGAGTTCTCAAAAAGGGTTTCTTCACCCCGGGAAGTTAATTAAATACCATTTGGAGGCATTTAATGTTCGAGCAAAAACGGCTGATTTTCGACAAAAGAGATAACACCCCCCCATTACGTCATGCTTCAGAAATGTGGAAAATGGTCCGTTTTCAAATGTTTTATTTTTGAACGTCAGTTCACATTTGTAGGTGGATCATCAGTGTTAGAGCTAAAATTAGCATGTTTAAAGTGATTTTCATGCTTCCAGGGGCTCGGGAAGTTAATTAAATACCATTTGGAGGCATTTAATGTTCGAGCAAAAACGGCTGATTTTCGACAAAAGAGATAACACCCCCCCATTACGTCATGCTTTAGAAATGTGGAAAATGGTCCGTTTTCAAATGTTTTATTTTTGAACGTCAGTTCACATTTGTAGGTGGATCATCAGTGTTAGAGCTAAAATTAGCATGTTTAAAGTGATTTTCATGCTTCCAGGGACTCGGGAAGTTAATTAAATACCATTTGGAGGCATTTAATGTTCGAGCAAAAACGGCTGATTTTCGACAAAAGAGATAACACCCCCCCATTACGTCATGCTTCAGAAATGTGGAAAATGGTCCGTTTTCAAATGTTTTATTTTTGAACGTCAGCTCACATTTGTAGGTGGATCATCAGTGTTAGAGCTAAAATTAGCATGTTTAAAGTGATTTTCATGCTTCCAGGGGCTCGGGAAGTGAAATAAATACCATTTGGAGGCATTTAATGTTCGAACAAAAACGGCTGATTTTCGACAAAAGAGATAACACCCCCCCATTACGTCATGCTTCAGAAATGTGGAAAATGGTCCGTTTTCAAATGTTTTATTTTTGAACGTCAGTTCACATTTGTAGGTGGATCATCAGTGTTAGAGCTAAAATTAGCATGTTTAAAGTGATTTTCATGCTTCCAGGGGCTCGGGAAGTTAATTAAATACCATTTGGAGGCATTTAATGTTCGAGCAAAAACGGCTGATTTTCGACAAAAGAGATAACACCCCCCCCCATTACGTCATGCTTCAGAAATGTGGAAAATGGTCCGTTTTCAAATGTTTTATTTTTGAACGTCAGTTCACATTTGTAGGTGGATCATCAGTGTTAGAGCTAAAATTAGCATGTTTAAAGTGATTTTCATGCTTCCAGGGGCCCAAAACACAAGATTTATGGAATGGTTAAAAGTGCATGAAAATGGCCAATTTACTCACTCTGAGTTCTCAAAAAGGGTTTCTTCACCCCGGGAAGTTAATTAAATACCATTTGGAGGCATTTAATGTTCGAGCAAAAACGGCTGATTTTCGACAAAAGAGATAACACCCCCCAATTACGTCATGCTTCAGAAATGTGGAAAATGGTCCGTTTTCAAATGTTTTATTTTTGAACGTCAGTTCACATTTGTAGGTGGATCATCAGTGTTAGAGCTAAAATTAGCATGTTTAAAGTGATTTTCATGCTTCCAGGGGCTCGGGAAGTTAATTAAATACCATTTGGAGGCATTTAATGTTCGAGCAAAAACGGCTGATTTTCGACAAAAGAGATAACACCCCCCCATTACGTCATGCTTTAGAAATGTGGAAAATGGTCCGTTTTCAAATGTTTTATTTTTGAACGTCAGTTCACATTTGTAGGTGGATCATCAGTGTTAGAGCTAAAATTAGCATGTTTAAAGTGATTTTCATGCTTCCAGGGGCTCGGGAAGTTAATTAAATACCATTTGGAGGCATTTAATGTTCGAGCAAAAACGGCTGATTTTCGACAAAAGAGATAACACCCCCCCATTACGTCATGCTTCAGAAATGTGGAAAATGGTCCGTTTTCAAATGTTTTATTTTTGAACGTCAGCTCACATTTGTAGGTGGATCATCAGTGTTAGAGCTAAAATTAGCATGTTTAAAGTGATTTTCATGCTTCCAGGGGCTCGGGAAGTGAAATAAATACCATTTGGAGGCATTTAATGTTCGAACAAAAACGGCTGATTTTCGACAAAAGAGATAACACCCCCCCATTACGTCATGCTTCAGAAATGTGGAAAATGGTCCATTTTCAAATGTTTTATTTTTGAACGTCAGTTCACATTTGTAGGTGGATCATCAGTGTTAGAGCTAAAATTAGCATGTTTAAAGTGATATTCATGCTTCCAGGGGCTCGGGAAGTTAATTAAATACCAATGGAGGCATTTAATGTTCGAGCAAAAACGGCTGATTTTCGACAAAAGAGATAACACCCCCCCCATTACGTCATGCTTCAGAAATGTGGAAAATGGTCTGTTTTCAAATGTTTTATTTTTGAACGTCAGTTCACATTTGTAGGTGGATCATCAGTGTTAGAGCTAAAATTAGCATGTTTAAAGTGATTTTCATGCTTCCAGGGGCTCGGAAAGTGAAATAAATACCATTTGGAGGCATTTAATGTTCGAGTAAAAACGGCTGATTTTCGACAAAAGAGATAACACCCCCCCATTACGTCATGCTTCAGAAATGTGGAAAATGGTCCGTTTTCAAATGTTTTATTTTTGAACGTCAGTTCACATTTGTAGGTGGATCATCAGTGTTAGAGCTAAAATTAGCATGTTTAAAGTGATTTTCATGCTTCCAGAGGCTCGGGAAGTTAATTAAATACCATTTGGAGGCATTTAATGTTCGAGCAAAAACGGCTGATTTTCGACAAAAGAGATAACACCCCCCCATTACGTCATGCTTCAGAAATGTGGAAAATGGTCCTTTTTCAAATGTTTTATTTTTGAACGTCAGTTCACATTTGTAGGTGGATCATCAGTGTTAGAGCTAAAATTAGCATGTTTAAAGTGATTTTCATGCTTCCAGGGGCCCAAAACACAAGATTTATAGAATGGTTAAAAGTGCATGAAAATGGCCAATTTACTCACTCTGAGTTCTCAAAAAGGGTTTCGTCACCCCGGGAAGTTAATTAAATACCATTTGGAGGCATTTAATGTTCGAGCAAAAACGGCTGATTTTCGACAAAAGAGATAACACCCCCCCATTACGTCATGCTTCAGAAATGTGGAAAATGGTCCGTTTTCAAATGTTTTATTTTTGAACGTCAGTTCACATTTGTAGGTGGATCATCAGTGTTAGAGCTAAAATTAGCATGTTTAAAGTGTTTTTCATGCTTCCAGGGGCTCGGGAAGTTAATTAAATACTATTTGGAGGTATTTAATGTTCGAGCAAAAACGGCAGATTTTCGACAAAAGAGATAACACCCCCCCATTACCTCATGCTTCAGAAATGTGGAAAATGGTCCGTTTTCAAATGTTTTATTTTTGAACGTCAGTTCACATTTGTAGGTGGATCATCAGTGTTAGAGCTAAAATTAGCATGTTTAAAGTGATTTTCATGCTTTCAGGGGCTCGGGAAGTTAATTAAATACCATTTGGAGGCATTTAATGTTCGAGCAAAAACGGCTGATTTTCGACAAAAGAGATAACACCCCCCCATTACGTCATGCTTCAGAAAAGTGGAAAATGGTCCGTTTTCAAATGTTTTATTTTTGAACATCAGTTCACATTTGTAGGTGGATCATCAGTGTTAGAGCTTAAATTAGCATGTTTAAAGTGATTTTCATGCTTCCAGGGGCTCGGGAAGTTAATTAAATACCATTTGGAGGCATTTAAAGTTCGAGCAAAAACGGCTGATTTTCGACAAAAGAGATAACACCCCCCCATTATGTCATGCTTCAGAAATGTGGAAAATGGTCCGTTTTCAAATGTTTTATTTTTGAACGTCAGTTCACATTTGTAGGTGGATCATCAGTGTTAGAGCTAAAATTAGCATGTTTAAAGTGATTTTCATGCTTCCAGGGGCCCAAAACACAAGATTTATGGAATGGTTAAAAGTGCATGAAAATGGCCAATTTACTCACTCTGAGTTCTCAAAAAGGGTTTATTCACCCCGGGAAGTTAATTAAATACCATTTGGAGGCATTTAATGTTCGAGCAAAAACGGCTGATTTTCGACAAAAGAGATAACACCCCCCCCATTACGTCATGCTTCAGAAATGTGGAAAATGGTCCGTTTTCAAATGTTTTATTTTTGAACGTCAGTTCACATTTGTAGGTGGATCATCAGTGTTAGAGCTAAAATTAGCATGTTTAAAGTGATTTTCATGCTTCCAGGGGCCCAAAACACAAGATTTATGGAATGGTTAAAAGTGCATGAAAATGGCCAATTTACTCACTCTGAGTTCTCAAAAAGGGTTTCTTCACCCCGGGAAGTTAATTAAATACCATTTGGAGGCATTTAATGTTCCAGCAAAACGGCTGATTTTCGACAAAAGAGATAACACCCCCCCATTACGTCATGCTTCAGAAATGTGGAAAATGGTTCGTTTTCAAATGTTTTATTTTTGAACGTCAGTTCACATTTGTAGGTGGATCATCAATGTTAGAGCTAAAATTAGCATGTTTAAAGTGATTTTCATGCTTCCAGGGGCTCGGGAAGTTAATTAAATTCCATTTGGAGGCATTTAATGTTCGAGCAAAAACGACTGATTTTCGACAAAAGAGATAACACCCCCCCCATTACGTCATGCTTCAGAAATGTGGAAAATGGTCCGTTTTCAAATGTTTTATTTTTGAACGTCAGTTCACATTTGTAGGTGGATCATCAGTGTTAGAGCTAAAATTAGCATGTTTAAAGTGATTTTCATGCTTCCAGGGGCCCAAAACACAAGATTTATGGAATGGTTAAAAGTGCATGAAAATGGCCAATTTACTCACTCTGAGTTCTCAAAAAGGGTTTATTCACCCCGGGAAGTTAATTAAATACCATTTGGAGGCATTTAATGTTCGAGCAAAAACTGCTGATTTTCGACAAAAGAGATAACACCCCCCCATTACGTCATGCTTCAGAAATGTGGAAAATGGTCCGTTTTCAAATGTTTTATTTTTGAACGTCAGTTCACATTTGTAGGTGGATCATCAGTGTTAGAGCTAAAATTAGCATGTTTAAAGTGATTTTCATGCTTCCAGGGGCTCGGGAAGTGAAATAAATACCATTTGGAGGCATTTAATGTTCGAGCAAAAACGGCTGATTTTCGACAAAAGAGATAACACCCCCCCATTACGTCATGCTTCAGAAATGTGGAAAATGGTCCGTTTTCAAATGTTTTATTTTTGAACGTCAGTTCACATTTGTAGGTGGATCATCAGTGTTAGAGCTAAAATTAGCATGTTTAAAGTGATTTTCATGCTTCCAGGGGCCCAAAACACAAGATTTATGGAATGGTTAAAAGTGCATGAAAATGGCCAATTTACTCACTCTGAGTTCTCAAAAAGGGTTTCTTCACCCCGGGAAGTTAATTAAATACCATTTGGAGGCATTTAATGTTCGAGCAAAAACGGCTGATTTTCGACAAAAGAGATAACACCCCCCCATTACGTCATGCTTCAGAAATGTGGAAAATGGTCCGTTTTCAAATGTTTTATTTTTGAACGTCAGTTCACATTTGTAGGTGGATCATCAGTGTTAGAGCTAAAATTAGCATGTTTAAAGTGATTTTCATGCTTCCAGGGGCTCGGGAAGTTAATTAAATACCATTTGGAGGCATTTAATGTTCGAGCAAAAACGGCTGATTTTCGACAAAAGAGATAACACCCCCCCATTACGTCATGCTTTAGAAATGTGGAAAATGGTCCGTTTTCAAATGTTTTATTTTTGAACGTCAGTTCACATTTGTAGGTGGATCATCAGTGTTAGAGCTAAAATTAGCATGTTTAAAGTGATTTTCATGCTTCCAGGGACTCGGGAAGTTAATTAAATACCATTTGGAGGCATTTAATGTTCGAGCAAAAACGGCTGATTTTCGACAAAAGAGATAACACCCCCCCATTACGTCATGCTTCAGAAATGTGGAAAATGGTCCGTTTTCAAATGTTTTATTTTTGAACGTCAGCTCACATTTGTAGGTGGATCATCAGTGTTAGAGCTAAAATTAGCATGTTTAAAGTGATTTTCATGCTTCCAGGGGCTCGGGAAGTGAAATAAATACCATTTGGAGGCATTTAATGTTCGAACAAAAACGGCTGATTTTCGACAAAAGAGATAACACCCCCCCATTACGTCATGCTTCAGAAATGTGGAAAATGGTCCGTTTTCAAATGTTTTATTTTTGAACGTCAGTTCACATTTGTAGGTGGATCATCAGTGTTAGAGCTAAAATTAGCATGTTTAAAGTGATTTTCATGCTTCCAGGGGCTCGGGAAGTTAATTAAATACCATTTGGAGGCATTTAATGTTCGAGCAAAAACGGCTGATTTTCGACAAAAGAGATAACACCCCCCCCATTACGTCATGCTTCAGAAATGTGGAAAATGGTCCGTTTTCAAATGTTTTATTTTTGAACGTCAGTTCACATTTGTAGGTGGATCATCAGTGTTAGAGCTAAATTAGCATGTTTAAAGTGATTTTCATGCTTCCAGGGGCCCAAAACACAAGATTTATGGAATGGTTAAAAGTGCATGAAAATGGCCAATTTACTCACTCTGAGTTCTCAAAAAGGGTTTCTTCACCCCGGGAAGTTAATTAAATACCATTTGGAGGCATTTAATGTTCGAGCAAAAACGGCTGATTTTCGACAAAAGAGATAACACCCCCCAATTACGTCATGCTTCAGAAATGTGGAAAATGGTCCGTTTTCAAATGTTTTATTTTTGAACGTCAGTTCACATTTGTAGGTGGATCATCAGTGTTAGAGCTAAAATTAGCATGTTTAAAGTGATTTTCATGCTTCCAGGGGCTCGGGAAGTTAATTAAATACCATTTGGAGGCATTTAATGTTCGAGCAAAAACGGCTGATTTTCGACAAAAGAGATAACACCCCCCCATTACGTTATGCTTTATAAATGTGGAAAATGGTCCGTTTTCAAATGTTTTATTTTTGAACGTCAGTTCACATTTGTAGGTGGATCATCAGTGTTAGAGCTAAAATTAGCATGTTTAAAGTGATTTTCATGCTTCCAGGGGCTCGGGAAGTTAATTAAATACCATTTGGAGGCATTTAATGTTCGAGCAAAAACGGCTGATTTTCGACAAAAGAGATAACACCCCCCCATTACGTCATGCTTCAGAAATGTGGAAAATGGTCCGTTTTCAAATGTTTTATTTTTGAACGTCAGCTCACATTTGTAGGTGGATCATCAGTGTTAGAGCTAAAATTAGCATGTTTAAAGTGATTTTCATGCTTCCAGGGGCTCGGGAAGTGAAATAAATACCATTTGGAGGCATTTAATGTTCGAACAAAAACGGCTGATTTTCGACAAAAGAGATAACACCCCCCCATTACGTCATGCTTCAGAAATGTGGAAAATGGTCCATTTTCAAATGTTTTATTTTTGAACGTCAGTTCACATTTGTAGGTGGATCATCAGTGTTAGAGCTAAAATTAGCATGTTTAAAGTGATTTTCATGCTTCCAGGGGCTCGGGAAGTGAAATAAATACCATTTGGAGGCGTTTAATGTTCGAGTAAAAACGGCTGATTTTCGACAAAAGAGATAACACCCCCCCATTACGTCATGCTTCAGAAATGTGGAAAATGGTCCGTTTTCAAATGTTTTATTTTTGAACGTCAGTTCACATTTGTAGGTGGAACATCAGTGTTAGAGCTAAAATTAGCATGTTTAAAGTGATTTTCATGCTTCCAGAGGCTCGGGAAGTTAATTAAATACCATTTGGAGGCATTTAATGTTCGAGCAAAAACGGCTGACTTTCGACAAAAGAGATAACACCCCCCCATTACGTCATGCTTCAGAAATGTGGAAAATGGTCCTTTTTCAAATGTTTTATTTTTGAACGTCAGTTCACATTTGTAGGTGGATCATCAGTGTTAGAGCTAAAATTAGCATGTTTAAAGTGATTTTCATGCTTCCAGGGGCCCAAAACACAAGATTTATAGAATGGTTAAAAGTGCATGAAAATGGCCAATTTACTCACTCTGAGTTCTCAAAAAGGGTTTCGTCACCCCGGGAAGTTAATTAAATACCATTTGGAGGCATTTAATGGTCGAGCAAAAACGGCTGATTTTCGACAAAAGAGATAACACCCCCCCATTACGTCATGCTTCAGAAATGTGGAAAATGGTCCGTTTTCAAATGTTTTATTTTTGAACGTCAGTTCACATTTGTAGGTGGATCATCAGTGTTAGAGCTAAAATTAGCATGTTTAAAGTGATTTTCATGCTTCCAGGGGCTCGGGAAGTTAATTAAATACTATTTGGAGGTATTTAATGTTCGAGCAAAAACGGCAGATTTTCGACAAAAGAGATAACACCCCCCCATTACCTCATGCTTCAGAAATGTGGAAAATGGTCCGTTTTCAAATGTTTTATTTTTGAACGTCAGTTCACATTTGTAGGTGGATCATCAGTGTTAGAGCTAAAATTAGCATGTTTAAAGTGATTTTCATGCTTTCAGGGGCTCGGGAAGTTAATTAAATACCATTTGGAGGCATTTAATGTTCGAGCAAAAACGGCTGATTTTCGACAAAAGAGATAACACCCCCCCATTACGTCATGCTTCAGAAAAGTGGAAAATGGTCCGTTTTCAAATGTTTTATTTTTGAACATCAGTTCACATTTGTAGGTGGATCATCAGTGTTAGAGCTTAAATTAGCATGTTTAAAGTGATTTTCATGCTTCCAGGGGCTCGGGAAGTTAATTAAATACCATTTGGAGGCATTTAAAGTTCGAGCAAAAACGGCTGATTTTCGACAAAAGAGATAACACCCCCCCATTATGTCATGCTTCAGAAATGTGGAAAATGGTCCGTTTTCAAATGTTTTATTTTTGAACGTCAGTTCACATTTGTAGGTGGATCATCAGTGTTAGAGCTAAAATTAGCATGTTTAAAGTGATTTTCATGCTTCCAGGGGCTCGGGAAGTTAATTAAATACCATTTGGAGGCATTTAATGTTCGAGCAAAAACGGCTGATTTTCGACAAAAGAGATAACACCCCCCCATTACGTTATGCTTTATAAATGTGGAAAATGGTCCGTTTTCAAATGTTTTATTTTTGAACGTCAGTTCACATTTGTAGGTGGATCATCAGTGTTAGAGCTAAAATTAGCATGTTTAAAGTGATTTTCATGCTTCCAGGGGCTCGGGAAGTTAATTAAATACCATTTGGAGGCATTTAATGTTCGAGCAAAAACGGCTGATTTTCGACAAAAGAGATAACACCCCCCCATTACGTCATGCTTCAGAAATGTGGAAAATGGTCCGTTTTCAAATGTTTTATTTTTGAACGTCAGCTCACATTTGTAGGTGGATCATCAGTGTTAGAGCTAAAATTAGCATGTTTAAAGTGATTTTCATGCTTCCAGGGGCTCGGGAAGTGAAATAAATACCATTTGGAGGCATTTAATGTTCGAACAAAAACGGCTGATTTTCGACAAAAGAGATAACACCCCCCCATTACGTCATGCTTCAGAAATGTGGAAAATGGTCCATTTTCAAATGTTTTATTTTTGAACGTCAGTTCACATTTGTAGGTGGATCATCAGTGTTAGAGCTAAAATTAGCATGTTTAAAGTGATTTTCATGCTTCCAGGGGCTCGGGAAGTGAAATAAATACCATTTGGAGGCGTTTAATGTTCGAGTAAAAACGGCTGATTTTCGACAAAAGAGATAACACCCCCCCATTACGTCATGCTTCAGAAATGTGGAAAATGGTCCGTTTTCAAATGTTTTATTTTTGAACGTCAGTTCACATTTGTAGGTGGATCATCAGTGTTAGAGCTAAAATTAGCATGTTTAAAGTGATTTTCATGCTTCCAGAGGCTCGGGAAGTTAATTAAATACCATTTGGAGGCATTTAATGTTCGAGCAAAAACGGCTGACTTTCGACAAAAGAGATAACACCCCCCCATTACGTCATGCTTCAGAAATGTGGAAAATGGTCCGTTTTCAAATGTTTTATTTTTGAACGTCAGTTCACATTTGTAGGTGGATCATCAGTGTTAGAGCTAAAATTAGCATGTTTAAAGTGATTTTCATGCTTCCAGGGGCTCGGGAAGTTAATTAAATACTATTTGGAGGTATTTAATGTTCGAGCAAAAACGGCAGATTTTCGACAAAAGAGATAACACCCCCCCCATTACCTCATGCTTCAGAAATGTGGAAAATGGTCCATTTTCAAATGTTTTATTTTTGAACGTCAGTTCACATTTGTAGGTGGATCATCAGTGTTAGAGCTAAAATTAGCATGTTTAAAGTGATTTTCATGCTTTCAGGGGCTCGGGAAGTTAATTAAATACCATTTGGAGGCATTTAATGTTCGAGCAAAAACGGCTGATTTTCGACAAAAGAGATAACACCCCCCCATTACGTCATGCTTCAGAAAAGTGGAAAATGGTCCGTTTTCAAATGTTTTATTTTTGAACATCAGTTCACATTTGTAGGTGGATCATCAGTGTTAGAGCTTAAATTAGCATGTTTAAAGTGATTTTCATGCTTCCAGGGGCTCGGGAAGTTAATTAAATACCATTTGGAGGCATTTAAAGTTCGAGCAAAAACGGCTGATTTTCGACAAAAGAGATAACACCCCCCCATTATGTCATGCTTCAGAAATGTGGAAAATGGTCCGTTTTCAAATGTTTTATTTTTGAACGTCAGTTCACATTTGTAGGTGGATCATCAGTGTTAGAGCTAAAATTAGCATGTTTAAAGTGATTTTCATGCTTCCAGGGGCTCGGGAAGTTAATTAAATACCATTTGGAGGCATTTAATGTTCGAGCAAAAACGGCTGATTTTCGACAAAAGAGATAACACCCCCCCATTCCGTCATGCTTCAGAAATGTGGAAAATGGTCCGTTTTCAAATGTTTTATTTTTGAACGTCAGTTCACATTTGTAGGTGGATCATCAGTGTTAGAGCTAAAATTAGCATGTTTAAAGGGATTTTCATGCTTCCAGGGGCTCTGGAAGTTAATTAAATACCATTTGGAGGCATTTAATGTTCGAGCAAAAACGGCTGATTTTCGACAAAAGAGATAACCCCCCCCCATTACGTCATGCTTCAGAAATGTGGAAAATGGTCCGTTTTCAAATGTTTTATTTTTGAACGTCAGTTCACATTTGTAGGTGGATCATCAGTGTTAGAGCTAAAATTAGCATGTTTAAAGTGATTTTCATGCTTCCAGGGGCTCGGGAAGTTAATTAAATACCATTTGGAGGCATTTAATGTTCGAGCAAAAACGGCTGATTTTCGACAAAAGAGATAACACCCCCCCATTACGTCATGCTTCAGAAATGTGGAAAATGGTCCGTTTTCAAATGTTTTATTTTTGAACGTCAGTTCACATTTGTAGGTGGATCATCAGTGTTAGAGCTAAAATTAGCATGTTTAAAGTGATTTTCATGCTTCCAGGGGCTCGGGAAGTTAATTAAATACCATTTGGAGGCATTTAATGTTCGAGCAAAAACGGCTGATTTTCGACAAAAGAGATAACACCCCCCCATTACGTCATGCTTCAGAAATGTGGAAAATGGTCCGTTTTCAAATGTTTTATTTTTGAACGTCAGTTCACATTTGTAGGTGGATCATCAGTGTTAGAGCTAAAATTAGCATGTTTAAAGTGATTTTCATGCTTCCAGGGGCCCAAAACACAAGATTTATGGAATGGTTAAAAGTGCATGAAAATGGCCAATTTACTCACTCTGAGTTCTCAAAAAGGGTTTCTTCACCCCGGGAAGTTAATTAAATACCATTTGGAGGCATTTAATGTTCCAGCAAAAACGGCTGATTTTCGACAAAAGAGATAACACCCCCCCATTACGTCATGCTTCAGAAATGTGGAAAATGGTTCGTTTTCAAATGTTTTATTTTTGAACGTCAGTTCACATTTGTAGGTGGATCATCAATGTTAGAGCTAAAATTAGCATGTTTAAAGTGATTTTCATGCTTCCAGGGGCTCGGGAAGTTAATTAAATTCCATTT